>NW_022103898.1:31967048-31974364 GCF_000313985.2 Echinops telfairi
ATTGGGATCATGATAGTGGGGGGAGGAAGCATTAAGCAACTAGGGGAAAGTTGTCAATTTCATCATTGCTATACTGCACCCTGACTGGTTCATCTCCTCCCGGTGACCCTTCTGTAAGGGGATGTCCATTTGCCTACAGATGGGCTTTAGGTCTCCACTCTGCACTCCCCTTCATTCACAGTGATATGATTTTTTGCTCTTTGATGCCTGATACCTGATCCCATCGACACCTCGTGATCACACAGGCTGGTGTGCTTCTTCCATGTGGGCTTTGTTGCTTCTCAGTTAGCTGGCTGCTTGTTTATCTTCAAGCCTTTAAGACCTCAGATGCTATATCCTTTGATAGCTAGGCACCATCAGCTATCTTCGCCACATTTGCTTATGCACCTGCTTTGTCTTCAGCGATCATATCGGGAAGGTGAGCATCATGGAATGCCAGTTTAATAAAACAAAGTGTTCTTGCATTGAAGGAATACTTGAGTGGAGGCCCAATGTCCATCTGCTACCCTAATACTAAACCTATAGATATATGCAAATAGATCTATTTCCCCGTGGTCATATATAAATATATTTACATATATACATGCCTGTATTTAGACCTCTATAAATTCTGAAAGGTGTCTTTTTAAGGTCTCAAGTTTTTCCTGTCAGAGGGGCAGGGAGGAAAGTCAGAAAATCAGTGGGTTTATGGAAAAATGGGGCAAAGTATTCAATGAATCTAGAAGTTGTCCATCTTTTGAAGGACCAGCTCCAAGCCAAACCCATGCATTTCTACAGAGCCCCACACTGGCGTAAGTGATACTGACCCGCCCTAGCTAGACCAAGCAGGCCAGGAGAAACACTGAGGAGAAAGAAGAAGGCATGATGGCCCCTACCTATGTCCCCCATACAAGTGGCTTGGAGGGAAAGGCCCCCAATTCCTCAGTAGCAGTGTGATCAAGGATAAGATTTCTGTGGCCCCAAGAAAGGAAAGAGTGTCCTCAAGCTGGCCAATGGATGGAAGGACCTCAAGTCAAAGTCAATGCTGGGTTTTTCAAGCCCATAGGGAAACTGAGCTCTAGCAGAGACTTGGCAAGTCAGAAGGGGGCCAGAGTGGGGGTGAAGGGAAAGCAAAAGGAAAACTCATGCTGTCAGACCGACAGACTAAAATGGTTTATACAAAACTGTGACGAGAAGGAGATTTTGACTTCTCAGCTCAGGACCAGAGTAATGATGTAATCAGTGTAAGTGAGACATAGTGGTCTGGCATGCTTGCCAAGAATGTGGGCCAGAGAGGCCTGGGTTATTCCAGGTTGCCATGGTTTTTTCGCCAAAAGTAATAGAGCCAGGCAGGGAGAGCAGGCGGCCTTGTGCCTCAAAGATGTCTACACATACTCTGAGGTCCAGGACAAAGGAGTCTTGTTGTGATGTGACTCTGAGTTGCTTCTGTTTTACTCTAGTATATACTTTATTATGAAAAAAGATAGCTAGGTAAAAATCGAGTACTTACGATGCATATCAGGCACTAGCTAAGCATCTTGCTGATCTTATTTCATTCTCCCAGTGACCTTCCAATTAGGTGCACTCATTGATCTCAATTTACAGATGGAGACTGTGAGGCACAAGGAGATTAAGTCATTTGCCCAAAGTCACACCGCAAGTAAATGGGGACCTAGGATTTAAAGTCATGTCTGTCTGATTCTAGACCTTGTGCCTTTAAATGCCACCCTCTGCTATTAACTCTACTCATTCACTAACACCGTAAAGGAATAAACAAGCCTCCTTTGTCCGGGACCTCCGAGGGTGTATGGACATCCTGTGGTCGGTAGAGACTGCAAGGCAGTAAATTATTCAATGTTCTCTTCTAGCCTTAGCCGCCACCACTTGGCTGTCAGTTTGTTGTCCTGTGGTGGCTTGTGTGTTGCCGTGATGCTGGAAGCTGTGTCACCTGCGTTTCCAACGCCAGCAGGGTCGCCCAAAGTGAACAGGTTTCAGCAGAGCTTCCAGACTAAGAACAGACGATGAAGCAAGACTAGGCCGTTTACTTCTGAGGAATTAGACCCTGAAAACCTTACCCACAGATTTGAAACCGTGCCAGACACTGAAAACCTCAGGACAAGAAACAGAACCTTGGGAGAGAAAGGGCCAAAGGAGGAGCCCTTCGGGTCGGGAAAGCACACAAAATATGAATGAGAAAGGGTCGCCTTCTCAAAGTCCACGCTAACGATGAACTAAAGCTTGTCAGAGTCAAATGTTCAGGACGTTAATTTGCTGAGGAGCCATGACGCAAAATGAGAAGGAACAGCTGGAATTAATAATCGATTAATAATCAGAACTTGGAATGTATGACGTTTGAATCTAGGAAAACTGGAAGTTGTAAAACTGAAATGAAATGCATAAAAACTGACACTAGTGAGCTGAAGTGGACTGGTAGTGCCATTTTGAACGATTTGGTAATGAAACAATTAAGAATAATGGTGTTGCATTCATCATCAAAAAAGGGCATTTCAAGATCCATCTTTAAGTGCATTGTTGTCTGCGATAGGATTATTTCTGTCTACATTCAAGGAAATCCAATCAGTATAACTATTACTCAAATTTAGGCACCAAGCACAATACCTAGTGATAAAGAACTTGAAGGACTGTAACAATGTCTTCAGTCAGAAGTTGATCAAACATGAAATCAAGATACATTGATAATTATTGACAATCGAAATTTTAAAAAAGTTGGATACAAGGGAGAAGCAACAGTAGTTGGAACATGAAGTCTTGGAGAGAGAAACAAGGCTGTAGATCAATGATAGAATGTTGCAATACTAATGACTTGCTCATAGCCAAGACATTTTTTTCAACACCAATGGAAACTATACACATGAGCTTCCCCAGATGGAATAACAGAAATCAAGTTGACTGCATCTGTGGGAAGAGATGATAGGAAAAGCTCAAGATTAGCAGCTAAAACCAGGCCAGGGGTGGCATGTGGAATAGGCCATCGATTGCTCACATGCAAGTTCAAGTTTAGCTGAAGAAAATGAAAACAAATCCATGAGAGTCAAAATACAACCTTGGGTCCTTCCCACCTGCATTTTGAGAACAGATTTGATGCACTGAACACCAATGACAGGAGACCTGATGAGCTGGGGGAGGACATCAAGAACATTTTACATGAAGAAACAAAAAAGATCATTAAAACATAAAGGAAAGAATGTGAGAAAGTGAACATCAGAAGAGACTCTGAACTTTGCCCTTAATCACAGAGTAGTTAAAGCAAATGGAAGGAATGATGAAATCAAAGACTTGAATAGAAACATTTAAAGGGCATCTTGAGAAGACAAACTAACACTAATGAAATATGCAAAGGCCTAGAGTTAGAAAATTAGAAAGAAGGAATACATTCAGCATATCTTAAACTGAAAGAAATAAAGTAAAAATTCAATCCTGGAGTTGCAACACTGAAAGATTCTACAGACAAAATATTGAATGATGCAGGAAGCAGCAAAAGAAGATGGAAAGAATATAGTCATTGTAACGGACAACCGAAAAGTGGGTGAAGGGAGACGTCGGACAGGGCAAGATATGACAAAATAACAATTTATAAATTATCAAGGGCTCATGAGGGAGGGGGGAGCGGGGAGGGAGGGGGAAAATGAGGACCTAATGCCGGGGGCTTAAGTGGAGAGAAAATGTTTTGAGAATGATGAGGGCAATGATACAAATGCGCTTTACACAATTGATGTGTGTATGGATTGTGATAAGAGTTGTATGAGCCCCTAATAAAATGATTAAAAAAAAAGAATATAGTCATTGTACCAAAAAAGAACTAGTGGACATGTAACTATTACAAAGGGAGCATATGATCAAGAACCAATAGTTCTGAAGGAAGCAGTTCAAACTGCACTGAATGCATTAGCCAAAAACAAGACTCCAGGAACTGATGGAATGCCAACTGAAACGTTTCAGAAAGCCGATGAAGCACTAGAGACACTCACTCGTCTGTGCCAGGAAATTTGAAAGATAGTTACTTGGTCAACTGACTGGAAGAGATCCACATTTGTGCCCATTCCCCAAAAAATGACTCGACAGAATGCTCAAATTACAGAACAGGATCATTGATATCACATGCAAGTAAAACTTTTGCTGAAGATCATCCAACAACAGTCACAGTGCAGTGTCAAGGGGCTGCCAGAAGTTCAGGATGGCTTCAGAAGGGGGCTTAGAACAAGGGATAGTATTGCTGATGGCAGATGGATCTTATCTGAAAGCAGAGAGTACAGAAACATGCTTACTTGTGATATTTGAACTATACCGAGGCATTGGACTGTGTGGATCATAATAAACTATGGATAGCCTTAAGAAGAATGGAAATTACAGACCACTTTATTGCGCTCATGTGGAACCAGTACATGGATCGAGAAAGAGTTGTGTGACTAGAACAAGGGAATATTGCAAGGTTTAAAATCAGGAAGGATGTGTGCCTGTGTTGCAACCTCTCATCATATTCAATCTGTATGCTGAGCAATTCATCAGAGAAGCTGGGTTATATGAAGAAAAATGTGGCATCAGGATTGGAGGAAAGCTTATTAACCAGCTGTGGTATACAGATGACACAACCTTGTTTGCTGAAGTGAAGCACTTGCTGATGAAGCTCAAGGACTGCAGCCTTTAGAATGGGTTACAATTCAATGTAAAGAAAACCCAAACCCTCACAACTGTTCCAGTAGATAACATCATGGTAAACAGAGAAAAGATTGTTGTCAAGGACCCATAACCAATATTCACGGAAGCAACAGTCCAGAGATCAAACGATACCTTGCACTGGGTAAATCTGCTGCACACGATTTCTTAGAAGTCTGCATAACGTGGACGTCTCTTAAAAGTCCACAAAGCCTGGACGTTATTCTGAGGACTGAGGTGTACCTGATCCAAGCCATGATATTTTCCTTGTTTCTTTCTTTTATTTTTGATTTAAGCGTTTGTCAAACACTTTATTCTTTTCTTTCTTTCTTTTAAATCATTTTGTTGGGGGCTTGTACAACTCTTATCCATACATCCATCCACTGTGTCAAGCACATTTGTACATTTGTTGCTCTCATCATTCTCAAAACATTTGCTTTCTACTTGAGCCCTTGGTATCAGCTCCTCATTTTTTTCCTTGATAATTTATAAATTATTATTTTTTCAAGCCATGATATTTTCAGTCATCTCATATGCATGTGAAAATTGGACATTGAATAAGGAAGACCAAATAAAAATTGATGCATTTGAATTATGGTGCTGGAGAAGAATATTCAAAGTACCATGGACTGCCAAAAGAATAAACAAATCTGTCTTGGAAGAAGTACAGCCAGAATGTTCCCTAAAGGCAAGGATGGTGAGATTTTGGACATGTTGTCCGGAGAGACCAGTCCTGGCGGAAGGACGTCGTGCTTGGTAAGGTAGCCTGACAGAGAAAAAGAAGACCTTCAACAATAGGGAATGGCACAGTGGCTTCATCAACGAGCTCACACAGAACAATCGTGAGGACGGCAACAGGACCAGGCAGTGTTTTGTTCTGTTCTGCCTGGGGTCGTTGGGAGTCGGAACTGACTCCAGGGCAGCTATCAACAACAGCATCGCCTTTGTTGCTTCCACCAACGACAGTCATTTCCATGTCCTCTTTCTTGCTGGCTGACCCTCTGCTTCACCAGACATGATGCCCTGGTCTGGAAAACACATTCAAAGGATGTGAGACAAAATCTCATCATCCTCACTTCCACAGAGCATTCTGGCTGCACTTCTCCCGAGATATCCTTGTTGGTTCTTCTGGCAGTCAGTAGTACAGTCGATGTTCTTCACCACGCCCTAATGCAATGACATAATTCTTTTTTGATCTTCCTGATTTATTGTCCAGTTCTCAAGCAATTTAGTCCTCACAGTGACATCCCCCTCTTTATGTGGCAGATTTGCCCAATGCAATGTATATGTATATGTATATGTATGTATACTATTGCTCGCATGGGCATTGAGTGGGAGCCAAGTAAAATTAAATTCTTAACAACTTCAATTATCTACACTTAATATGCTTGTTGTCCATTGGTTGTAAGGATTTTTGTCTTCTTTATGCTCAGATTAATCTATACAGAAGGTTTTGATCTTCTTCAGGAAGGGTTTCCAGTCTTGGTCACTGTCAGCAAGCAAGGTTATGTCATCTGCATATCACAAGTTATTAATACGTCTTCCTCCAATCCTGATGTCACGCTCTTCACATTGTCCAGCTTCTCGAATTCTCTGCTAGGCACACAGATTGAATAAGTATGGTGAGATGATACAACCCTGATGTGCACCTTTCTTGATTTTACACCAGGAAGTAGCCCCTTATTCTCTTCAAAGGACTGCCTTGTGGTAGCTGTAAAAATTCCTCATGAGCATAATTAAGTGGCCTGAAATTCTAATTCTTCCCAATGGTATCTATATGATCTACATAGTTATATAATTGAATGCTTTTGCATAGTCAATAAAATATCTTTCTGGTTTTCTCTTCCTTAAGCCAAGATTCACCTGATGTCAGCAATGATAGGTACGGCCCTACTGTATATGACAAAGTGGAGCTAACCAGAGTTACATACATACAAATTCTTTATATGCTATGGTGTTCATATAATGTCCAAATCATATCATGTCCTATTTCACAGAGCGTACTATGAACATTAATCAATGCATACTTGTATACCCTTCACAGGAAGTCCCTTCATTGGCATGCCCCAATCCTTCTGTCTCTACTTTTTCCAGGTTGGTAACAAGCTTTCTCTGAGCTCCCCTTTGCCTTGTTCACACCCAGGCACATTGGCAGCCCTTGGGCCAAATTCAACCATCTGAGGTGGTTTGGCCAGCCTAGGCCTTAGATGTTTCTTTTGAATGAGTTTCCATCATTTAAAATCTGGACACTTTACATAAAAACCTAGATTTCTGGCTGCTCTTGAGTGTTGAAAAGTTCTGGCAGCACACCCCACATATCTGCAGCAAAGCCCATATTTCTGCATGGCAAACGACAATTTGGGGCTTGAGTAGATGCTGTTCCATATAAAGAGTACACGTATCCTCCAGGTTTCTATAGGCCCCGTTAATCTGTCATATGACATTCGGTTATTTTTGACCTACCTGGCTGCGGTAACGATTTGAGTTCAAGTGAGGAAAATAAAAGGATCTGATGTCAGATCTCTACATCATTGAGAACTTGGTCTAGGGGCTTCCAAGCCGTTCAGATACCTGCTGTCCTCTTGGGTGATTTCAAAGTCCATAAAGCCTGTCCACATTCCACCTGAGGCCAATGTCGTTGGATAAAAGCAACCCCATTGGGT
>NW_022103898.1:31974796-32014430 GCF_000313985.2 Echinops telfairi
GAGCCCCTAATAAAATGTTTAAAAAAAAAAGAAATCTGATGTTGTTTGGCCCGTTTTGTTCCGCTGCGCTGCTTCGTCGTCGGGGCGATGACCTGCGCCGGGGCCTGGGCGGCGGTGACCCGTCCTCTGTGGCGGCTGCACACCAGTGCCCGGCGGCCCCTCTCAGTTTTTGGAAGGAAGCTTGGCGCCAGGTGTTGCAGTTCGGGAATGACCTTAGACACCATCAACCCGGCGACTGTGGATCGAATAATTCGGGTGGATCATGCTGGTGAATATGGCGCCAACCGTTTCTATGCAGGGCAGATGGCGGTCCTGGGCCAGACCAGCGTTGGACCAATCATCCAGAAAATGTGGGATCAGGAGAAGGAACATCTGAAGAAGTTCAGTGAGCTGATGGTGGCCCTCAGGGTCCGGCCGACGGCTCTCATGCCCTTTTGGAACGTGATAGGGTTTGCCCTGGGAGCGGGGACCGGCTTGCTGGGGAAGGAAGGCGTGATGGCTTGCACCGTGGCCGTGGAAGAGTCCGTGTCACATCACTACAACAACCAGATCCGGGCGCTGATGGAGGAGGGTCCTGTAAAGCACAAGGAACTCCTTTAGGTCATAAAGGAGTTTCGGGACGAAGAACTTGAGCACCACGACACAGGCCTTGAACATGATGCCGAGCTGGCGCCCGCGTACACCCTTTTGAAGAGGGCGATCCAGGCTGGATGCAGAACGACGATCTATTTGTCAGAAAGATTTTAAATCGTGCCACTCGTCCCCATCTAGAAGAGACAGTTGTCATTTTACAGGTGATTTTTTTTTCCCAGAAAAGAAAATGAATAATTATTCTTATGTAAGCCTTCCTACCCAACTGTGACCATCCTCCCTCTCCCCCTTTAATGAAAATCCCCCATGCTAACTTTTCTCTGGGCTGCTCTTAAGCTGAAAGGACAATGTGTTCAGCAAACACATTCAACTGATGGCAAATGAAGGCTTCTTTATTTGATCTCACAGCTCGGTTCTCCTAATGCCTCCAAAACGAATCGTTAATAAAGTCACAGATCTTGGAGAAAAAAAAAGAAATCTGATGTTATCTTGCACAGATGTTGTTCTGAGTTCCCAGCAAATTGGCTCCAACTCCTGCTGATCTGAGGGATAACAGAGCCGTACATCACCTGGTCCTTTGCCATCTTCATCATCATTAGAAGGTTTGAGCCCATTATTGCCCCTACTATGTCAACCCATTTCACAGTGGGTTTCCCTCATTTTCTCTGACCCTTTTCTTTACCAAATATGATGTCTTTTTCTACCGATTGGTCTTGTCTGATGACATGTCCAAAGTAGGCAAGATGAAGTTTTGCCATCCTTATTTCTAAGCAGCATCTGGTTGAATGAGACAAGTTTGTGGGAAAATGGAATTAAAAGATAATGGAATTTTTCCATGAATTTTTGAAGCCCCCTCAAAGTTCTCCTAAGACTATGTTTGTTCTTCTGGCAATGCATGGGATAGTCAATATTCTTCATCAATACTACAATTTAGATGCATCCAGTTTTCTTCTTGTTTTATTTTTTTCATTGTCCCAATTTTTGGACATAGTTATATGAATGCATATCTACACACATAAACACATATTAAGTAAATATATATATATAATCAATAGAAAGGCACATTTTTGCTTTTCAGAGCTATAAACATGTCACTGGAAGCACACTGTTAGATTTCTTGACTGATTCTTCATTGGAGTTGATCCTTAAATTGGCAACTTCTCCTTTTTTCTCCATTTATCACAGTGGTTTTTATTGGTCTACTTGTGAGGATTTTTGTTTTCTTAACACGCAGGTGTAGTGTACTGAAGATCTAAAAGTGGAATCATTAGGGGAGTCATCAAAATCATGATTTGATGGAGGAATAAAAAGCATGCAAGAAATCTGAGTCAGGAAGCAAAGATGAAGGAGCGGCTGGCAGAATCTGTGGTTGGAAGAGTCGATGGTGACAAGGCCCCTGGCAAGGTCATTTAGATCTTATTGATAGGACAGGGCTCGTAGTGTTTTACCCATTTTATGTGACCCCAGGTGTGTTAGTCCAGGTTGACCAGAGAAACAAATTCATAAATAATCATATGTGTATAGAAAAGAGCTTTATATAAAGAGTAATTGTACATTAAGAAAACATCCCAGCCCAGTCCAGATAAACTCCTTAAGTCCGATATTCGTTCATATGTACAGTACCAGCCTATAGATTCTCCTTCAGACTCACGCAACACATGCAATGATGCCAAGTACAGGAAGACCACAGGCCAGTGGGTGGAAAGTCTTGTGATCCAGTGGCAGTGGAAGCATCTCAGCACTGGCAGAGATCTCCACTAGATCATTCAGCTCCAGGGCTCTGGCTGCATCGGCTTGGCTCCATCAGGCTCCTTGTCAGTAATGTATTGCAGGGAGTGAGCGTGTGTCCCACTTCCAATGAGGTCATCTCCTTAGCGCCTCCAAAAGAGGTCATCAAGCTAAGACCTGACTGACCGGCTAAACTCCACCCCTTCACTCTTAAGTCTCAAATTGACCACACCAGGTAATGATCAGGGGAGCAGTGCCTGCCTACATTGCTGTGTGCAGTTTCTGTTATCCTCCTTTTTGTTATCCTTCTGCAGCTTACTTGTTTTTCCACATGATGAACCTTGTCATCATCTATACGTGTTATGTCAAAACCCATTAGCTCTCATCTTGAAACTTTGGACCATAAACATCTAACCTTTCGGTCCTCTTGTTGAGGATTTTATCCACGACTACTCACCTCTGTTTTACTTAAGTCCAGTCCAGTCTGGGTTCCACTGGATACCAGTTTGACCTGGTGTGCTCTGCTCCTTCACAAATGTGCCCTTCAACACCTGTCCTCCAAACGCCCAACCTTCACTCAAATCTATTCCAGCATTTCTCAACCTGTGGGTCTCTACCCCTTGGGGGTTGAACAACCCTTTCACAGGGGTGGCCTGTGAAAAACACATATTTCCCATGGTTTTAGGAAGCGAGACACTGCTCCTCTATCCGTCTCCAGGTGGGTCCGCCCACATGCAGATATGCCAACATAAGACTACCCACCGGCATGAAGACTGTTACCCATGCTACACCATGCTTCAAGACAAAGTTTCATTGATTTGTTATTAGAAATAAATATTTCACAATATAGAATTACATAATGTTTTTGTGATTCATCACTATGCTTTAACTATGTTCAATTTGTAACAATGAAAATACATCCTGCATATCAGGTATTACATGACGATTCATAACAATAGCAACATTACAGTTATGAAGTAGCAACGAAAATAACTTTATGGTTGGGGCTCACCACAACATGAGGAACTGTATGACAGGGTCACAGCATTAGGAACCACCAGTCTAATCCCCCTCCACCTGTCCCTGGGTCACTGAGCACTGCCAGGCTAGTCCATGCCACCCGCACCCAAGCCTACTTCACTGAGATTCTCCTGCACGAAGATTAGGATTTTAAAATGCCCCCCTTTTCTCCCACCATCGAGCGTCTCCATCCACACCCATCTTATTTCCATTCCACCTAACTTAGAAGGTTTCTGCTCCTGTTTTGGGGGTCTTTCTGATTTTCTCTAGGACTTTGCTTTCTCACTACTCCTTCCTGTCTTCTCTACCGGTCACCCCTCCCTCAGTATTGAATCCTGCTCAGCCCCTGAACATGGCCACAATTCTCCCACCTTTGAAGAAATGTGCCCAGGAACTTCCCTGGAAATGACTACAAAATAATAACATTCAGGGTCCCAAGGAAGCAAAGCGGGAATCCATGAGACAAAGAAAACAGAAGGCAGGAAAGAACAATTTCCACAAGCTTGGGACATTGGCAAATACAAGCCAGTAGGGAAAAAATCCAAGAGACAAAGGATCTGAGCAAACAGGATGCCCTGTTCCCATCAGAGACTAAATGTGTTGCAATGACGCCCCAGCCGTGAACAGGGCTTTGAGCTTCTATACGGTGTTTCTTCGAGCTCTCACTTTGTGCCCGTGAGCAGGGTGAAAAGAAGGGAAAGGAAGCCCCTCAGGGTGATGGAGGGGGAGTTTCTAGAGCTGCCGGGCAGGAGAGATTATTAGCATGGAAAAACTGCAGCTGAAATCGGGTTTGGAATAGGGGGTGTGTGTGAAATCCTCTTTAAGGACAAGATGGGGATGATTGAAGGGAGAAATGAGGCCGTTAGCAAGAAGCTTCTTTTCTGAGACCAAAAGAAAGAGAAAGAATCCTATCTGCAAGTTAAAGGAGGACCAAGAGAATGGGCCCCCTAGAGGATGTGCAGGACAAGGGGTAGAGTGAACAAAGGCAAAGGCGCAAAAGTTCTCTATCAAGAGCTCCACAACCATCTGACAGCAACACCTGTCCTCTTTGTGCTCCGTCCTCTCCTCCTGCAGGAGCTCTGGGGGCGAGGGCAGGGAACTCAGCTCACTTGTAGGCCTTCTTGCCAATGATCAGCTGGGTGACCTGTCTGCAGTTTTTTCATCTCCACAGTCCCATCTCCCAGGCTCCCCCACGGAATTCAAATGTGGCTGCACACGAGGAGCTTTGAAAATATAAATCTTTTGTAAATGTCAAGGAAAGTTGTGGTTCAAAGCCTCACAGTCCATGAGGGAACCCTGGGTTCAATTCCCAGTCGATGCATTTCCAGCACTGCCCCACCCCTCCATCAGTAGAGGCTTGCATATTGCTATGATGGTAAGTAGGTGTCAGCCCAGCTTCCAGGAAAAGTCTGAGCCAATCTGTAACAGAGCCTAGGGCTGGTGGGGAAGCGGGCACCACTTTGTCCCACGGTGCAGGCAGTCGCCCCAAGTCAGAGCCAATTTGACAGCGGCTAACAACAAACAGGCCTGTAAGACCTTGCTGCTGAGCGTGTGAAGCGTTGCACCCATTGCGCAGGCCGGAGGGACGAGATGTGAGTGTGGTGGGAGGAGAGAGGCCAGGGGGAAGTGAAATGCTGAAGGTTGCTGGAACTGCCTTGTAGAGATGCAGTAGGGGGACTGCCAATTCCATTAATAAAATCAACCCAACGTTGGCCCTGAAGAGGGGGTCTCCACTGGGACTTCCCCCTTGTCACCCTGAGCAGACCGGAAGTGGATTTTACTGAAAGAAGACAAGATAAGATGCCCATCTTGAAGAAGGGGGAAAGATGACACCAAGAATCACAAACCACGCCCCAGCTAGAGAAGAGTCCGGAGTGTGTGGAAGGTAGACTACAGATCCAGGCTGGCTTCAAATAGGGTAACAGCGTGGTGCAGAATTTGGAGCTCCAACACCCTAGACCAACGCAGTGCACGTGATCATCTGTCTTCCCACCACGTAGCTGTCTGTGTGTCTTGGGTGGCTTGTGTGTTGCTATGATGCTCGGAGCTCTGCCACCGGGATTTCAAGTACCAGCAGAGCCACTTCTATTGGACAGATTTCAGCAGAGTGTCTAGATAAGCACTTCCCCAAATGGGTGGCACTGCCCCTTGGGGCACTGGAACTATTCAAGGGGGCTGCAAAAGCACTACCTACACTTTATCCTGGAATATGGGCTAGAGTACAAACGTTTTTCATTGCCGGGGTTTTGAGTAATTTTTTTTTTTCTTCTGAAAAGGGGGTGGCAAGCCAAGTTTGTTTGGAACCTCTGTTCTAGGCTAAGACAGACTAGGCAGAAAAACCTGGACATCCACTTCCCATGTCGGCTGAGAGATGAGCACGCTAGGTCAACACTGGACTAGAATATACCTACAATCATGAGCTTGGTGCAGGACCAAGCAACCTTTGGCTCTATGTTGTATGTGGGCTTTCCATGAGTCAGAGGCAACAAACAACAACCATGCAGATCCCAGTGGGTGAAAGAAGACACTATGGAAAAGTTCCCCAGTGTTAGGGTGAGTGCTTTGTCCAACAATCCTTTGAAAGGCTGGCTAGTGAAAAACAGCCTTATATAAAGCAAATTATCTTGAATCCATCTGAATTGTTTGTCTGGAAAGAATAGAGGATTAGAGGGAATTTATATGTTTGAAACAGTGGATTTCAGCCAAGAGTGATTTTGCCTCCAGGGGACATTTGGCCATGTCTGGTTGTCATTTTTGGTTGTAACAACCAAGGAGGGATATTATTGGCTTCTAGAGGGCACAAGCCAGGGATGCTGTTCAACTTGCTACAGTGTGGGAACAGCACCCACAACAAACAAGGATCTGAGTCCAACGTCAATAGTGCGGAGGTTGAGAAACTCTAGTCTGGATCAAAGCTGGCTCCTCATGGCTCCATCCACTGTCTCTAGTAATCAAGCCAAGTGAGCACAGTTGGATAGATGGAGCTGCTTGTACTCTGAAGCAATCAGTGTGGAGAAAGGATCATGAATGACCTAGATGTGCTAGTTCAGGATCCTTAATGACATTAAACATTTTTTGTCTGAGCTAGGGTTCATCCAGTTCGATTATGCTTATTGGTCACAGAGGGCACCACATTTGATAGGTGTTTTCATGCCTTGGAGGAAAGCAATCATGTCCTGAGTGACCTTGACAAATAAGAGAAGTCGTTTTCCAAAAGTAGAATAAAACCCTTACCTGGGGCTAACTGATGAGGCCTCATGGTTACAGAAACCACCTGAAGGACTAAAACTGAGACATGCCCTGTGGTTGACACTGTGATAGAAAGATTTACACAGAATCCATCGGTGTTCTGCAGGCTGAGCAAGGTCGATCTAAACGACCCTGTCTAGGATTTCACACCTTAAAATCAATGTGGAACCATCCATAGAAAAGGCACAACAATAGCTGAAAGAGAAAAAGAGTAGATTGAAAACAAGGAAAAGGAGTTTGGGCTCTTTAATGTGGAAAAGGGAAGACTGAACGTGAACATTAGAAAGCTTATCACGGGGGTGGAGGGGTGGGGGGGGTGTGTGCAAATTGGCCAGCTGTTTTCCATCTCCATCGAGGAGCAAATTATAGGAAATGGGTTGAGATTGCCGCACAAGAGTGGTTATGCCTATGAAAGCATTTCCTAATTGAACCCTGGAACAGACTCCAGAGGAAGACGTTCGATTCCCATTACTCAAGTTTGCTAAAAATAGGCTAAGTCCAGACCTGATCAAAGACAAGAGACTGGACACGATGACTTTTGAATCACCTGTAGTTTCTGTTTGCCGTGGCTTTCACAAAGCCCAACTAATGAGTTGATGAGTAAAAAAAAATCAGTTGTTCTGCTTCATTATCTCTATGGGCTAGTTTACAAAACAACCCATTTAATAGATTTTCATCCCTGGATTATTAGATTAACAGGCAGTTTTAGAGTTATGTTGACAATGACCGTACTATTATAACATTCAATTTACTCCATTGAGTGTGCACCTATAAATTATATTGTGCTTACGGGCCAATAAGTAGGTATTGTATTGATCACAGAGTAAATAGCTGGTAGTTTCTTCAACACTGATATCATCACTTTACATTCTGATGTAGCTTGATCCAGTCACTCAGACCAGCGTTAATAGCTGCTAGTTGTTGTTAAGTGCCATAGAGATGGTTCCGACTCACAGCAACGCTATGTGTAACAGAAGGTAACAATTCCCAGTCTTACGGCGTCCGCACAGTTGTTAGGGTTGAGCTCATTGTGGCAGCCACAGTGTCAATTCACCTCCGGAAGGGTCTTCCTCTTTTTCGCCACCACTCTACTTTACCAAGCATGGTTTTCTTTTCCAGGGATTCATCTCTCCCGAGCATTCTGGCTGTACTCCTTCCAAGAGAGATTTGTTTGTCCTGACAGTCCATGTTACTTTCAGTATTCTTCACAAGAACCATAAATCAAATGCATTAATTCTTCACTCTTGCTTGTTCATTGTCCAACTTTTACATGCACACAAGGTGAATGAAAATACCATGGCTTGACTCAGGCACACCTCAATCCTCAAGGTGACATCCTTGTTCTTCAACACTTTATAAAGGACTGGTGCAGCAGATTTACCTAACACAATACATTGCCAGACAATTGATTTCTTGACTGCTGCTTCCATGAGAATTGACTATGGATCCAAGCAAGGTGAAATCCTTGACAACTTCCATTTTTTGATTCATTTAGCATGATGCTCTCTATTGATCCAGTTGTGAGGACTTTATTTTATTTTTTAACATTGAGCTGTAAAACATACAGAAGGCTGAGGTCCTTGATATTCATCAGCAAGCATTTCAAGTCCTCCTCAGATTAATCAAGACTGTGTCATTTGTATATCATAGATTGTTGACAAGCCTTCCTCCAATTCCAATATTGAGTCCTTCTTCAGATAGTCCAGCGTTTCAAATTATCTGCTCAGCAAACAGATTGGACAAGTACGGTGAAAGGACACAACCCTGGTGCACACCTTTCCTGATTTTAAACCATGCAGTGTTCCCATGTTCTGTTCAAATGAACGTGTGTTAGCCCATATGCAGTTCTGAATAAGCACAATGAAGTTGTGTTAGTCTGAGGAGACTAGAGAAACCAATCCAGGGACATTCATGTATGTATAAGAAAGAGCTTTATATCAAAAAGTAACTGTATATTAAGAAAACATCCCAGCCCAGTCCAGATCAAGTCCATATGTCTGATATTAGCCCATATGTCCAATACCAATCTACAAATTCCTCTTCACACTCACACAACACATGCAATGATGCTGAATGCAGGAAGATCACAGGCCAGTGGGTAGAAAATCTTATGGAACCAGTGGTAGTGGAAACATTCAGTGCCGGCATGGGTCTCCAGCTCCAGGGCTATGGCTGCCATCAGCACAGCTCCATGTGGCCTGTCAACAAGAATGTGAAGCAGAGAGAGAGAGAAGTGTGCCATTTCTGATGGCAGAAACAAGAGAGAGGAGGTTCCCAGAATGCCCATGAGAAGGCCCTGCCTACAAGGAGGGATCATCAGGCTGTGGCCTGATTGACAGGCTAGACTCCACCCTTTCATTTTCTTATCAACTTGACATAAAATTGTGGCACTATCACAGAAGTGTTGTTGTTTTTAAAACATTTTATTGAGGGCTCTTAAAGCTCTTGTAACAATACATACATCAATTGTATAAAGAACATTTGTACATATGCTGCCATCACTATTTTCTTGATTTTTTTTCCTATTGAGCCCTTGGTGTCCAATCCTCTTTCCCCTCCCTCCCTCCTCCACCCTCATGACTCATTGATAATGATAAATTATTATTATTTTCATATCTTACACCGACCACTGTCTCCCTTCCCCCAGTTTGTGTGTTCGTCTCCCTTGGGGAGGGGTGCGATTCTGTGTCGAGCATCTCCATTGGTTCCCCTTCCTCCCCTGTTGTCCCCACCTTCCCGCTGGCCTCCTGGGGTTGCTACTCCTATTCCTGTTCCTGGATTCTGTGTGTAGTGAGCTCTTACGTCTTTTCTGTATCTGTGCACATGCTTCAGTCCAGCCGTCAGTGACAGGCAGCACTGGGGTCATGATAGGGGGGAATGAGGAAGCCAGAAGAAACCAGAGGAATATTTTGTGTTTCATCGGTGCTTTACTGCACCCTGCTGACTCATCCCTTCCCTGTGGCCCCTCTGGGTGGGGATATCCCATTGTCTACAAATAGGCTTTCGGTCTCTGCTCTGATCCTCCCTGTTCTCAACAATATGGGTTTTTGTTTGATTGTAGTCTTCTTTTTTGTTGTTGTTTTAATTTGCCAATACAAGTTCACTTGATCAGATGGTGGCAAAAGTCTTAACCCAACTCAACATGATTTGAGCCTGGGCAAATGCGGCCATGTGTGCCATCCCTCAGGGTGCACCTTACAGACCCAGTTGATTCTTCTCCAATGTCTTCTCTTGGAGTTGTACCTGACCTTATTACCGGTTTTCATTTGAATCCATTGGGGAATGGGCCGATTCTGCTTCTGTTTCTTGACCAGGAATCTCTTAATCCTGAAAGTCTTATGGTGAAGTCGGAGCAACACCACACTCAGGATGGCAGAAAAACTGAGAGCTGTCTTGGGTCTTCTAATGACTGTTACCCGGTCCCGGTGACACCTCATGATCGCACAGGCTGGTGTACTTCTTCCATGTGGGTATGTTGCTTCTCTGCTAGATGGCCACTTGTTTAATTTCAAGTCTTTAAGACCCCAGATGCTATATCTTTTGATAGCTGGGCACAATCAGCTTTCTTCACCACATTTCCTTATGCACCCATTTTGTCTTCAGCTTTCTCCTCGAGCTTGCTTCCCATGCCTATCTTATATGAGCTGACAACCCAACAATAACAGAGAACAAACAAAAAGAAAATAAAAGACTGAAAAAAGAAAAACAACCCTCCCCCCTATAATTCCAGGTTTGTCTGTTGTCTGCTGACCTTTATGACTGTCTCCCCACTAGTCCTGGGGGAATTCCAAGAGCTTCCCCTTCTAGCCTTAAGTCTATTTTTGGGGACTCTTCAGGGGCCGTGTGCCTTTTCTTTGCTCCCGACACAGAAGTAGTTTTGTATTCCCATTCTTCTCAATGTTATCAATAGTATGCTTTGATCCACAGAGTTGATTGCCTTTGCATCGTCAATAAAACACAAGTGCACATCTTTTTGGAATTCTCTGCATTTAGACAAAGCCATCTGATGTCAACAAAGATAACCTTTGTTCCATAACCCCTCATGAATCATGAATAAATTTCTGATAGCTCTCTATGTATGGTACAATCACTTTAAAAGTATCTTCGGTAACATTTTATTTGCATTTGATATTAATGATACTTGTGTGTTGCTGTGATGCTGGAAGCTTTGTCACCAGTATTTCAAATACCAGCAAGACCAACCAGGTGTACAGGTTTCAGTGGATCTTCCAGACTACAAGGAGACTATAAAGGAGAAAGAGGCGGTCTACCTCTAAAAAATTACCCACTGAAAACCATATGAATAGCCACAGAATAGTGTGTAATATAGGGCCAGAATATGAGTCCCTTGGTTGGAAGACTGAAAATACAACTGGGGAAGAGCTACCCCCTCAAGGTAGAATCTAACTGAGCAACATGAGTGGAGTAAAGTCATTGGCACCTTCATTTACTGATGTGGCATGACTCAAATGAGGATAAAAAGTTTTGAACATCCAATAATAATCAGAACATGGAATGTAAGAAGTATGAATCAGGAAAATGGAAAGTCCTCAAAAATGAAATGAAACACATGAAGATTGATATCCTTGACATCAGTGAGCTTAAATAGTCTAGTAGTGGCTATTTTGAACTGGACAGTCATATGATATGCTATGCTGAGAATGACAAACTCAAGAGGACTGGCATCTCATTCACTGCCCTCCCACCAAAAAAAAGCAGTTCAAGATCTAGAAGTGCCTTGCTACCTGTGACAGGCCTACAAAAAAGGCCAGTTATAGAACTATTAGTCCATTTTATGCAATACCCACCAAAGCTAGTGAAGAAGTTGAAGAATTCTACTAACTTCTTCAGTTTCAAATTGATCAAACATGACATGCAGTCAAGATACATGGATAATTATTGGCGATTGAAATGCAAAGTTGGAAGCAGAGGGAAAGGAACTGTAGTTGGCGTTGGTGCCTGAAATGAAGCTGGAGATCATATGATAGAATATTACAAGGCCAATGCCTTCTTAGATGAAAAGTCAGCTTCTGACCTTGTTTTAGCTGTTAATATTGAGCTTCTCCATCCTCTCTTCCCACAGATGTAGTTAATTTCTTCCTGTGTATTCCACTGGTGAGGTCCATGTGGTCAGTCAATGTTTGTGCTGTTAAAGCGATTCCATTATATAAAATCTCATTCTGACCACAACTACACCATAACTGCCAACCACCAAAGAATCGTGGCTGAGCCATGTTGATCCACAACCTGAACCATAACAGGAACTATATTTATATCTCCATAATTTGATGTCTAAGGAAAGCTTTATTTACTCCAATGACAATAAAATATTTGATGGAGCTATGACCCTCCTATCTGGGATCTCTTTGTTGTAGACAAGGTTGCAATTATTCTCTCCAGGAGCCCTGGTGGCATAGTGGGCTCTGGCCCCAAGGTCAGCGTTTCAAATCCATCAGTTTTCCTTGGGAGATAGATGAGACTCGCTGTTCCAGTAAAGATTTAAAATCTTGAAAACTCAAAGGAGAAATTCTGCTCTGTCCTATAGGATTGCTATGAGTTGGAATCGACTCAATGACGTGAGTTTAATTTACTTGGGGGCTACAGTCACCTCTGCTTGTGACACTGGTGGCTTGCAGAGGTAGATTTACTGAGAAACGAATGGAACTTAGACCTCGGAGTCTTTCACTTCAGACTTCTTCTGAGGATCCAAGGTTAAAGGAAAACAGAAGAAGCATTTGCTAAGTTGTGGTGCAGGGGCTATGAGTAGGGCAGGCAGGTGATGCTCACCACACTCACAGTCGCCCTGCACCCAACTGGTCTGTGAACCTCATTGACCATTTCCAATATCACCTTTGATCCTAAGAATGATTTGCATGGAATGCTACTCTCTGCCCAGAGGCTACTGTGTACAGACTTTGTGACCATCCCAGAACTGTCAGGAGTTTGGGATGGTCAAGGACTTGGCCAGGTTGGTCCAGTTGCTGTGGCAACCACTGTCACTGCAGGGACACTGACTGAGCAAGAAAAATAGAGGATTTTATAGGAGTAGCTATGCCAACGACGAGTACTGAAACACAAATAAACTTTTCTAAACTATAAACATTAAGAAAAGAAAATCAATAAACTAGTTAGTAGGGAAGACAGAATTATCTTTCCAATCTCTCTAGAGATAATCACTCTCTGGCACTGTTGCCATAGAAAGAAGTCAAAGAAGATGCCTTCAAAACGGCAGGGGAAAATAGATCTGTCGGACGGTGTAGCAGTTTCTAGGAGGTCATCTTCGTGGGAGCTGACTGCCACAGCTTTCTCCCACGTAGCAGCTGCTGAATTCAAATGAGGACTTCATGACTACACCGTTAGGACTCCTGTGTAAGCCATTGGACCTAACCCCTAAACATCTATTTGGTAAGAAGAAAGAATACGTCATTCTTAGTAATCTACATCAGGGGTTCTTAAACTTTCTCTACGCAAGACCACATTTTGACAGACATTTTTATAAAACCCCAGATACATAGTTATATAAAGCCAACCTACAAATCAAACATGGCTTTATGTTTGTTTTTGTTTATTTTGTATTGGGGATGGGGTTGGGGGGAGCGGGGAGGGGCGGGGCTTCTGGAGAATGTATTCAAACCAATAAGACTTTGGACCTTTCTGAGTGGCTGATCAATCCTGGGGGCTGAGTCTGGGTACAACTTTGATTTGATAAAGACGGGCTGAGCTGGCCTGAATGGGTGGCCAGAGACTCCTTGCTTAAGGAAAGGGATGAGCCCCTCCATGGCTTTATGTTTTAATAGTTTTACTGGGATGTACTTCACAGACCATACTGTGTAAGCATTCGATCATATTAAGAAGAGTTGTGCAATCACCACAATCCATTTCATAATGGATTTGCTTCCCGTCCTCATTATTGTGAGCTCCCCACTTCCCCCCTCCTCCTCTGCCATGTCCCTCGGCAATGATTCATGAAGTTTCTATCTCCAGAGACTTACCCATTCAGATTTACCTAACTGGGTTGCATGTATAGAAACACAAACAGGAATCAAACAAACAGAAAGAACCCAACAGCAACGACAGGACAAAACAGAAACATCTCAATTGAAAAGAAAGCAGAAAATATTAAACATGGCAACAACTTTAAGATGCATCAAAAGGGAACTCAAATGATAAGGTATGACATTGTAATCTAACTACATCTGCCATAATTGACTTTACAATGCTCTCTGTCAGATAGCTAGGCTGCTCACCTCCCTGGACTATGTCCATAGGGGATTCACTGGAGTCCTAATACATGCGTGGACTCTGCACATGGACTTCAGACTCCATTGTCATCAATAGCCTTCTGCAAATTGGGCGTTCACAATTTAAGCTCTAATTCCATTTCCTCCTTTACATTTGGATTATTTTTTATTTTATTGAAATTATTTTCAATCCATGGATCACACAGGAAGGTGTTCTTCCATATGGACTTGGTTGACACCTCACTTAGATGCCTGAGTGTTTGAAGACAAGCATTCAAAACCCCAGATATGCCCCAAAGGGGGAACCGATTACAAGGATCTACATATAACCTCCTCCATGGGGGATGGACAACAGAAAAGTGGGTGAAGGGAGACATCGGGCAGTGTAAGATATGACAAAATAATAATAATTTATGAATTATGAAGGGTTCATGAGGGAGGGGGGAACGGGGTGGGAGGGAAAAATGAGTTGCTACCAAGGACTCAAGTAGAAAGCAAATGTTTTGAGAATGATGAGAGCAACAAATGTACAAATGTGCTTGACACAATGACTGTTTATATGGATTGTGATAAGAGTTGTAAGAGCCCCCAATAAAATGATTTAAAAAAAAGAGAAACTGAGCAAATAAGCTGATACCAAGGGCTCAAGTAGAAAGGAAATGCTTTGGAAATAATGATGGCACCATATGTTCAAATGTGCTTTATACCATTGATGTGTGGATTGTTATAAGAGCTGTAAGAGCCCCAATAAAGTGATTTATTAATAAATAAGCAAACAAAAGCCAGACATGATTTTTCCTCATAGCTGGGTGTTATCTAGTTTCTTCACCATACTTTGCTATAGCACCCATATTTTCAGTGATCTCTTCTCTTTCCTGAGGGTGAATTTCAAGGGTGAAGAGCAACTTTTAGTGAAGTTGCTGATTCTGATGGTAATTCAAAGCAAAGCATCTAACCAGTGATTTTTAGGCTATGAGCGCATGCTTATGTTCAGAACCCCCGGCTTCAGGGAAGTCACTCAATGCAGCACAAGCAAGGACTGCCAGGAAGACCTCGGATTCCTTATGAATTGTGAATTACTTTTGTGCATTCCACACTCAGAATCTTTTACTGTTGCCAACATTTTCACAACCCTCACATTCAGTTAAGCGAATAGGGCCGAGACCCACAGTTTCAGAAGCTCTCTCGAGAAGACACAGACCAGCCACATGACACATACACCCTGGCAATGCCAGCGATCACCCCTGATTAACTTGTGGCCCATCTCCCCCAAATAAGCGTTGGAATCCTAACCTCTACACCAGTAGATATGATCCTATTTGGAAAGAAGGTTTTCTTTGTTATGTTAATTATATAGTTTTTTCCTGAGTGGATTCTAAATCAAATCACTTCTGAGTTATAAAAAGAGCAAATGACACACAGAGCTACCCACCTACATGAAGGGAAGGCAGACAGCCTATGAGGATTGTCGACAAGCCAAGGATGGCCAGAGGCTACTTAAAAGAAAGGAGTCAACGTGGCCAGGACCCTGGCTTGGCCTGTGAGCCCCCAGAACTGTGAGCAAACAAACGTCCATTGGCTAAACCCACTTGCTGTGGTATGTGTGTTATAGCAGCGCTGGGTAACTGAAACATGCTCCCAGATGTGGTGATCGGTATTCCCGGAGAATCACTTGCTCGGGTAGAAGACCAGCCTCTGAAGGGCCTCACAAAGTTCGTGGGAAAGTGGAATTACAAGACAGTGGTGGTTTTTTTGCTCACAAACTTTTGGAAGTCCCCTTATATGAGTCTCAACGATTAATCTCCGAGAGGCGATGAAAGTGAACTGTGTGTTTCCTTCTAATCTCTTGCACTTCTCTTTTTAAGCATCATGCCTGTACAGCTACTTCCTGTCTGTTAACTGAAAATCGAGAAAAAAATCATTTCACTGTTAGTTTTTCTGGCTTGAAACCCTCGGTTGCATGCACTCTAGTGGCATCAAGCAGAGACTCTGAACTGCCTACATTGTCTGGAAGGAGTCAGGATCCCATGGAACATGTGCCCTTCTGTGTTCCCTTGTTCCAAGATAAGAAGTTGTTGAGTGGAGCAGGGTAGTTTCATTTCTATACCAGCACAGTATGTAGGCTATCAGGTCCATATTGATGGTAATATCGAAACTGCTTCCCTTGACAAAGAAACTGGAGGGGTAACGAGGAAGTGAGGATCGTCAATGGTTGAAAAAAGGGTGAGAATCAATCCATCCCAAAGCTCTGTTACTGCCACCAGCTCGAGACATAGAACCTGTCACTTGAACGTCGGTGCCAATTTGAGTTCCTGGGATCCAGCCTTGACCCCACAGCATAGTCTCCAAAGAAGAGCCAGGGCTGTTTATAAATAATTGTATCTCACCACTCTTCTGCTTAAAGCCCTCCAGTGGCTCTGCATTGCGATGACATTTTTTACAAGCTCCATTCTATTGTGACTTACAAGACCTTCCATAACAGGACACCTGCTATCACTTCTGCATACCCTGTGCCATGTTGACTTTACCCTCCACAACACCAACCCCAGGTCTGCCTGATGCTGTAGGTAAATGCATTCCTCCCTGCCTCCACCCCTTCCTTTCTCCTCCCCCTCGAAACTTTATTAAAATATGACTCATATACTGTAGAAGTCACCCATTTAAAATATATAATTAAATTTTTTGAAAAGGATGATGGCAACATATGTACAAATGTGCTTGACACGATGGATGTATGGATTGTTATAATAACGGTAAAAGCCACCCCAATAAAATGATTATAAATATATATATCAATAATTAAATGTTTTGTAGTACATTCAGAGTCATGTGACCATTACCACAATCAATTTAGCATGTTTTATTTTTCTCTTCCTCTGTTGGTAGACATCAAGACTGTTCACTTTTTGTCTTTCATGAGTAAGACTGCTAAGATTTATATACAAGTGCTTATGTGGACACGTGTCCCAGGTTTCTTGGACGGATACCTAGGGCCATTGTGTCAATGGTTTCCTTTGTGTGGAAGCTTCTTTTCCCGATAGCCACTGATTGTCCCTTCTCATACTTAAGGTCTTAATTCAGGAAGGTTGACCTTAACACAGTGTCCAAGTAGCCTCCCACCCTCTACCCACCAACTCCTTCTCCATCCTTCTTCTTAGTGCTTAACCCTGCCTATGTCGATTTGTAAAAATAAGTGTCTCGAAGGATCCCTTGTTGCTGCTATTCGATGTTGTCAAATCGGTTCTGACGGCCCTCTCCTCACAATGTCTTGAAACTAATTTTTGCAACCACTGTGTTGACTCGTCTTGTTGAAGGTCTTCGTTTTCCCTGATCTTCCCCTGACCAAGTGAGCTGTCCTTCTCCAGGGACAGGTCTCGCCTGATGACACATCGAAAGTACATGAGCGAAAACTTACTTCTAAGGAGCATTCTGCCTCCAATTCCTTCATTCCCGATTTGTTGGTTCTTCAGGCAGTTTGGTACTTTCCATATTATTTGTCAACATCATAACTCAAATGCAGCAATTCTCCTCTGGTCTCCTTCCTTCATTACACGCAGATGAGAGAACAGAAAATATCATGGCTCGGGTCAGGAACATCTTTATCCTGGAAATGACATCTTAGCCCATTAACATCTAGGAGTCTCTATCAGTGGTTCTCAGCCTTCCTCATGCCGCGACCCTTTCATACAGCTTCTCATGTTGTGGTGACTTCCCCAACCATAAAATTATTTTCATTGCTTCTTCATAACTGTCATGTTGCTACTGTTATGAATCAGGAGACCCCTGTGAGAGGGTCGTTCAACCCCCAAAGGGGTTACGTGGTGCAATTGGATAATGCACACAGCTGCTAAATGAAAGGTTGATGGTTCAAGTCTACTCTTGGAAATCTACCTTTAAAAACCAGCTGTTGAAACCCCTATGGATTATAGTTCTTTTCTGACACACGTCAGGTTGCTATGAATCAGACCTCCATAGAGGTCTTGAAGCCGTTTAATTGTACAAAGAAGTTCAGAAGAGGGCAGTAGAGAATATATTTTTTGAAAAGATCTCTTTGGGTTCAGTGGGGGTGCGACAGGAAGGGGCTGAGAATGAGATGTGTAGGAGAAGAAGTAACAAATGAGTGATTTCCAGAGCAGACTGAATACACATCAACAGCAGGAGGTGTTCTCCTGCCCAGGTTGGCTGTTTCTACCCCATTCCAAATGAGCCGTGAGCTAGAACTCATTCCATTCACCGGTCATATTTATAATGCTATTGTTACCTGGCGGTGACTCGAGGTTCCCAGCTTTTCCACTCCCACTGGCAAGAAAGATTTCCAGAGAGGGATAATATTCAGACCAGAGTCTGAGAAAAGGGTGGAAGAGAAAGAGTGAGTTGATTGAAGGGATACTTTGGAAAAGAAAACAGGCCTGGTGGGATGTGCAGGTGGACTTGGTATTCTGCGAATAGCTGACGCCCCCCATTAGCTGGCTTGCTGGGGAGTCTTCTGCTATCGTCTGGTTCTCTGTCGTGCACCTCCTCTTCCCAGGGATGTGCCTCCCTACGCCTCTACGCACCAGACTTCCTTCCGTGGCCTTGTTTCCAGACCCCAAACCCAAGAGTCGATTCAGTCCTTGTGGGGGTAGTGGGATTTTCTGTCTTTCTCCTCCCAGGCTGGTCACTCTCTCTGCTCTCTCTCTAATTCAAATCTCTTCATCAGAGTTCTCTGCCCTGACCTAACAGGGGGTCGAGACCCCTCACAGATAACCTGTCCCTGGGTCAGACTGGACTCATTCTTCTTAGAAGGCGGCTCTTCTTTAGGAGATCCAAGGCTCAGGGAAGCCCCACGCCCTCCGCTTGGAAAGGCAGGCATTTCACTTCCTCGGTGATGTTGGTCACAGGCATGGTTTCTCCTCAGGAAGTCAGGAAGTCCAGGTGGTTCTGTAGCCCCTGGGGGTGGGAGGTGGGAGGGCTGGGGTGGGGGTGAGGCGTGGATGAGTGAGGAGGACACAAAGTGGAGTCTGTGTTACTCTACCTGCTGACTTCCTCACCCCTGAGACCCAAGCAAGCACTGTCCAGGTGATTTTTGGGTGATGGTGGTGGAGGAGACAGCAGGGGTGTTTTATCTAGTAAACCAACTGGCTGTGAGGGAATCAAACATTTGAAAAGAGGCTTTGATTCTGTAGGAAGGTGCCATGGGGTTGGGAGAAAGAGAGGCGCCTGGCCACCCTTATAAGCAGAATCTTTGATGTGATGAAAAATGTTAAATTGTTTATTACAGATTAATTATCAGTAATGGCAAGTAAACCCGGGTTTACTTTACCTGGTCGGTGAACTGTCCTTCAGAGATGGTGGGGTCAAACAGGCCTACAGAACACAACCCAGCTAGGGAATTGTGGTTTGAGTTTTTTAAATCATTTTATTGGGGGCTCAGACAACTCTTATCACAATCCATACATACATCAATTGTATCAAGCGCATTTGTATGTTCGTTACCCTCATCATTCTCAAAACATTTGCTCTTCACCTAAATTCCTGGCATCAGCTCCTCATTTTCCCCCTCCCTCCCCACTCCACCCTCCCTCATGGACCCTTGATAATTTATAAATTATTATTTTGTCATATCTTGCCCTGTCCGACATCTCCCGTCACCCACTTTTCTGTTGTCTGTCCCCCAGGGAGGAGGTCACATACAGATTCTTGTAATCGGTTCCCCCTTTCCACGCCCCCTCCCTCCACCCTTCTGGTATCGTCACTCTCACCACTGGTCCTGAAGGGATCATCTGTCCTGGATTCCCGGTGTTTCCAGTTCATATCTGCACCAGTGTCCATACTCTGGTCTAGGCAGATATGTAAGGTAGAATTGGGATCATGATAGTGGGTGGGGAGGAAGCATTTAGGAACTAGAGGAAAGTTGGATGTTTCGTCGTTGCTATACTGCATCCTGACTGGCTCGTCTCCTCCTCGAGACCCATCTGTAAGGGGATGTCCAGTTGCCCACACATGGGCTTTGGGTCCCCAGGGAATTGTGCTTTTAAGATTCTTGAGGGACAGTTTGAATTTAGTTCTTGGGTTTTCAAATTAACTCCTCAAATGAAGTTTTTAAAATTATAGGCCGTGACCGATTAGTGGCTCATTAAGTCAATGGGCAAATTTAATGGGCGATAACAATTGCTATTTAAACAGGTCAAATCACAATGACCCTGGACTCTGGAACAGGACTTGCTGAGTTTGAATCTTCACTATAAGATAACGTACTCGCCATGTGGCCAAAGGTAAGTTACTTAGCCCCTGTTTGCCATCGTTTCCTCACCTATTAAAACCAAAACCAATCCTTTTGATGTTGAGTTGATTCCAATCCATGGCGGCCCTTTTTGTGTCGGAGCAGAACTCTGTTTCATGTGCTAAATAATAGCTGATTTGGGGAATAAGGTCAACAGGCCTTTCACTGGAAGCCCATCTGCTGGATTTGAACCACCAAGTTTTTGGTGAGCAGCCAAGTAAATTAACTGCACCACCCAACGACCCTCACCTATCCAGTGGGAATAACACTACCTATTTCACACAGTTTTGTAAGGATTAAATTCATTAATATATATTTAAAGTGTTTAAAACAATGCATCTATGTGATCATTACTACATTAATGGTGTGCTATCATGACTGAAAAGTGGGGTTTTATAAATTGGTGCTGCAACATAGGTAGATCTCTCATGAAAGGTCTCTGTTAGCTGTGGCCACAGTAATGCCACATAACAAATCTCAGGAGCACCCCACATGAAGCATTTCTTCCTCATGGTCACCCTGCTGATCTCATCCTGGCTCACACATTCATCTGTAGGCTAGCTGGCCTGGGGCTAATCTAGGCTGGCCTTGGCTGGGCAGCTCTGCTTAAAACTTTGCTGTGGATCCTGCCAGACTTGGCTTCTTACCAATAGCTCTGGTTGGTTCCACGTGTGTCCATTTTCAGGTCCTGGCTGAAGGGGCAGCTCCTACTGTCTGTGAGAAGCTCCACTCTGCCTGGTGTTGAAAGCACAAAAGAATAGACTAAGCCCTATTCACACCCTGAAACCCCATCCTGTCTCATGTCAACGGACATCCATTGGTTGGAAGACAAGGTGCCATGGACACTCCTCCCACAGTCCTATTGACTTGACCAAAGCCAATCACATGGCTGAGTTGAATATCGCTTAGGCAGGGAAGTGTGATCTTCTCATAGAGTTGTAGAGAAAAGGGGTTATGGCCCGGGTGGTGGTGAATCATTTTGGGCAATAATCTACTAGTATCAGTCAAAGGTATTTGAGAAGGATTGCTCTAAATATGATTTGTCTGTGGCACAAATCTGGCACATCGCCTGATTTTGTAAAGACAGCGTTATTGGAACACTGTATGCCCATTCATTTACATATGGGTGCTTTTCCAGTATGACTGAATTGAGCATTAGTTACACGTGAGACCACATGGATATTGATTCTCTACCTCCATAGAGTAAGGTGACCAAATGCCCCGCTTTTGGCGGGACAGTCCCGGTTTTTAACAATTTTTCCCGCGTCCCTCGGCAGTTTAAAAAAGTCCCGATTTTTGGAAAGAATGCACGACAAGCTAGGGTATACGGTTTTCGGCTGCCATGTGGCTATTTTGCCAGGATATGAGTTTTATCAATGGTGTCCCGCTTTGCCAATGTTAAAATCTGGTCACCTTACCATAGAGGGGGGCGGGGAATCATTGCCACTCCTTCCTCTAAATCATGAGGGTTTGGTGTATTAGTCTAGGTACTTTGGAGAAACAAATCCACAGCAACTCACGTATAAGAGAGAGTTTTATGCAAAGAAAATGTGCATCACGAAAACATCCCAACCCAATGCTGCCCAAGCCCACAAGTCCAACATTAACCCATTAACCCAACACCAGTCCACAAAGTCCTCCACCTCACAAAACAGAGGCGATGATGCCGACTGCCGGAGGAAAGCTGAGTCAGTGAATGAACAAGCATCTCAGCACTAGCAGGGGTCTCCACACGGCTGCTCCAGCACCCAGGGCTGCATCGAGATAGGTCCATGTAGCTTCTCCTTGGGGATGTCTTGTAGGAAGTCAATCTTGCAAGCTGAAGCAGGGAACTGCTAAGGCAGCTGCACCCGGTGCAACCATCACACAACAAGAGACCCGAGAACTAGAAAGGTGAGGCTTCACCACCCATTTATCCCTCCGCCTTTCAACCAGCACCACATGTGATTATCGGCCAGGCTGGCACAATTAACTAACTCATTTGGGGAGTGAGGAGACTTAAGCACTAAATCAAATGAAAGAGTCACTGAGCTGTTTCCATGTGCAGGATACTGAGGAGAGATGCCCAATGACTGTGCAGCTTGATTGGACTTCTTATTCTTTTCACTACAGAGAAGTGGTCAGTTCCTTTTGCTTTGCCGCCATAAACTGAGTGACAACGGAGAGCCCCATCCTGATCTACCTTCATCATTTGAATTCACATCCTGGCTTTCCTATCCTGCCTTGTCAGCTTTTTAATATTCTGAGTTTTGGTTAAAAAGATATAATACCTCTGGGATAATGGCACTCATGATTTTGTGGGGAGGTGGGTCAGGGGGGCTGTTGGAAGGAAATTCAAAGACAATTACATAATAACTCAAATAAAACAAGATATTTTGACCTGAACTCTTAGGTAGACACAAAATACAGAAATCTGAGCTAAAGACTGAGGCTCAGGGGTCATGGCGATAGGAGGTGGTCTTCTTGGGTTCCTCCCCTCTGAGTAAGTTCCCCTTTTCCACAGCTAGAGTTCTTTCCTAAACCCCAGGAGGAATGGGATGATCTCAGGACTCCTTCAAAGTTCGCATGAAAGTTTTCTAATGCCCGTGAGAACAACCGTGGTGCACAAAGAAGATTGCTGTGATGCCTACTTTTTAAAAAGCAGTATGCAACCTCCTGGCGCAACCAACCTTAGACTCCATGTTCTTCCCTACGCTTTGGTGTGTGTAGTTGAAAATACAAGACACGTTGGGTTTTTTTTGGCCATTTTAATCACATTTAAGTGTTCAGTTCAGTGACATTTCATTCTGTTGTGCAATCACCAGCACGATTCATTACCAAAAGTTTCTCGTTACCCTAAGCAGAAACTCCGTAATATTTCAGCAATAATTCCCAATTGCTCAAATGCTCTGCTGCTGGGAACTAACCACTAATAAACTTTTATCTCTATGTGTTCCTATCACAGATCACCTAAGTGGGATCATATAATATTTATCCTTTTATGTATGATTTACTTTATTCAGTATAACATTTTCAAGTGTTATCCACATTGTGGCTTGTATCCGAACTTCACTGCTGCTTGTGGCTAGAAAATATTGTAGTATGGGTTTAAGCCACATTTTGTTTATCCACCACTCAGCTGTCGATGGACGCTTGAGTTGCTTTAACTCTTTTGACAAGTGTGAATAATGCTGCAATGAGCACTGGTGGATAAATATCTGTTTGAGTTCCCGATTTCAAGTTTTTCAGGTATATACTAGGAGTGCCATTCTTGGTTATACATAACTATAGGCTTAACTTTTTGAGGCAGCACCATACTGCTTTCCTTATAGGGTGCTTCATTTTCTGTTCCCATCAGTATAAGGGTTGCAATTTCTCTCTCCATGTCCCACCAACACTTCTTATTTTCTGCTTTTTCTCCCCTTCCTGACAATAGTTTATCTTACAGATATGGTATCTCATTATGGCTTTGACTTGTGTTTCCTAATGAACTATGACATGGAATATCTATTATATTGTGCTTATCAGACATTTGTGTATCTTTTTAGAGAAATGCTTATTCAAGTCTGTTGCCCATTTTGAATTATGTTGTCTTGCTTTTGTCAGAATTGACTCGACAGCAGTGAGCTTCCTTTCTGTTATTGAATTGTAAATGTCGTTTATATATTCTGCATATTAAACCTGCATCAGATAGTTGGTTCCCAGATACTTTCCCCAGATGAAAGCTGCACCATTTGTCTGTCAGTTTGTTGTGCTGTGGTGGCTTACATGTTTCTGTGTTGAGGAGAACATGCTACCAGCACTTTGATTACCAGCAGGATTATCCAGAGTGAACAGGTATCAGAGGAGCATCCAGTCTAAGAACAGACTTTAGAAGGAAAAGGCTGTTCACTTCTGAGGATCTTATGCCACTGAAAATCTTATGTCGGATACAGCTCTAGAAAATGAGCCACTTGGGCTGGAGGATACTCAAAGACCAGCTTTCTCCACATAGAGTTGGCATTAATGTTGAGAATGAAGTAAATCTTGTGGGACCTTCCTTTACTAAGGAATCATGATTCAAAATGGGAAGAAACAACTAGAAGCATCCATTAATAATAGGAACATGGAAGGAACAGAATATGAATCTAGAAATTGTGAAAAATGAAATGGAACATACGAAGATCAGTATCTTAGGCATTCAACTAAAAGAAAGGGGGGCGGGAAACTCCTAAAACTCACTGCCACACATTATTCTGAGTCATAGCTAGCCTGCAGGACAGAAAGAACTGCCCTCTGGGGTTCCGAGACTGTAAACCTTTATGAGAGTAGAAAGCGTCATCTTTCTTCCGTGGAGTGGCTGGTGGTCTTGAACTGCTGATTTTGTGCATAAAATCAGCCCGGTACATAACTCACAATTTTAACAAAGTGTGCTGATATTGGCCTTTTTGCATCAGACAACCATTTGGCTTTGAACTACTGACCTTGTGGTTAGCAACCCAGTGCATAACACAATGGATACCAATGGTATTGGTCATGTTGAGCCAGACAATCATGTGGTTTTTCTATGTTGGGAAGGACTAATTCAAGAAGAATGGTGTCACATTCAATGTTACCAAGAACATTTCCAGGTCTTTCTTGAGGTACAAGACTGTCTCTGATAGGATAGTATCAATTTGCTTACAAAGAAGTCCAGTTCAGACAAGTAGCACTCAAACGTGTGCACCAACCCCTAAAGCTAGTGATGAAGACACTGAAGAACGCTACCCACTCCTTTAGAGTGAAATCAATCAAACATGTAATCAAGATGCATTGATAATTTTGGCAATTGGAATTGGACAAAGGGGAAGGATGCAAAAGTTGGAAATAAAGGGGAAGAAACTGTCGGTGAGAAGTATGGCCTTGGTGACAGAAACAAAGCTGGAAATCGCATGACAGATCAGTGCCAGACCAGCAACTTCTTCACTGCAAACACCGATTTCCAACAACATACGTGGTAACTATCCCCATGTGGGCTTCACCAGACGGAATAGACAGGAATCAAATTTACTCTCTCTGTGGGAAGAGATTATGGAGCTGCTTACTATCATCAGCTGAAAGAAGAACAGCGGCTGACTGGGGAACCGATGATCAATTGCTCATATGCAAGTAGGCTGAAGATAAGTGAAAACAAGCCCATAAGAGTCAAAGTGCAACCTTGAGTCTATCCCATCTGAATTTCGAGACCATCTCAAGAACAGATCATCGAATACTAATGAAAGAAAAGGTGATGAATCGTGAGATATCAAGAACATCATACATGAAGAAAGTCATAGGTCATTAAAAAGACAGGAAAGAAAGAAAAGACAAAAGTGGATGTCAGAAGATACTCTGAAACTTGTAGAGTAGCTAAGCAAATGGAAGAAATGATGAAATAAAAGATCTGAACAGAAAATGTCAATGGGCATCTTGGGGAAATAACGTAGAGTATTATAATGACATGTGCAAAGACCTGGAGTTAGAAAAACAAAGCGGAAGGACACAGTTCCACCACATGTCACAAGCTGAAAGAATTGCAGAAAAAATTCAAGCCTGGTGTTTTAATATTGATTGAAGGATTCCATGGGGAAAATATTGAGCAATGCATGAAGCTTCAAAAGAATATATAAAGAATACCCAAGAGTTGGTCAGCTATCAACCATTTCAAGAGGGAGTATTTGATCAAGAAGAAATTGTATTAAAGGAAGAGATCCAAACTGTAGTGAAAGCATTATAGAGAAATGAGGCTCTGGGAATTGATGGAATGTCAATTGAAATGTTTCAACAAACTGATACAGCACTGGAAACACTCATTTTTCTCTGCCAAGACAGCCAGTCAACTGGAAGAAACCCCTATGTGTGCCCATTCCAAAGAAAGAGGATGTGAAAATTATTGAAAAAAATCATTAATATCATGTGCAAGAAAATGTTTACAGCAGTTGCAGCAGTACATAAACAGGGAGCAGCCAGAAACTCAAGTCAGATTGAGAAAAGGACATGGAATAAGGGAGATCCTTGCTAATGTCTGATAGATCTTGGCTGAAACCAGAGAATATTTGCATGACAGTTAGAGTTTATGTCAACTTGAATTTGTGTGAACGTGTAGGGACAGAGCCCAACTGGTCAATCAAGCGATAGCTTAATGACACCTCCTTGGGGGTGTCACCTATGGTATAAAAATGAGATACACTGGGAAATACTCTCTCATTGCCATTTGGCCTTCCTGCTTGCTGGGACCCATGTCTGACTCCAGAGGTGGCCCCATGTGAGCCAACAACCCTGAGAGCTGTCAGCAGCCTGCCATATTTCCACTGGCCTTAGATCTACATGATTTTGCACCCACTGGCCTGGGATCTCCCTACTGCCAGCTTCACCTTTAAGCTTCACCTGCAGCGATGGAAATCTGACGACTGAGTAAACATTCGTCCAATAAGATCTACGAATGTCTAAACAGCCCATGATAATATATACTCAATGTCATCAGACCTACGGACTTGAATTGGACTGGGTCGGGTGCCTCCTTGATGTGTAGTTTCTTCTTGATAGAAGTTCTTTCTTGTACAGAGATGAAGGTCACTGGTTTGTTTCTCTAGACCACCTGGCCCAACACTACCAGAAAGATGGTTAATGTGTTTATTGATTTTGCGAAGACATCTGACTCTGTGGATCATAAGTAACTATGGGCAACATTGAGAAAAATGGGAATTCCAGAATGCTTTATTGTGTAGCCAGAATGATCCTTAGAAGTGAGGATGGCAAGATAGATTTCATCTAATGTACTTTGGAAATGTTACCAGGACGGACCAGTCCTTGGAAAAGGACATCATTGCTTGGTAGTGAGGCCAAGAAAGAGGAAGACCCTCGATGAGATTAGTTGACACAGTGGCTTTAACTATGAACTCAGCCATACCAACCACAGGGATGATGGTGTAGGACCAGGCAGTGTTTTGTTCTATTGTGCTATGAGTCAGTCCTGAGACGGCACACACCAACATGGAAGCAACAATATTTGGTAGGTTGTCCCTATACTATATATATAAAGTTCTTCAGGGTGCAAAGTTTTTTTAATTTTGGCAAATTACTATAGAATTTGTGCTTTGATGTCTTCCCTAATCTTTTAAGTTCCTTTTATCCATTTTACAGTGAAAATTTATAGAGTAAATATATTTTTTAATATAGAGTAAATCTTATCCTGTGTGTCAAGGGAGGCTCCATATATTAAGAGTTGATTCCATTTGGACTTAAATAGCCTCATTTATAAATTTAGTCTATTTGATTTCCTTTTCAATAATAGCTAACACGTATACAACCCTTACCAGATATTGGTTTAAGTAATTTACATCATTAACCGATTGAGTTCTTTTTTTAAAAATCATTTTATTGGGGACTCGCACAACTCATCACAATCCATATATACATCCATTGTGCCAAGCACATTTGTATATTTGTTGCCCTCATCATTCTCAAAACATTTGCTTTCTACCTGAACCCTTGGTACCCGCTCCGCATTTTTCCCCTCCCTCCCTGCATCTCGTCCCTCATGAATCCTTGATAATTTATAAATCATTATTATTTTTTCATGTCTTACACTGTCTGATATCTCCATTCACCCACTTTTCTGTTGTCCACTCCCCCGGGAGGGGTTTATATGTAGATCCTTGTGATCAGTTCCCCCTTTCTACCCCACCTTCCTCTTATTCTCCTGGTATCGCTACTCTCATTATTAGTCCTAAGGGGTTTATCTGTCCTAGATTCCCTGTGTTTCCAGTTCTTAACTGTACCAGTGTACATCCTCTGGTCTAGCCAGATTTGTAAGGTAGAATTGGGATCATGATAGTGGGAGGGGGAGGAAGCATTTAGGAACTAGAGGAAAGTTGTAGGTTGTTATACTGCACCCTGACTGGCTCGTCTTCTCCCCGCGACCCTTCTGTAAGGGGATGTCCAGTTGCCTATAGATGGGTTTTGGGTCTCCACTCCACACTCCCCCTCATTCACAATGATATGATTTTTTGTTCTTTGATGCCTGATACCTGATCCCATTGACACCTCGTGATCACACAGGCTGATATGCTTCTTCCATGTGGGCTTTCTTGCTTCTGAACTAGATGGCCGTTTGTTTATATTGAAGCCTTTAAGACCCTAGATGCTTTATCATTTGATAGCCGGGCACCATCAGCTTTCTTCACTACATTTGCTTATGTGCCCACTTTGTCTTCAGCAATCGTGTCGGGAAGGTGAACATCATGGAGTGTCTAACTGATTTAATTCTTATGCTGACTGTAGAAGGTATCTAGTTTTCTTCCCTGTTTCATATATGGGAAAACTGAAGTAGGGAGAGTAACTTGCTCAAAGTCATATGTTTAATACTAACATACTTTTTGAACCTACAAGTTTGGCTTCATTTTCAAATTTTGGCTCTTAACTACTATGTTAATTAGTTGAATAAAAGGAAAAATCCCAAATCTTTGTCTCTATTCATTAAAATTAACCTTATAGTGAACAAATCCAAAATATTTTTAGATGTCCCATAACTGTTATAATAAAATGTCCCCATATAGCAAATTGGCTTCCAATATATCAAATCCATTTAAACACCACCTGTACTTTAAAGAAGGAGTCCCATTTCTGCTCTCAGGTAAGCTTTGAACTGTAATGGTCAGGTTGGTAATTCAAACCCACCAACCACCCCTGGGAAGAAAGAGAGACTATCTGCTCACATACAGATTTACAGCCTCAGAAATGTAAGGTAGATCTGAGTTAAACTGGCTCTACAGCAGTGGGTTTGGTACTTTAAATAACAGGTATACACTATTTAGGCCTAAATTTAACATAAAAATACATTTATTACATTGGATTTGGTTTACTTCATCATTTCTATATTTCATTGTAAATCTCCCCTGGGTTAAAGAAACTTCTGTAGTAAGGAAGCAAGCATGTTGTCCTAAGTTATGTTGTGTTCAGAAGGAAAGAGTGAGCCACAAGGGCACTGTAGCTGAATGTTTGCATGAGGACCAAGCATTGGTCATTGAACTTGGCCAAGTGGAGATCATGCCAACTTTGGTGGTTTGGTGGAAATGAAGCTATAAATCAAATGATTCAAGAGGGAAGAGAAGGGCAGGACGAGGAGACAGCTCTTTGTGTTAAAGAGCTGAAAAAATGGAGCAAGAGCTCAAGGAAAATGTCAGGCAGGCAGGGTCTTCTAAATATAACATAATATAATAAAAATGTTGAAAGCACTGGTCCAGTTGAGAGAGGAAAAGTGAACTCAGGAGAAAGAAGGCATATGATGTCCATGAGTAGGCAGAGAGACAGAATCAATCCCACACAGGAGGAATGGGCTGTAGATGATCCACGAGGAGTTGGTTCATAGAACCAGAGAAAAGGGAGAAGACCAAAAGGACATTGGTGCTGATAGATGCGGTGGGAGCAGGTGGAAGTTCCTTCTGATTGCTCTTGGCTTCCAAGGAGAATAAGAAGGGAGCTTATCAGTGTCGAAGAGAAGGGGAAGGTGAAAGGATCCTCCAGGAGATAAGAGAGTCAAAGGACCAGGGAAAGGTAGTAGTACTTCCCATTAGCTTGGAGGACCATTGGATAGTATCTTAAACCCCAGGACTAGCTAAGGGGAGAGAGGCTCATGAGTCTGGCAGGCAGAGTTTACTGTGAAAAGAGCACAGACCATACCATCTGTGTGAGACACATCATTTATCCAGGGAACCCATTCTCCTAAGCTGAGTTAATAATTAATAGTATTGAGTTCAGTGTTTTATTTTTGGGGACAGAAAAAATGTTTAGTGCTGTGTTTGTCCTCTCTAAAATGGGTGTCTTTTACCCACTCCCTTCCAAGACTATTACCTTAATTTCCTGAAAGTCAAAGCCACAAAATGCTATTAAGCATCAGGGCTACAAAGCCTAATGTAGCTGTAGCTGCTCATGCAGCAAAGCTTTCAAAACTGATGAATACATCAGTTTTCATAAAAAACTGAACAAGTGGTGGATTCTAGCTAAAGTGTTTTGGGTTGACTAATTATCAGCAAGGAGATGCCAGAAATTCAAGCCAGATTCAGAAAGGGAAGTGGCACAAGGAATATCATCACTGACGTCAGATGGATCTTGGCTGAAAGCAGAGAATGCCAGAAAATTGTTTATTTGTGTTTTATCAGCCACGCAATGGCATTTGACTGTGTGGATTATAACAAGCTATGGATCACATCGCACAGTGTGAAAATTCCAGAACTGCCTCATTGTGCTCATGAGAAACCTGTACATAGATCAAAAGACAGTTATTCAAACACACTAAGAAAATACTGCATGGCTTCGAATCACAAAAGGTGTGTTTCGGGCTTGTATTATATCACCATACTTATTCAATCTGTATGCTGAGCAAATAATCTGAGAAACCAGAATATATGAAGAAGAACAGCATATTAGGATTGGTAGAAAGTTTAACAACCTGTGATCTACAGGGGCGCCCTGGTGGCACAGTGGCTGGAAGTTCAGCTGTATTCTACAAGGTCAGCATTTTGAAACCAGTGGAATGTCTACTCTTTCTACTCCCATAAAGAGTTACAGTCTTGGAAACCACAGGGGCCATTCTACCCTGTCCTATAGGGTCACTATGAGTTGGCATCGGCTCGATGACAGTGAAGGATAGGCAAATAACACAACCTTGCTTGATGAAAGCAAGGAGGATTTTCTGATGAAGATTGACTGCAGCCTTCAGTATTGCTTTCAACTCAATGTAAAGAAAACCAAAATTCTCACAATTGGCCTAACAGAAACCTCATGACAAATGGAGAAAAGATTGAAGTCATCAAGGATTTCAGTTTGCTTGGATCCATAGGCTATACAGTCCACAGCCGTGACAACAGCAGTCAAGAAATCAAACGTGTATTGCATTGGGCAAATTTGCTGCACTGGAACTCTTGTAGGTGCTGAAGAGCTCCGATGCCACTCCGAGGACTAAAATATGATGGACCCACACCTCAGATGCATATGAAGGCTGGATAATTAATAAGGAGGAGCAGAGAAGAACTTGTGCATTTGAACTGTAGTGCTCGCAAAGAGTGTTGACATTGCCAGTGGACTGCCAAAGGAATAAACTAATCTGTGATGGAAAAATACCACCAGAGTGCTCTATATAAGCAAGGATGGTGAGAGTTCGTCTCACACACTTTGGACATGCTACTAAGAGAGACGAGTGTCTGTAGAAGGACATTATGCTGGATGAAGTAGAGGGTCCGTGAAAAAGAGGCAGACCTTTTAGGAGAGGGATTGACACCGTGGCTGCAACAATGGGCTCAAGCATAACTACAATTGTGAAGATGGTGCAGGACCGTGTAATGATTTGTTTCGTTGTACCTAGTGTCACTATGAGTAATAACTAACTGATAACAACAACAGTTAGTATCAGTAGGAGACCCTGGGTGGCATAAATGGTTGGAACACTACCTGAACAATTGGGTGTTGGAGTTCATCCAGGGATACCGCAGAGGAAAGTCCTGGCTATCTGCCTCTGAGGGAATTGCCATGATTTAGAAGCAACTCTTACTGGTTGGTTGGCTCGTAATTATCAGCAGGCCTATTGTACTGATATTTTAACATCGCAATGGGAGTGCTAATTGAAAGTAGACAAACTGGGTTTGCTAATAAAAAGTGCTATTTTTAGTAGGGTTTTCTTTCCAAAACTGAATACTTGGCTTCTTTTTTCTTTTTTTTACCAAATACTTTTGAATTATTTGTTGCTTCCAGCAAATTATTTTCTCTGTTTAATCGTCATACCCCATTCTGATCCGATCCATGAAGCTCTTGACTCAGTTCATTTCACTTCCCTTCCCCCAAATTGCCATGTATACTGTAGAACGTTGAGTAATACCCTTAATTATTATCCATTAAATGTCAGTAGCAACCCACCCAGCTGTGACACCCAAAATAATATCTATAAATTGCCAAATGTCATCTCTCTGAGTGGCGGGGTTAGGGAGATTGCCACCATTTGGGAAATCTTGATCTAACCCTTAAAATTGGGAAGTGTGGGACCCAGAGGTTCCAAATATAAATTCTCAAAGGGAAGGGAAGGGAGAGCAAATAGGTCCCAACAAACCAATGGCATAACTGATGACTGGCTGTGGTGATCTGTTCTACAAAGGACAGGGTGTTTGAGAATCTATACCAAGGTTTACTGACCAATCATAGTGAAGGCATTGAGTGTGCCACCTCTTTGATGTCAGCCATACTTTGTGCTATGATAGCTCATAATTCATCCTACAAATATTTATAAGGAGACACATCATATACTCACCGTCTATCAGTGTGTTGTACTGGGGTGGTTGGTATGTTGCTGTAATGCTGGGAGCTATGCCAACAGTATTGCAAATATTAACAGGGTCACCAATAATGGACAGGTTTCAGCAGGGCTTCTAGACTAAGGCAGACGAGAAAGAAAGGTCGAGTGACCCAGTCCCAAGAAGGGGCCAGGGAAAACACTGTGGGTCATAGACGAACTACAGTGTGTGAGAATGAGATAGAAGATGAATCCTCTAGGTTGAAAGGCATGCAGAATCACAACAGCATCTACAATTGAAAAGATGGCCTGGGTGATATTTTGCTCTGATGGATATGGGTTCACGTGCTGGCGTGATGGCAGCTCACAACAGCATCAACTGTGCCCTAGCCATTGTATCCCCCATTCGAGCTGCACTGTCTCATTTAATTCTCACAGCAACTCCAGGGTAGGTACTACTACCATCCCCACCTTACACCTGAAGAACTTGAGGTTTAGGGAGATTGAATTAAATGATCCAAGGGCACACAAGTCGTAATGGGGAAGCCAGAACTTGAACCCCTAGAATGCCTAACTTTAGAGCACAAGCTCTTACCCACTACACCAGAGGTGAAAATATGATCTCTCTGTAGTAGACAGACATGGACTTCTATAGTAGGAAAATGCAGATGCGTTTGTGATGGTGTTTCTTCATTTTAAAAAAATTTCGTGAGTGTTGTTTTATTTTGTTCAACACACTTTTTTTTCTTTCTCAGTTTGAACAAGGATTTTAAACTGAAACATCAAATCCAAAGTTGACCACAGGCCCCATCACTTCCTTTAGCCTTGAAGACATGAGGTGGCGTGCCAGCTGCTGCCTACCATTGTGCCTGCACAGCTGCATTATTTACAGCGGACAAATATTTATCTGTGCCTGTATCTCTACCAAAAGTGGAAAGAGTGCAGATAGGGTGTGAAAACAACATTTTGTGAACACAAATGGCATGCTTATATGAGGGGGTATCCACCCTCCCAAAAAAACGGATTTTTTTTCCCCCAAAGCTATGTATTTAATTTTTTTTACAAAACAACCTTATCACTTTCAAAGTATTGCACTTAATACATTTTTTTCAAATCTGTGATTCCATTCTTGGAAACATTTTTCAGACCCATCTGTTTGGGTAGCTGACAGCAACTCCCTTGTTTTTTCCTTCACCTCTTCTGCGTCTTCAAATCACTGTCCTTTCATGCCCCTCTTCATTCTCAGAAACAAAAAGAAGTCACATGGAGCGAGGTCAGGTGAGTCAGGTGCATGGAACAAGAGAGGCATGCTGGGTTTTTTGCCAGAAACTGGCACACTGGGATGGCTACATGAGCAGGTACGTTGTCATGGTGACAAAACTAGTCCCCATCTGCCACAAACCAGGGCTTTTTTGTCACACACGGTTACACAATCTTTTCAGAACCTCTAAATAGAAAGCTTGATTAACAGTCTGACTTGGTGGGATGAACTCCAGAAGCATTAGGAGTTGACATTTTCATCAGTTCAGGAAGTTGATGGATGTCCAGAATGAGGTTGCCATCAATCAACATTTCACCTTCTTTTGAAACAAGAAAACCACTCATACACTTGAGTTTTTCCCATAATGCTGTCCTTGTAAGCTGTGTTCAACATCACAACAGTTTCTGCAGCAATTTTCCCAAGAAGGAAACAAAATTTCACAGCTGCACGCTGTTCTCTTAAATCAGCCATCACAAAAAACAAGGTTCAGGCAAAATTGCTTTTATAAAAAATTCACTGTGACCAAAGAGAACCTCCCCAAGCAATGCCACTGGTTGCACTAACTCAGAGCGAGTTGCTCTATGCTCACCTAGTGGGCAAAATGAGTACTGCAAAAGCTCCACCCAGCAGAGCTCGTAACATTTGGGGGAGGGGAGTTACCCCGGGGAGTTACCCCCTCATATGCTTACTATGTAACATATTATCCACTTGGTTCTGGTAGGTATTTCAGATAGGAATCCCTATTGTTGGTGGATACCATTGAGTTGGTTCTAACATATGGAGGCCCTACTGTGTGCAACTGATAGAATGAACCATTGAAACATTGCCTGGTCTTGCACCATCTTCTCCAGGTTTGGCTTACTCAAGGAAGCTCACATTTGTGCTTTCTTACCCTTGACAAAGTGCCAGGTACTACAGTACGAGAGTCAAAAGACAGTAGGGATTCTAAGAGGGACAAGATAGACATAGGTCCTGCCCTTAGGGGAGTTTACAATGTGATAGAGGAAACAGACAATTAAACATATCATTAAAACAAAGCACCCAAAGTGAATACTGGAAAAGTGAGTTTATGGTTCGTTTAATGAATAATTTAGATCGGCCCCTTTATGTCAACCCAAATCACTAGAACGCTCACAAAGGCAGCAGAACACCCCACTTCATGGAACCTAATGCACGCGTAGTCACCACAGATGCCAGATCACTTTGCCTTTATGAGCAATGCACGCTCACAAAATATTAAGGATGCTTGGAAGCCAATTGTTGGTCTAGTGTTGTTGTTGTTAGGTGTGAGTGATGCCCGCTAGTGACTTTCTGCAGAACAGAACGAAACACTGCCCGGTCCTGTGCCATCCTCACAATTGTTCCTATACTTTCACCCATTGCTGCAGCCAGTGTCAACCCATCTCATTAAGGGTCTTCCTCTTTTGTGCCGTCCCTCCACATTTCCAATCTCCATGTCCTTCTCCAGACACTGGCCTCTCCTGACAACACGTCCAAAGTATATAGGATGGAATCTCACCATCCCTGCCTCTAAGGAGCACTCCGGCTGTACTTCTCCCAAGTATTAACCCACTTAAAAGGTGTAGGCTCCTTTAGGGGTGCTTAGGCAGACCTGTTCTTCATGGCAAGGGTCACTGTTCCCAGAAGCCTCTTCTCTGCCCAGGCACTCAGAATCTGTAAAATACCAGTTGTGATATGGGTAAGAACAGCTCACAATACTTTAGGACCATTCTTCGAACCATCTTACAAATATTAACCCATTTAATTCTCCTCACAATGGCTCCGTGGGTCAAAGTTCTTCATTATTCCATTTTTACACATGGGGAAACTGAGGCACAAAGCGATCAAGTAATAACATAGCTAGGGTGATGGATTCAACAGAAAGGCTGTGACCACTGAGGAAAAGGGAAATGGATTTGAGAAAAGTCACACAGACCCTGTGTGTGTGTGTGTGTGTGTGTGTGTGTGTGTGTGTGTGTGTGTTTTGCAGGGAGGTCATGCAATAAGATTTCCTTTGTGCACTGTGAGACCCACTGTTATCCCACCAAGCAGAAATGGTCCTGCTGGGCCAGCCAGCTGTGCCACTGTGATACAGGGTTGAGCCCCCTTGGTCTCCGAGAGCCCAAGACAAGGGAGCAGTCATGTGAAAGAGGGGTGGCTCAGCCGAGGAGGACACTTTGGCCTGGGTAGGGCCAGAGGAGCTGAGCTGCTCTTGCTGCTCTGCACTCAAGTCCCAGAGTGCATGGGTGGGGGTGGGGCTCATCAGCCTACAGTGACCTTCGGAGTTAGAGAAAGACGGGAAGAGGAAGCACATTTGTGCCGCTCTCCGCCAAGGCTTCCTGAGGGCGGGCCTGCTGTTCTGTGCTGCATGCCATGCTTTCCTCTGGGGGCACGCACATACCCCCACGTGGACCCAGTTCAAACTCACAGTGGCTCTACGGGCTCTTCTGGCCACTTGGTCCCCTAGTTCTTCTGGAAATGAAGCCCCAACTCGTATTTGAGACTTTGACTTGACCACTAACTTCAATTGGCCCCCTTACAACCCAAGCTTTCAGCACAGCCTGGCCAGGACCTGGGCTTGTGAATGTCCCTAGAGTTTCTAGTTTCCAGGACAGCCATCCCTTTAAGCCTAAAACAGCGGCTTTGGAGTCCAGCACCTTGTCCCTTTAGCTTCCTTTCTCCTCCTGTCCCCTCCCTCTCTGTCTCCGTGCAATCCGCTCAGTCACCAGAGGACTGAAATGTGACTTTCAGGAAAGTTCTCAGGTACAGAGAGCAGAATGAGCCCCAGGCCTGAGCGCTTTGGGGTACCCAGCCCTGGGCCCAGGTTTCTCCCGGAACTGACAGAGCCAGTTGGAGCAATTCTGTTCCTCTTGTGAAAGAGCCTGGCTTGAGGTGGGAGTGGGTGTGGGTGAGGGAGGGATATTTGTGACTTAAGTCAGTCTCTATGATCCTATTACGTGGGAAAGAATAAGAAACATTTACTCTAAGACTGTGAATGGGGGCTCATGAGGGAGAGGGGAGCGGGGAGGGGAAAAATGAGGACCTAATGCTGGGGGTTTAAGTGGAGAGAAATGTTTTGAGAATGATGTACAAATGCGCTTTACACAATTGATGTGTGTATGGACTGCGATAACAGTTGTATGAGCCCCTAATAAAATGTTTACAAAAAAAAAAGACTGTGAAGGTGTAGAATAATTGGAAAGAAATGTTGCTGGTGAAATGAACATTGTTTAATGAATCCAGTCTCTTGACCACATTCATCTTCCTATGCTTTCTCCCCAGTGAGCCCTGGTTGCATAGTGAGTAACTCAGTGTACGCTAACCACAGGTTAGCAGTTCAAAGTTACCCACTGCTCAGTGAGAGAAAGATGAGGCTCTCTTCTCCTGTAAGCAGTCTCAGAAACCCACGGGGACAGTTCTACTCTGTCGTAGTGGGTCTCTGTGAGTCAGAATCTACTTGATGACTGAGTTTAGCCCCTCCTTTTCCCAGAGCCAATCAGAGTGGCATTGGAAGACAGAATTGATCCGTCATTGCCGTCCAGTTAATTCCAACTCATGTGAACCCTGTGTGTTCAGGGTTTTCTTGGCTGTAATCTTTACTGAAGCCCATCTCCAGGACTTTCTTCCGTGGCTCAGCTAAATGGATTAGAACTGCCTGCCTTGTGGTCAGTTGGTGGGCATAAACTGTTGGCACCATCCATAAATCTCATAGAGAGTGGTCAAATAAGGAAGTTTGGGATTTACTCAAACTTGCACTTAACTTCCTGGCTCTATGATGGGGGCTAGAAACAATGACTCTGTTTCTCCATCTGTAAGACAGGGTCAGTGAGCGCTGTCCCAGACGTTTCCCTGGAATATCAAAGGGGCAGCAAATGTGGACAGGGAAGTTTTTATTGATCACTATTTCTCTTAAGAAGGTAGAGCTGACTTGGCTGAGAAAATATTTAGAGGCAAAAGCCGAGGTCCTAAGAGCCGGAGATGGGTGGGACTGCTCAGAGGAAGACAAAGGGAGGATTTTGTTTGCAGTTCCCGGAGGAAGTGAGGGTCCAGGAGAGGGCGGAAAGCCTGTGTTCCAGAAGTGACCCCTCCCCGCGACCCACCCCTCCCTCCACCAAAATCCTGCGTCGGTTGAAGGAATCCATGGGACCCTTCAAATTAGTGAGGAACAAAACAGAGAGGTGCTGAATGTGACCTCCGGGGAGCCCAGGGGCAAAGCTACAACCGCATCTCAGGATCAGAGCCGGGGCAGGAAGGGCGTTAAACTACCATAGGCAGTGAGGTTGGAGCCGGACACGGGGCTGAGCTGAGGGTTGCCACGTGTCTAAAGAGAGGCCCCTAGCTGACAACCTGGTGAGGTTGGCAAGAAGGTGTAGCTTCATTGGTTTATTCCTGCTGCCTGCTCATCCGAGTATTCCCTTCTTGACCTTCAGTCTCAGTGTAGACATGGTTTCTTTTAAAAAACCTCAGGTTTCCCAGACCTGGCCCAGAGGCTCCAACGCTGAGCTTCCCTGTGTTATTGTAGGAGTTTCCGCCCTGAACTGTGATTGCCTATACAATTGTTTGGTCTCCTAAATAGACTGCTCTGTGAGACCAAAGCTAAACCTTTTACACCGCGGTGTCCTGGCCAGGAGCAGTACCTGCCGCATTGCCGTCCTGGTGAGGCCAAGTTGGCTCTGACTCACGATGACCCACACACAATAGAATGGAATGTGGCTGGGTCCAATGTCACCCTCAAGTTTGATAGTGTCTGCACTTTCAAACCAATCTACCCACACTACCTGCTGGCCTTCTGCTTCACCAAATACGCTGTCCTCTCTAGCAGTCGTTCCCTCCTGGTGGTACAGCGTCCCAAACAAGCAAGTCAGACAACGTTCTGTTGTGAACAATAAAGTTCTCATTGGCTACTTTTCAGAAGTAGGTCACCTGGCCTTTCTTCCTAGTCTGTCTAACCTGGAAGCTCTGCTGAAACCTGTCCACCCTGGGGTGACCCTGCTGGTAGCTGCAGCACTGGTGGCATAGCTTCCAGCATCACAGTAACATGGACGTCACCGCAGGAGGACGCTGACAGATGGGAAGGAGTGGACCTGGCTGGTTCTCTGTAACTCTTTGTTACTGAGTTACCATATGAATGATGGTAACCTAGCAAAAGAACAGTCGCTATAAACCCCAGTTTAGGGGTCCTGATTCTGCCACTTACAAGCTGTGACTGTTCAGGCATGTCAATTAAGCCCACTGAACCTCACTCACCTCCTCCGTAATCAAGATGTGTGGCATGCGTCAGTGTCAGGACCCAGTGTGAAACCATGGAGACAGGGGTGCCTGGGCCACAGTCAGTGCTCTGAGGTACTGGCTTCTCAACCCAGTCTCTTAAATGTGATGTGTCTATTCCATGGACAAAGAGCTCTGGGGGCATAGTGGTTACAAGTTGGGCTGCTAACCATAGGTCCAAAGTTCGAAATAACTAGTCGCTCTTCAAGAGAAAGACAGGGCCTTCGACTCCTGAAAGAGTTACGATCTCAGAAACTACTGACTAGGGTAGTTCTATAGGGTTGTTATGAGTCCGCATAGACATGGCAGCAGTGAGTCTATTCCATGTACACATCTCCACCAAGCCCAAATCCTCAGCACCTGCCAAGCCTCCTATGTTGTCTCCTTGCTTTACTTCCTTTCTATTTATTCAGCTTTTCCTTTGTACCAGGCAACATTCTAAGCTAGACGTTAGGCAACTACCAACTCTGGGCCCGATCTAGTCCACTGCCTGTTTTTATATAATCTAGGAGCTAAGAATGATTTCGATGTTTTAAAGGGGTTATAAAAACACCTAATAGGACCCCAGACGCTATACTTTTTGGTAGCCAGGCACCATCAGTTTTCTTGGCCACATTTGCTTATACACCCATTTGTCTTCAGTGATCGTTGGACACCTCGTGATCACACAGGCTGATGTGTTCTTCCATGTGGGCTTTGTTGCTTCTGAGCTAGATGGCCGCTTGTTTACCTTCAAGCTTTTAAGACCCCAGACGCTA
>NW_022103898.1:32015310-32019338 GCF_000313985.2 Echinops telfairi
GCTTAAGTGGAGAGGAAATGTTTTGAGAATGATGAGGGCAATGAATGTACAAATGTGCTTTATACAATTGATTTTTGTATGGATTGTGATAAGAGTTGTATGAGCCCCTAAAAAAATGATTTAAAAAAAACACACCAAAATAGGAATAATATTCAATGGCACATGAAAATGCTATAAAATTTAAAGTTCAGTGCCCATAAACAAAGTTTTGCAACAAAGCAACAACAACAGAATAAAGCCAAGAACAGAAAAAGAAAAGACTGTAAATAGTTCAAGGTCTGTTTGTTGATCTTTAGGAGTGTTTTCTGGTCGAGTCTGATGGGGTGCCATGCCCTGGCCCCAAAGTTTATTTTTGGTATTCCCTGGAGACTTCATTGCTCTGTTCCCCTTGCTGTTCTGTTGCATGCCCTGAGTGTTTCGCCCCAGTGTGATGGGGTCAGATCGGGCACAATTTCCGCACTGTGTCTCCAGTATTGTCCCCCTTAGCGCTATGGTTCAGTGAGGGACATTGTGTCTCGTAGTGGGGCTGGCCTGATGGTCCTCTCTGTGCTTTGGCTGCTCTGAGCAGAAATATCATCCTCAGGGCTTGGTGGGCCAGGATGTATTCCACTCTCTCTTCCTCTCCCTTCATTTGCTCCTGTGTGCTCTAATCAGACATGTCGCTCTCCCTGAGCTGTCCTCTGAAGTGAATTCTTCTGCGGGGAGGGTTGGCTATCCACATAGTTGGGATTGGGACCAGCCCCTCAGACCTCTCCATAAGTTCCCTGCTTCATAAACTATGGCTTTTTTAAAAAGCTATTGTCTTGCACTGGTTGAATAGTTGAGACAGATACCACATGGACCACATAGCCACAAGTACTTACCAACTTGCTCTTTACAGAAAAATAGTGCTGATCCTCATGGTCCTCACAAGTGCCAGATGAGAGGGATACCACTGTAACATTCTTTTCACATTTGAGGATCCTGAGGTTGAGGAAGGTCAAGTGACCAATCCATAGTTACAAAGCTCGTGTATCATAGAGTTGAGATCAAACCCTTTCTCATTTTCAAGTAAAGAGGTGATTGGGCAGGAGGCTGGGGATACTGTGGAGAATCTTGTATGTCCCTCTAGGGAGTTGTCTTGAAGGGTCTTGACCAGAAGAAAGACACGATAAGGTGAAATCTCAAGGTGATTATCATGGTCATTGGATTGAAAGATCGAGGGAGAGTAGGGACAGTGGTAGAGTCTCTGTTAAGAATTTGAACTCTGGAGCTCAGCTTCCTGGGGTTGATTGCAGCCATCCACTTAAGAACTTGTAATTTTACATAAATTTGTCAATCTCTCCTGCCTGGTTTCCTCAACTGTACAATGGAAGTCACTGTGAGTTGAGAATCAATCCAACAGTAACTAGTAACAAGAACAAAATAGGAGTCATAATTAAGATCTTAATGGAGTTGTGAAACTTGGAAAGGGAACTGTTGTCTGAGTATTGTGCCTTTAGGGGCATAAAACCACCTCTCCTTAAGTGTTAGCTTGGGGGCACAGTGGTGATGGAGTGGTAGCATTCTCACCATCTATGGGAAGATCTGGGTTCAATGCCCAGCCAATGTACCTCATGCACAGCTACTATCTATCAGTAGAGGTTTGCAAGGGTTATGGGCAGGCTTTGCTGGCGTTAGCTTCCAGGTTAAGACAAAAAAGGCAGATTTGGCAATCTAGTTCCAAAACACTCCAGCAATGAAAACCCCGTGAATCACTATGATGTAATTGAAACCGATCAAGAGGCTGGCTCAGAATCAGGGAGTGTTTGTCCCATTGCGCATGGAGTTGCTATGGGTCAGGAGCTGACTTGATAGCGGCTAACAGTAATAGATTATGCCTATTACTCATCCTAACAAGACTCTTTATGACCTAGGAGTCACTCTAGGCAATGAGGATACACAGAGAGGAAGACAAACAAAACAGTAAGGCCCAGGAGGAACCCACCAACCAATGGAGAGACAGGAGTAAAACAATACCCGGGAAGCAGTGTAGCAAGTGCTATTTCAGGGAGCAGAGATGAGAAAGACTGAGTTCTGGCTCTACCTGCCCTGGCTCCCGTTCTATCTTCTTCACACTGGCCTGGATGGATGAGAAGAGAAATGCAGGCTGTTTCCCAAAGAACTGGCACAGGGCTGTATCTGGAAGACTGGAAGCAACACATGGGCCCAGAGGACAAGATCTCTGGGAGAAGCTGGGCAGAGGGATAGCAGGGCCATTTCCACTTGCCAAATCACAAACCAACAGATTTACAGGAGGAGCTATTAATGCTGAAAAAGCGCCTCGCAGGTTCCAACCTAGCAAATGTCTTTGTCTTACTAATGGACCTTTGAGGAATAGGCAGGTGACAGAACAATTGGGAATTGTATCGTATTATGTGCAAATATCTCCTACTTAACACAACCAAACCCAGTGCTGTTGAGTCCGTTCCAATTCACAGTGTCCGCATGGGGCAGAGAAGAACGGCCCCAGAGGGTTTGTGAGGTTGTAAATCTTTATGGAAACAGACTCACATTCCTCCCCATCCCCACCCCCATGGAGTTAGCAGCCGGTTGCTTAACCACTGTACGGGAGCTCCTCCAGCTCCTGTTTACCTTGATGTTGTTGTTGTTGTTGCTGCTGTTAGGTGCTATAAAGTCAGTTCTGACTCAGAGTGATTCTACGCAAAACAGAACGAAACACTACCTGGTCCTGTGCCGTGTTCACAATTGGTCTGATGTTCGAGCCCATTGTTGCAGCCTCTGTATCAATCCATCTTGTTGAGGGGCTCTCTCTTTTTTGTTACCCCTCCCCTTTACCATGCATGATGTCCTGCTCCAGGGACTGGTCTCTCCTAATGATATGTACAAAGTATGTGAGATGAAATCTTACCATTCTCAACTCCAGGGAGCATGCTGGCTGTACTTCTCAATGTTCTTGACAGGCACCGTAGTTCAAATGCATTGATTTTTCTGTGGCCTTTCTTATTCAATGTCCAACTCTTTTTTAACCATCATTCTATTTATTATCTTTTATCAATCCTTTATCAACGAGTGCCTCTGTGTGTGTGTGTGTGTTCATAGCTAAGCAGAGAACAGCTTGGAAAGAGATGCCAGTGGCTTTCAACTGGAGTGGGGTGGGAGTAGAAGGAGCAGGAGAGGTCATTTATTAGTTTTATCTAAAAATGTCCTCCAAAATACTCATGTTTGCCCTTCTCTTTTGGGTAGACTATTTCAAGCATACGCACAGTTACAAGTTCCCAACATAATTCTGGTATACACCTCTTCCTTCCGCCTCTGCTCTGTTCCTAGTTTACAACCACTAACACACGCTAAACACTGTTGTGGTTCACGTCGTTATTAGGTGCTGTAACTATGGTTCTGACTCCTAGAGACCCCGTGTCCCACAGAACCCAACACCCCTCGATCCTGCGCCATCCTCACAGTGGCTCTGTGTGTCTGTTGTTGTGGTCCCTGTGTCCACTCAACTCCGGTCCCTGTGTCCACTCAACTCCCGGAGAGACTTTCTCCTTCATTGTCCCTCCGCTTGACCAAGCAGGCTGCTATTTCCAGAGACTGACCCCTCCTGATGACATGTCCGAAGTCTGGGAGGTGAAGTCTCAGTAGCCCTGCTTCTAGGGAGCCTCTGGATGCACTTCTTCCAAGACAAATGGTGAACAGTGGTTCTATGTGAGTGGATTCTGGTGCTGCTGCTCTTGAAGTTCTACCTTGAACACATCAAACAGAACAACTGTGTTGGCTCTGGAACCAAACTGCTTGAGTTACACCTCGCAGTGGTAGTTCACTGTGCTTCAGTATCCTCATCTTTAAAAGGAGACTAAACAAACAAACAAACAAAATCACTGCCAGCGAGTCAATGATGACTTATAGCAACCCTACAGAACAGGGTAGAACTGCCCCTGTGAGTTTCTAAGACTGTCCTCCTTATGGGACTGGAAAGCCTGACCACTCCACCCCCCCAGCCCCCTGAGCGGCAGGTGGTTTTAAAACTGCTGACTCTGTAGATCACA
>NW_022103898.1:32019838-32027772 GCF_000313985.2 Echinops telfairi
CCCCACCTCCCAACCTCATGACCCCTTGATCAATTATAAATTATTATTATTTCCACATCTGACATTGACCGCTGTTGCCTCTCACCTGCATTTCTGTTGTTCATCCCACTGGGTGGTGGTGGAGGTGGGGGTGTTTTGTGTCAGTTGTTGAGATCTTTTTCTCTTGCCTCCTATCCTCCCCCCACCTTTCCCCTACCCTTCTGGTAGCACCACTCCCATTTCTTTTCCTGAGGGGTTTATCTGTTCTGGATTCCATGGGTTGTGAGCTCTTCTTTCTACCAGTGTACATGCTCTAGTCTAGCCAGAACTGAAAGGCAGGGCTGGGGTCATGCTAGCAGGAGGCTGAGAGATGGGGAGATTGTGTGTTTCATCGGTGCTATGCTTTGCGCTGGCTGACTCATCCCTTCTTTGTGACCCTTCTATGAGAGGATGTCCTATTATCAAGAGTGTCCATTTTTATGGGAGCAGACAGTTCATCTTTCTCCCTTGGATTGTCTGGTGGGTTTGAACCACCAGCCTTGCAGTTACCAGCCCAATGTGCCACCAGGGAATAATAGTGCTTACCTAACAGGGATTTTGAGACATCAATGACTTAATACATAGAAAATAGCTAAAACTGTTCTGGGTATACATGATTCTCAATGATCATTACTATTAAAGTATAAGAGGAAATACCTCTTGACATGGATAAATTTGGAAGACATTATGCTCAGCAAAGTTAGTCAATCTCATGAACATTGTTATAAAATGGGGGAAAGATCAAGAAAAATGGCTTTCACACTAGAAAAAGGCAAACAAGGCTATGGGGTTGGGTGGGGGTGGGGCAGCGGTGGGTGGGGTCAAGCAGGAAAGAGGAGAGGGGAAGGGAGGGAAGTGGGTAGAGAGAACCTAAGAAAGGGCCACATAGATGACGGGCTTCCTGGGGAACGGTCAGTGTTCTGTTTGTGAACCTGGGTGGTGGCGACCTGGGTATTTTCTTTCTAAAAGTGAATTGAGCTATACCATCGTGTTTTGTATACCTCTCCCTACGAATGTTATCATCCACATTAAACATCAATTTAAAAAATCAAATGGACTATAAGGGAGCATGATTTACGTGTTTAACAGTAGAACGTCTAGGAAATGAAAACTGTAAAGAAAGGAACCTTCATGATCTTTGCATGGTTTGTAATACTCTCTAAGCTGGGTGGCAGACCCACGTCTTGCTGTCCCCATTCGTAAACTTGAGAAAGGAGTGTTGATTCTGCTGTGACAACTGAGTGGGAGGGAGGGGAGGAGGTGTGCACAGGCTCTGCACACTTCAAGTGGGATGGCCAAACGAGGAGAGGCTGGTGCTGTGAGGAGTATGGTGACCGCAGCAGGAAAGAAGGCCCCGCCAGCTGCTGGGGGCGCCGGGCGGGGCGGAACCAGAAGGGGGCTGATGGCAACAGGAAGGGGTTGGCTGGGCTTCCCCTTCCGACCCATGGGTCCTAGCCCAGGAACTCCGCCCCCCTCTCCCTCCCACAGCCCATCCCCACCCCTGGGCTTCAGAGAGGAAACCAGGCATCCTGAAAGGCACCACATTAAACCAGCACTCTGCTTAGTACCTGCATTTCTTTCTTCTTCTCTCCCAGCTCACTGTGCCTGTCAGATCTCTGTATTAGCAAGTTGCAGACAACCGAAGGGCCAAGCTTTCTTGAACATTTGTTAGGTGCCAGAGCCTGTTCTAAGACTGTAGATAGCAACTCATTTATCCTCAAAGTAATTCTAGGAGAGAGATACATTTTTAGGATGTCCCTCAGGGGAGGAAACTGAGGCACGGAGAGGGGGAGCGGTGTACAGTAGTGCTCAGTACAGACTAAACGGTAGATCTAAGCGTCAAACTTCTGAAGGTTCTCCATTCTCCCACTAGCCTGGGCTGCCTTCCAAACAGAATGGCACCAAAGACAACTGGGGAGAAGGGGGTCTCTGGAAGCTCACCGTAGAGTAATCCCCTGGGATCTCACGTCCTTGGAAGCCATAGCAGGACTACTAAGGTTAATGTGCTCGGCTGCTGACAGTGTGAAGGTTCGCATCCACCCAGAGGGGCCTTGGTCTGCTGGTTTACTTCGGAGGCATTAGCCATGGAAAACCCTATGGAGTTCGTGGCGGCAGCATCATTTGGACAAGGATATCAATCATGGTGATACACATGAAGACTATGATCAATGGCACCGGATTATATATGTGGAGATTATTGAATTGGAGAATGTTTTGCTGTGTATATGCCACAATTAAAAAATACTAATTACACGGGGGGGGAAAACCCCCAAAGAACCCTATGGAGTACATTTCTACTCCGATGCAGCCCTGTGGTTGCCAGGACTCGGAGTCCATCTGACTACAACTGCTTTGGGGGTTTAGATCCCAAGATCACGCCCGACAGAGGATTAGCTGAGACTGGGGTGAGGGCCCATAGCAGCAGACTGACTTCAGCCAACGATGTCCCTTTGGCTCCACTTGCCCTGAGGGAGTCAGGAGGCACCTCCAGGCAGTTTGACTTCAGAGTCTGCCTTGCTCACCAAGATGCTAAATGATCTTTGAAGGAGTGCAAAGAACGGATCGGTCTTTTCGCTCTTGGTCAGGGATTTTCAGCAACAAATGCGGAAGCAGGATGCTGATATTCACGGAGACTCCACAGTCCACGACCGTTTCCGACGATACAACAAATACATATTGCACGGGGAAAATCTACTGCCGAAGTAACCGAGTCACGTGGATGAGTCCGGTGCGCCGGACCCAAGCCATGATCTTTCAATCACTTCGTGTGCATGGACGAGTCGGATAATGAAAAAGAAGACAGAATGGGTACGTTCAAACTGCGGTGTGGGTGAAGGCTGTTGGCGGCACTATGGATTGCTGGAAGAGTGAACAAATTCGTTTCAGAAGAAAGAACCCTAATGATCCTAAAACGCGAGGACAGCGAGTCTTTGACTTGCTGACCTTGAATACATCATCAGAAAAGGCCATTCACTAACAAGACATCATGTTTTGTCAAAGTAGGAGGTCAGGAAATACAAAGGCAAACCCTCATTGAAGTGGACTGGCACAGGAACCACAGCAATGTGTTTCCATGCCACTGGTCGTGAAGGTGGCACAGGCCAGGTAATGGTTTGTTCTGTTTTGCATCAGATCACCCTGAGTCCACCTTGTGGATCACTCCTTCGCGTGTTTAGGTCTTTGCTCAGGGACCCTATTTGGTGCCCAGAAGCAATTTGCCAAAGACCCTCTGCTTTAGGTTAAAAAAAACCCCAGCACTGATTCCTGTGGAACTAACAGATCATCAGATACCAGGTGGTGTCCTCTGATCTGACGGTCCCTGGGATCCGATTCCCCAGGTGGCCTTTCTTCTTAGAGCATGATGTAACTCTCCAATGCAAAGCTTCAAATGGTTTGCTGATTTTGTGGAGGGATTGTTTCTTGTGTTCTGAGATCCCAGGGGCTGAAGGTGATTTGCCTGAGAACTATGTTTATAATGAAAGTTGCTAATAATAGTTAGGACACTCTTGGTAGCAAGTAACAGAAAGCTTAGCCCAAACTGGTGCAAACAACACAGAGGAGGTCATTGCTCGAGCAATTGAATAGGCTCTGGATGAGCTTCGGTGAGGGCTGTTAGACTAACTCCTCAGGTCACAAAAGACCACAGTTTCTTTTGTTCTCTATTCTGTGATCTCCTTTAAGTTCACAGTAAGGCTGGTTCCCCTCAAAGGGGCAAGGGGGCTGCAAGAAGCCTCAGGAAGAAGGAGTCTCTCCTAACTCATCATTATGCATTTTAATACACAAAACACTCAGGCACCACTACATTACAAGACAAAAACATCTCCACGAATTTCAACAACACCCACTATCAGGTGGGACCATGTATGGAAAACCACTTATCAGGTGGACAGCCTTCCTGCCTCTGATCTCCGTATCAACCTTCCCACACTTCACCCGCTGGTACAGCCACACTTGACCTCCCTGCTCTTTCCGGGCCATACAAAGCCTGCTCGTGCTTGGGGATTCTTAGAATTGCATCCTTCCCTTGGGGGGCCTTGTGGATCACTCCTTCACTTCTTCAAGTCTATGCTCAGATGGCCCTTTTTCATGAAGCTGTGCCTGAGCATCCTCTTTCAACACCAACCTCTGAATCCCCAGACTGTATTCTCTAGCCCCTTCCTGATGACTTTTCCATTTTTTGTCACTCACCGATATCTGACATACCATATATTTATAGGCTATTTCTGGGTCAGCTGCATATGACACAAATCGCCTGTTTTGTCCTCTACTGTAGCCCCACTATCTAAAGTGTGCCTGGAAAATTGTGCTCAGTAAATACTTGAGCGAGATTTATATTGAAGAATTGAATGAAGAGATTGTTACAGACACCTGGAAGTCATGGCATTATTCTTGAACCAATTGCTTCTACCCATCTGGAAGTTGTCCTCACCAAAACTTCTCTAGGCACATTTTCCACCCACGAGTTCAATGCTTGACTGGACTTCCCTCAAACTTCTCTATCTGACCTTTTCTCCAGTCTTTTCTTATCATTGCCGTCTTTCCTAATCGTGTCTTCCTATCGTTTGCCATTCCTGACAGAATCTTCTGAGTTCTAAATCACTGGCACATTGTATATTTTATCTCCCATGAACTAATGTCCGCATTGTCTGTATTTTCTTCAACTTACTTACAAGTGAAGGGGAAATCCCTATGGAATTGAGCCTTCCGTGAGTCCCTCTGCCATAGACCAGGGATGTGAAGAACCTTGCAAATGCATTGGAAAGTGGGTTATTGCAGAAGCAGTTAGGTTAAAATTTAACACCTTCTTATTTGATTTCCCTTTAGATTCATTTTACATTTTTTCTAGTTTTTAATATGGTCTACTTTCTTTTTGATTAAGGTTTTACTTTGTTATTATTGCTAGGTTTTTTGCTGTTTTCTCTCTTAAATGTTTTTCTCAAGATGGGACCCAGGGTGGGTCAATCTATGGAGGCGATTACTAGATTACTGGTTTCTTGGGGGTATGGCAGAGGAGATGGGGAGCTGATAACAATGAATACAAGAAACGAGAAAATGTTCTAAAATTGGTGTGGTTATGATTGGACAACTCTTCTTGATATGATTGAACTAATGAATTGTTTGATATGTGGATTGTGTGCTAATAAAACTTAAAGGGAAAAAAAGAATTTTCGCACACCATATTGTGACAACTTCTTGGCAACACCCATCCTGTCCTCCTTCTTAAGCTTTACCCTAGCTCCCTGGCTCTGAGTTCCCAAACACTCCGTAGCTTTCTTCATAAGCGTACCCCCCCTAATGGTGTCAGCTCTGTCAAGTCCATTCCGGAAGAGCCGATGTTTGCAATGGGGTTTGCAAAGGGCACCCGCGGGTTTTCAAGGCGGCGACCTTTCAGAAGCAGGTCACAGGCGTGTCTTCTGAGGTAGATCTGCGTGGGGTCAAACTGCAACTTATTGGCCAGTAATTGGGTGCTTAACAATTTATGCCACCCAGTGCATCTACTCTTTTTTTTTAAAAACATTTGCCAAAACTTGAGCTTTTTAATTATTTTTTAAATCGTTCTATTGTCGTATACTTCACTGTGTAGAATTTAATCATTCAATCATAATAAGAAGATTTGTGCAGTCATCACTGCGATGTTTCAGAATATTTGCTTCTCATACTGTTTGCTCCCCATTTCACGCCACCCTCCCCTGACATGCCCCTATCCAGTTGCTGTTGCTATGGATTTACCTGTCCTGCATTTGACACACACAGAATTATGCAAAATACAAACAGCAATCAAACAATCAAACCCCCAACAACAATGACTAGACAAAACATAGGAAAACCTCACCACGAGGAAGCAGAAAGTATTAAAAACTGAAAAACTTTAAAATGGATCCGAAAGGCGATCAAGTGATAAGCTATTGTATTTTAACCTAACTACATTTGCCATAGTCAGCTTCACAATGTTCTCTGTCTGATAGCAAGGCTGTTCACGTGTCTTGAGTATGATCAGAGAGGATTCATCCATATGGGAACCCTGCAAACGGATTTTGAGCTTCCACTGTCCTCCATAACTTTCTGCAAACGGGGGTTCACAATTTAAGCTCTAATACCATTCCATCCTTCGGATTTGGATTTTATTATTTAGAATATTAGATCACGCAGGCTGGTGTGTTTCTTCCATGTGGACTTAGTTGATACCGCACTTTGATAACTGCTGAAAGGTTAGGAAGTCAGTCTTATTTATCTTTGCTTCTCCCGTGGAACATAGATGATCCATAAATATTAAATGAGATACTTCATATAATGTCCTCAGTAAAGTTCCTGACCCATGGTGGATGTTTAATAAAGGCTGACTGCTCATACTAATTCACACACTTCAGTTCCACCCAGAGGAGACCTATAGCCTGTCTGGTCAACTAGATGGTTTTTGGGGGAGCCTGTGATCAACCACATGGTGGAGTGGTTACGCATTGGGCTGCTAACAGCAAGATTGGAGGTTTGAAACCACCAGCTGCTCCACAGGAAAAAGATGAGGCTTCTAGTCCCCTGAAGAGTTAGTCTCAGAAACCCACAGGGGCAGTTCTATCCTATCCCATAGGGTCACTATGAGTCAGCATCAACTTGCTAGCAATGAGTTGGTGGGCTTGGTGATTAACCAGAAAGGAGCTCTAATGGCACTGCCAGGTAAGTGCTGAACTGCCAACCCCAAGGTGACCGGTGCAAACCCACCAGTTGCTCTGAGGAAGGCATATGAAATTATCTAACCCTGGAAAGATGAATAGCCTTGGAAATCCTATACAGAGTCATTTTTGAGTCAGAATCGACTTGATGGCAGTGGGTTTTGGGTTTTGTTGGTGATCTACCAGGTCATCTACCCTTTCCCATCTGTAGCAAGTACCTCATCTTCCCTGAGCTGATTCAGGTTTCCCTGCAGCTGTGAGCATTTCCTGCATAGGTCTTCTTCTATGCCTGGTATAGGTGCTTGTTTGAAACATAACCCAAAGATGATGTTACTGTTGTTGTGTGCCATTGAGTTGAGCCCAATGCATTGGAACCTTATAAGACAGAGTAGATCTGCCCCTCAGGGTTTACTGACTACAATCTCTATGAAAGCAGGCTGATACATCTTTCTCCTGAAGCGTGTCTAACGGACGCTCATGGCCAATCTTCTAGTTAAAGGTTCCTTAATGCTCCTATGACCAACCCTCAATCAATGAGGACATAAAGTGTTGGAAAACATCCCAGCCTCCCCAGGCTCCTCTGTTCTAGAGGGACAATTCTGAGATGTGTTTGACATGGTATTGGACTCTGCTGTCCCCAAGAGTCATCTGTTTGGGGCTTCCCTCCATTCTCTGCCTTTCCCCATTTCCTCACTTGTGCTTTCTGGGAACACTCCCACAAACTTAAGTCCTGCTTGAGGGAGGACTCAATGCTCCTAGATAAATGGGTACCCAGTCCCCTTTGGTTAACAAAGTCCTTGGTGCATCTCATCGCAATACCTTCATTGGGTCTGTCAGTGTCAGCTCCTTGTACCAGGTGCATCAATGAGTATGCTGGGCAGTGGCATGGTAGGGGGACAATTATTGAATTATCATCAGAGACAAAGGATTGAGAGGTTACATGTGGAGTCAATTCTAAACTCACAGAAATTCTATCCTTATAGGAATAATTCCCTAGGGAATTATTACAGTGACTTCACCATCTAAAAATAAAGACTTTACTGTAGCTCTCAGAAATGACCAAACACGTAGACCACTAGAGGAACATGCCCCTATCTTATGGAGACCATTATGTTGCCTCAAGTTCAAGCCCAATCAGTGGAAAGGAGGGTGAGAGAGGCCTGGTAGGGACTGATCAAGGGCAATGTAACCGAGAAGAATTACTGAAACCCAAATGAAGGCTGAGCATGATAGTGGGACAAGAGGAAA
>NW_022103898.1:32029768-32036072 GCF_000313985.2 Echinops telfairi
CTAATAAACTTGAGTGTTACATAAAAAAAAAAGATCAAGCCCAAGCATCTTACTAAACCACCGGGCTGTCCTGATGGAAAAAGACCACACTTACGCAGAAATCCCTTGTTTTTAGCTCAATGCATTACCTGGAAATGCATGTTGGGTTGTCTCCTCTGGAAGGGGATGAATGCGCCGTATGTATGAGAAGAGAGGTGACAATTATTTTGGTAACTAGGAGGTTGGACTCTGGTGGAATCTGCTTTGTGTTGACTAACTGAACTCTATCTTAACCACCCTTGTTAGAGGTGGCCATGTGTGTGAGTTCTGGCAAATTAAAGATGTGCACTGCTCTCAGACCTCGTCCTGTCAGATCTTCTCATCAGCGATCCTCCAGAGTTCCCAGATGGTACAAGTGGTCTGTGCATTCAGCTGTGAACTAAAAGATTGGAAGGTCACATTTACCCAGAGATGCCTCAGGAGAAAGGATTGGTGACCTACTTCCAATGCCCCTTTGGAATACTCGCGGAACATGGGCCCTGATCTGTTGTGTCTATGAAAGAGGCTTTAAAAAGCTAAAGGATGCATTCCGTTATCTTTCAAATCCGTCTTTCCAGGAATTTTTTTGAAGCTCCTCATATTCTCAGCAAAACAAAAAAACAAAATAAGTTTTGAATAACTCTGGACCACCAGTCTGCTGGGCACCCATGGGATTACCATGTGTATTGAATTGGAAATCAACTCTGTGGCAACTGGTCCACGTTAAGGATGACCCTTCAGTTTTTCCCCTCCCATCTAAATGCAAAAGACTCGGTGGCTCTAGGTGAGAGGGCTTCTACACGGCTAAAGGAGTTTGGATTCCTAAACCACCTACTAGTCATCTGTAGATGCAATATATGTAAGAGAGAAATAAACATCTTTTGGGTTTGGCCAATAAAATTTACGATTTGTTTGATATAGTAGCCAACATACCCTCATACAAGCTTTCGATCGTCAGGACTGAATGAGTTCATATATATGGTGCCTGGCATATATGTGTCACTTAAATGTCGTCCATTACAATTTGCGCAATCTGCCATGAACTATGGCCTGGCAGAAAGAAAGAGCAGGAGCAATGAAAACCTGTTTAACTCAGGGGGGAGTTTCTCGTGTCATTTGAAAGCTTGATGGACTATCTGAGCTGAATCCTAATCCTAAAATAAACCAGAGTATTTATAGTGTCTATTCTAATCCATCTCCAAAGTCAACCCTAGATTCAATTATTTCTGTGCCAAGTACGTTTGAAAGCCAAAAATCTGTTTACTTAAGAACCTCTCAAGCAAACCCAGGACATGTGTATTATGCAAATCTTCAGGTAACTAAGAGTTGAGATACGAAAAGTGAAAAAAACAGGTGGAAACTTTCAAAACAAAAGCTTGCCACTGGAGCAGAAAATGGCGATCTATTCCTACCCAGGCAAGAGTCTAGCTACAGAATCAGTGAAGTCTGGCCTCTCACCAATCTTTAAAGAGAAGAAGTATGCTATAGTTTCTTTGACCACATCTGTCTTCGTCACCTAGTTCTGCTCTCACAGAATCACTACAGAGCATGGCTTTGACAAATAGAAATGGATTTTCTTTCTTTTTTTTTTTTTTAGAAATGGATTTTCTCACAGTGCAGGAGGCCTATAGTGCTTGGCATCAGTTTTACCTCACGCCCTTTCTCTCTCTGCCCTCTTGGTTAATCTCTTTGTATATATCAAAAGAGACTGATTCAAGATACGTACACCCTGCACTAATCCTGCCTGCTTAACAAAGCAAAGACAACCTAACCTCAAATGGTTTATAAGCACAGATCTTGAAGCATTATTCAATGACAACATTTTAAAAGAAAAATCCGTTTTTGATGAATTTCACTTAACACCTTGAAACAGGTTAGCTGAGAGTAGAATTGCTGTTATATTTGTAGCTTTATGGTATTCTGGAAGGTTTCATTTCATTTAGTTTTACAAACATTGATTAAAGGCCTACTATGTGGTTGGGAGCTCTGGCGGTGTAGTGGTTACTCACTGGGCTGTGATCCGAAAGCTTAGCGGTTGGAAACCACCAGCAGCTCCAAGTAGAAAGATGGGGCTGTCTACTCCCATAAACAGTTACCATCTCAGCAACCCGCAGATCAGTTCTCCCTGCCCTATAGGGTTGCCATGAGTAGGTAGGCACTTGATAGCAGTGAGTTTGGTTTATGGCTACTATGTGTTTAAGGAGCCCTGGGGGGGCTCCATAGCTTAAGCATGGAATTTGCCAACCAGAAGCTTGGCGTTTGGAACCTACCAATTGACCCACCAGAGAAAGGACGAGGCAGTCTGCTTTGGTAAAGATTTACAGGCTCAGAAAACCTATGGAACAGTCGATAAGACCCTATAAGGTCACTGGGAGTTAGAACCGATACCAGGGCAATGGGTTTGGGTTGTTGTTGTTGTTTTGGTTTGGTTTTACCTTTCTGGTTTTATTTTTATGATGCATTTGGCTGTCATGGATACTCAAGTTTGACCTGCAGAATCTGACGATTACAAAAAGTATTGTCTTTAATATAAGGCATGCTTGATCATGTCCCAGAGAAGGAAGACATTACTGAATGTAAGGAACAAGAATAACAATGTTTAATACCTATAATTTTATTAATCAATGGAGATTGACATAGAAATGTTATTCTTGTTTTTAAGATGGAAAAATGAGGGTCGAATCACCCAGCTGTTTGTGGCTGCAAAATTATTTGAACCGTCAGTCAAGTGTTAAAGATTTCTCGTGTCTGAAAGCACAGGGAGTTATCTGTATTGCAGACCTTCTATAAGCCTTAGGACAACCTGCCCCAGTTTCCTCAGCAATCACGTCTGATACAGTACTTTTGACTCCCACTCCACCCACGATTGGTCATGAACACCATAGGAGAATGTTCTCACACATTAACTTGCTCCACCATGCTCACCTTCCCAATTGCAAGTCCTGGGTGATTGTCAAAGTCATTGTACTCTTATCAAGTATATGAGACCAAATGATCCACTTTTACCTTAAAACAAAGATGAGAGGGTCAAGGGGGAGGAAAATTAAATGAACAGAAAAGCAACAACCAGAACAGAAATAAAGAAAATGCTCACCCATTGTGAAGAATGTAACCAGTGGAGCCCTGGTGGTATAGTGGTTACATGTTGACCTGCTAACCACAAGGTGGGCAGTTCAAAACCACCAGCCACTCCTAGGGAGAAAGATGAGGCTTTCTACTCCTGTAAACAGTTACAGTCTTGGAAAGCCACAGGGACAGTTCTACCCTGTCCTGTAGGGTCTCCATGCATCAGAGCGGATCCACGGCAGTGAGTTTGGTTTCGAGTGTATCATGAAACCTAAACTGCTGTGCAAGTGTCGCCTGACCCACAGCAAAGGGTGGAGGGTTTTGTTTTGTTTTAAGTTGTTGTGCCCTGCTCCTCTTGAAGTTTCAGAGATATAAATGATGGTCTTTTGTCGCACAATTGAATAACAAAGGATAATTCACTGTATTATATAAAGAACTCTTACAAATCTACGGGAAAATGCAACCACCCCAAAAGAAACAAAAGTCCACAAAGAGCAAAGTCATAAGATGGATTAATACCATGGACCATGGACCAAACGATACACTTGCTTCTGAGAACGTGTGGCAGATAGCCCGGTGGTAACCAGGACAACGAGAGCTTACAACAGGAGATGCTCAGTTAAGGTTGAAAGAGGTGTTCGAGGAAAGCCTTTAAAATAAAAAAAATTTTAATAAATCATTTTATTGGGGGCTCTTGAAGCTCTTATAATAATCCATACATCCACTGTGTCAAGTATATGTGTATATATGTTGCCATCATCCTTTTCAAAACATTTTCTTTCTATTTGAGCCCTTGGTAAATTCTAACTTATTGTTATTTTCATATCTTACACGGTCCACGGTCTCCCTTAACCCATGTCTCTGTTCTTCATCACCCGGGCCGACTGGCAGTGGTTATACATAGATCCTTGCGATCGGTTCCCCCTTTCTCCCACCACCCGAGGGAAGCTTTTTTGAGGAAGTGATATACAAATTGAATCTGGAGGGATTTCCAGGCCAAGAGTAAGAAATACAACATTCTAACCTGGGGAATGGCCATGGAGGGCGCCATCTGCTGAGGAGAACTGTGGAAAGTGGGGCCTAAAAGACCCGCCACAAAGGGTGGCTCGAAGACAAGCCGAGAAAGAAGAGTCCCTCTTGTGTCCCCCCAGAGATCTGAACAGTGGCGCGTAGAGCAGTGTATTCAGTTACTGCTCTGTGCCTCTGAAAGAAGGCAGGTCTTACTTATCATCAGGTTCCCTGACTACTTAAGGGGATACTTTGTTCGGTCTTTCCAGGGACCATGTTGGATGAGCCAAACTCCCTTCCCATTCTTACCCCGCTGGCCTCTGCCTGGGCCTGTCGGGTGCTGTGTCTGAGGAGGCAAAGGGGATCGAGTGGCTTCCGGTTTGAAATGTACGTTGTATTTCCAAGATTCCTGGATTGGTGGAAATCGATTTGAGTGTACCAAGTCAGCTAGTTGCTGCTGAAATGGATCATTTTCAGATTTTATCGTGCCCAGTCTTCAGTGAGAACATTTCTGAAAGAATGCTTTTATAACCCTTACAGCATGCTACTCTTTCCCCTGGACCTCCCCTTTACTGCACCCCCTCCCCCCGAAAAAAACTTTAAACCCCCGCTATCCTAAAGGGAATTAAGACTTCCTAAAGCAGCAGACAAAGCATTGAGTGTTAGCTCCTCGGTTAGGTTCAGATTACCTCCAACGGTAACTGGGCCACGGGTCAGGACGCACATTTTCAGAGCCAGATGGAGAGAAGGGGAGGGTGGGCTGCCCCGGGAAAAGGTTGTGCTGTGGCTGGGTGTGGTAGGAAGTGAGCCTCCCTCTTCTGGGACATTGTGTCCGCTCTGAGCCGGATGGTGGCATATTACAGCTCAGCCTCCCAATTTCACCCACTGGCCTCCATTTCCCATTTCATCCAAGGTCAGGGAGACCCAACCCAACAAAAGACTGCTGTCCTGGCTTTTCAGCAGGGGCTGTGGACTAGAGCGCAGCCGCACAGGAAGTGAAAGCTGAGAGACTAAGGATGGGCCACCGGAGCCTGTCCCTGAGGAGTGGGCCAGGCTGGCTTCCGGGCCAGTGTCCAGGGCTGCTGCTGTGGGCCAGGTGGTGTTGGGGTTGGCCCAGTCCTGCTTCTCCATCACATTTTCCAGGAAGGGATGATGGGGGGTTGGGCGGGGAGTGAGGGGGTGTCGACAGTGAACGCTGGTGTTTTTGAACCAGGCGCCAAAGCACTGTGCATTTCAGGGGGTCTGGCCGACTGCCTCCCCCAAGGACTACCTACCTAGCCTATGTCAGGTTTGGTTGAATTTTGCTGGGGAGGATGCACATGGTAGCCAGATCTTTTTGACCTCCTTCATGTCTTCAAAGGAAAGGAGCCCGGTTGCCACTATGGGAAAAACCTTAGGCAGCTAATCACAATGTGAGTGGTTCAGGCCCACACCAGCCGCTCCGAGGAAGGAAGAGGAGGCTGTCTGCTGCCAGTCTTAGACACCCTGTACAGGCTTGTGTCGAGTCTGCATTGGCTCCATGGCATCGGGTTGGGTTGAGTCATATTTTCAAGCCAGTGAAGCAAAGAGGCTAACCGGGGGACTTAATGAGATGGTTATGGTCAGCGGCCATCTAACAGGTCCCTAACGCGCGGTGACAGCCCCCCATCCCCCATGTCCCCATGGAAGGAAAGGCTGCTCGGTCCTGTGCCATCCCCATGGCTGGTTGCAAATAGGACATGGCTTTCATGAGCTCCCTTCTGAAGTAGCTCACCAGAGTCACCGTCCTAGTCTGTGTCAGACTGGAAGCTCCACCCACAAATGCCCATTCCCGTCATAGCAAGGTGCAGGCCTCCACTGACAGACAGGTGGCAGGCGTGTGGGAGGTCTCCCACCGAACCATCACTGAGGCTGCTGTGATTACACTCCTCGCCAATCAGAGAGTGCTTTTCTTTCTGTTGTCCAGGTCTGAGCAGAGGCAAGTGGGCCTTAAGGCGGACTGTCCAGCTAGCCGCCTGAGGAGCATAATCTGGCTGTGTTGAGCCCCTATTTACAAAAGCCCTTCCCACTGCGGTTATGAATTATTCCTCAGAGAGCCCCCACGGGCTGGAGAAAACCCAGAAGGATGAAAGCAGCCAGACTGTCAATATCCAGAATGGCCAACTCCTTTGTTATTTTTATATCATTTTATTGGGGGCTCGTACAACTCATCATCATCCACCCATCCATCCAT
>NW_022103898.1:32039768-32041677 GCF_000313985.2 Echinops telfairi
TCTGGCTTTGAGGGTGCTTACTAAACAACAAGACTACCATAGGTTTGCTAATTTCATACTCTCTTTGCTTTTCTATGACAATCTTAGGCCAGGAGGCATAGTTCTGAGTTCTGAGTGAATGTTGCCTATCTCCAACACTCATCCTTTCCATAAATAGTGTCTAGTCTCTTAACATTTTACTCTGTACAAGTCAACAATCCACATATTTTAGTCTTAAAAGCTGTCCTATACACGTATACTTTCCATTTCTCAACAGTATTTTAAATTCTGTACCACTAGCCAGATTACTGATATTATCAATAGAACTAGCATATGCACCATGGGGATGATTTATAACACTTTCTAATAAAAGGATAATGATGTAAATAATGTGAAACAAGGGCATAATAGACCATAGAATATGAATGAATCTTGAGCTCACATTTAATTGTAGCCTTAATCTAAGAAAAATTAGCTCTTATGACATGCTTGCCTGCACAAAGAGATTATTTATTATATATGCAGTGTTCTAGCCACATTTGGCGAAGAAATCAGATGGTGCCCAGCTATCCACAGGACTAGTATCTGGGGTCTTAAAGGCTTATCCTAAAACAAGCCGTCATCTAGAAGAGGTGTCAGTTAAGTTCACGTGAAAGAAACACACCTGCCTGTGTGATCCAGGGATTGCAAATAATAAAACCCAAGACCAGAGTAGGGGATGGCATCAGAGCCTAAATTCTGAGCATTTAGTTGACAGAAGACAATGGGTAACAGTAAAAGCCCAAAATCCATTTGCAAGGTCCCCAGGTGAATTAAGCCTAGTGTAATTCCTTGTGAATAGCCTTGCTATCAGACAGAGTGTATTGGAAAGTGCATTAATACAGATGTAGTTAGGTTACAATTTAACACTCTGTCATTTGATCTTTCTTTTAACTCAATTTAAATTTGTTCTGTTTTTTAATGTTTTTAAGCTTTCTTTTCAATTGAGACTTTTCTGTTTCATTTTGTAGGTGTTGTTGGGTTTTTGCTTTGTTTTGTTTTTGTATATTTTTCTTTACATGAAGTCCAGGATATGTAAATCTATAGAGATCATAACTGGATGAGTAGTTTCTTAGGGTATGGCAAGGGAGATTGATAGGAAATGGGGAGCTACCAATAATAAGCACAGAAAGAAGAAAATGTTCTAAAATTGATGGTGGTGATATTGCACAACTCTTTTTGCTATGATTAAGCCATTGAATTTATGATATGTCAATATGTCAATAGAACTGTTAAAATTTTAAAAAACAAACCAACCCCCCAGAAACAACTCTAAGGAGCAGTTCTACTCTGCCCAATCGGGTCTCCTTGGGTTGAAAAAAAATTAAACAACCAAAACAGCGTGTCAATTGACTATGCTGTCAGTAAGACCTCCAGCCAACAGAATACCATTAGTAGTGAAGTTTCACAGCATCGGGCAGGGTAAGTGGTGAGGCTTGGCTCCCCTATCCTCTCCATGTTGTTCAAGGATCAGCTGCTATTTGCACTTGTCCCAAATGTGGTGTGCGCGCACACTCTCTAGCACACACACACACACAACCAAACTCAGTTCCAATATTTAATACCAAATCATAATGACCCAATAAGACAGGACAGAGTTGCCTCTGTCCATTTTTGAGACAGTAATTCTTTACAAGAGTAGAAATCCCTGTTTTCCTCCCTAAGACTGGCTGGTGGTTTCGAACTGCTGACCATTCAAATGGCAGCCCGACGCATAAGCACTATGCCACCAGGGTCCTATCAAATCTGTCACAGGACATAGTTCTATCAATACACTATGTATTCTTCATCTGAAATTTAAATACAGTGTGCCACTGGCACCTTCCCCTGAAGGAGGGGGAAGCCCTTAAACAAGAAGCCCTCCGGAGACCTGGCTTCTCTCTCTGGTAAC
>NW_022103898.1:32042885-32051395 GCF_000313985.2 Echinops telfairi
GTCCTGCGGGGCCAGAACCAAGGAAATGTGAGAAATGGAAGAGCGATTTGTAGGCTGAGCCAACGACCCGGACAGGTTTACAAGCCTAATCCCATGACTGCGATGGATTTGTAAAATGGAACGTTTCACAATAAAAGGGCTGCGGAAAGACAGGTGTGTGAATGGAATGAGTGAGTGCGGGCAGAAGAGGGTGTGCTTAGGGTGGGGCTTCCCCAGGAGAATGACAGAAGTGCCAGCCTGTGAAAACAATGGGGAAGGAGGGTCATTGGGTCACGAAAAGGGTGTCTGCTGTGAAAAGTATGAAGCTGCTCACAGATCACATTCTTGGGGAATGGGCAGGGAAGGATAATCCAATAAGCAAGGTGCGCACAAGCTTAACTGTGTTTACTTACTAATCTCTAGGGCACAATGTTACCTGGTTTTCAGCCTCCTGATGTGGTGCAGCCCAGGCACAGTTAGTTGTTTGCTACAGATAAGTGAGTAAACATAATTAAGCCTGTGAGTGTCTTGCTTATTGTAAACTGGTATCTGGCTTATTGGTCAATCTGCACGTGGAAATAAAGCAAGACTTGATACCGGTTCACTCCAGTTCTAACCCCCCCTAAGAATTTGCATTGCCACCCTAAATAGGCACCCAGAGGAATTGCTTTAGAGATCTTGTTAAAATGTGAGTTCTGATTCAGTCTCTCTGGGGTGCAGATGCAAATTCTCCACAACGGTCCACACTAGAATGAATCGGTGAGAAGCCCTGAAGGAAAGAGGCACCAAACACGTGCACAGTTGGGCTTGAGCTTCCTGGTTCGAATGGACAAATCAATCACACTGTGGAGTTGTTTGCTCCCTTGTAAGTGTCCTTGGCCGTGAACAAGAAGCCCTGGCGGTGCAAGCTAGGTACTGGTCTACCAACTAGAAGATTGGCAATTCCAACCAACCAGCCCCTCTGATGGGGAAAGAGAATCTGTCTGCTCCCCTCAAGATTTCCACTCTCGAAAACCCAGCATCGGGTCACCTCATATTAGGTAAGTAATGAACCCACCACAGCTCCCAGACGAAGATAAGGCTTTCGGCTCTCGTTAGATTTACACTCTCAGAAGCCCTCTGCTGGATCACAAGGGGTCAGAAGTGTCTCTACAGCAGTGGGTTTGGTTCATGAGTCAAAACTGACTTGAGGGCAGTGGGCTTTGGAGTTGGGGCCAGTGAGTGTCCTGAGGCTTCCTGATTTGCACAGTGCCAAAGATCAGAGGAAGTTACTTCTCTCCCAAAGGACCGGCCCTCTGTATTGTCCATAAAATCTGATGCCGTTGCATTTTTGGAAACAACGGCTACTTCCTGCAGCAACTTGCTCCGAGTCCTTTTGTGCGCGTGTGTGCTGGTGCCAGCTTCCTTTATCCCTTCCCTTAGTCCAGGGACCGCAGAGCCAGCAACTTTCTGACCTTGTGCCGAGGTGCAGGGGTGGTTCTCTTTGTTCAAGGTTAGGTTGGGGGCTGAGGGTATGTGCCCTCTTGCATCAGGTGTAAGAAAAAGGAACTAAGAAGAAGGAGATGTTTAAATCCTCACCCCCATACCTATGAATGTGGCCTTATTTGAAAGTAGGATTGTTTGCAAATATCAGCAAGTTAAGAAAAGGTCACACTAGATGAGGGTGGGCATGAATCCAGTGACTGGGGTTTAGAACAAGAAGGGGAAGGATACAGAGACAGTCACAGGGGAGAAGAACATGTCAAGTAGAAACGAGGCAGCTACAAGCCAAGGAGTTCTAAGAGTTTCTGGCAAGGACGAGAAGCAAGAAGAGAGACGAGGATTATTCTCGGCCTCCTTCAGACAGATAGGAAGGCCAGGCCAGCACTGGGATTTCAGACATGAGCCTGCCACACCTACCAAAGAGTACATTTCTCTTATTCTAAGCCGCACTCTTCTTTGCTGCTTGCCTTTAACATTCTCTACCACCTACCTAAAGGTGGTCCAAATGTGTTTGTTTTCCCCGTGCCCAGGCCTTTACCTCTACCCCATTAATCAGGATGAGCTCAGACTCGGGAGCAGGAACAAGATGGCGACGCAGTTAGAAACACCGTGCTGTCCCTCCCTCTTCAGCAAAGAAACAGAAAAACAAGCGCAATCGATAACAGATGACAATCTTGGAACCCCAGGCTTTGAAAGAAAGGATAAAAAATTCTTTGAACACCAACTGGATAAAGAAACCGACTAAAAACAAAGGCTGAGGTTTTCTTGGTGAGGTCCCTGCCAGTTGGCCCAGCACAGCCTGGCCATCTTGAAACACAGCGCGCAGTGATCCCAGGGAAGGAGCATGCGGGCGACTTCACAGACATCCAGTAGGAGACAGAGAAACCAGATAGACGTCCCTGAGGGAAGCTAGGCTCGCGGGACATGAACTGCACCTAAGAAAGAAAAATACAAGAAGGAGTGTGAGAGGTCTAGAGATCCCTTGTGTCTTCAAAAAAGGGAGAGAGCCCAGAGCCAGAGACATGCTAGGTGGCAGCACGGTGAACATGGATGGGGTAATAGAACCACAGATTGTTAGCAGCCAATTGCCACCCACGCTGGCAGCTCACCCTGATGAGCCCAGTGGTGGATAGTGTCCCTGTACTATCCTTGGCTGCCTACTTGACCCCATTTGAGCCCTTTCTAACTGACCCAGCAGCTGGGCAGCATTCCTGTGCCCCCCAGATGCCGGTTCTACACCTGCCTAAGCCCAACTCAGTCCCCTGAAAGGTCATCTAACCTGACCCCTGCTGGAGCCTGCTGTTACCCACCCAGAGGTGGGAAAGTGTTTCCACACTCCCAGCCATTCTGCCCATCCCCTGCCAAGCCCACTCAGCCCCCTCACCTTATCCCCCAACCCCTGACCTCCCACCTTCCAGTCAAGTGCTGGGGGCACCTTCCTGTGCTCTGGGCCACCTGCCACACTCACCAACTTCTGCCACCGCATGCAACCACCAAAGGGCACAGAGCACTCCCACGTGGCTGCATCAACCACAGGTGCTGACCAGCACCTTCCAGTCCGCCTCCAGTCATCTCTGGTGCCCAGAGAGGGCAACAAAGGGTGGCTTGGCTTGCAGCTGCCCCACTCACGTAAAGAACGGAGGTGCGCACTCCTGTGGCACTACACTCTACTGACTAGAGAAATGATCAGTGAGGCATGCCTGACCCACCATATATATGCTAATATATAAAAATAAAACAAAACTCAGGATGAAGTAAGCAAACATGCAATCGATAAATGAATGAAGTAACACCTAAATGTCTCCGAGACAGCAGGCAATATAAAATCAGATAAAATTGTTTTATCCTTTATTTTGATTTTGCCTTTTTCTGTTCCTGTTGGGTTTCCCAGAGGAAAAATAGTAGTGGAACTTCCTGCTGAGCAATCCAAAAACTTACAAAGAGATCTGCATAGAGATCACTGAAAATAGAGACAAAACCTTAGAAGAATTCAGAAAAAAAACAATAGAAGAATACCGTATATACTCATAGATAAGTCGAGGGTTTTTTTCAGCACATTTTTATGCAGTTTATGTGTCAAAATTGGGTGCCTTGGCTGATATTCTGGTCAGCTTAAGCTCGAGTATATACGGTAGAATGACAGCCATACAAAAACAATTAGCAATCCAAAAGATTATCAAACTAATCAGAAAAAGATAACTCAATGGAAGGACACACAAGTACAGTTGTACTGATGTTGTTAGGTGCTATCGAGTCAGTTCAACCCATAGTGACCCTACAACAGAACGAAACACTGCCCAGTCCTGCACCATCAGAAAGGAAATAGGATAGCAGAGAAGATGGATGGCAGAAGCATCCAGCCTCTAGGGTGGAAACTGTGAGGGTACAGAGTCTCCCCTTCACCCGACAGACGACACAGCCCATCAGCACCTTGATTTTAGCGCGGTGAGAACCATCCATTCTCCCTTAGTGCCTCCTGCCACTGTGATCCCAGTGGCTGCATCCCTGGTGACTGCAGCTTCTGTTGGTGACCACAGGTCCATGACTCCAGTCTCCTGGGTTTCCAGTAACACCCTGGCTCTCTCTTTCCCCTAGCTTGGACATCTGCCCTCCATACCTGTAAGATAATGACATTGCATCTTTAAAGTCTCCAAGTTTGTGGTACAAGTAGTTTCTTACAGCAGCAATGGCTGCTAAGTGGTTAGCTGCCCTGAAGTCAGTTCTAACCCATCGCAATGCGATGCACAACAAAAGGAACCTTGCCTGCACCATCCTCACAGTTGTTCCTGTGCTAGGGCCCGTGATTGCAGTCACTGTGTCGGTTCATCTCAAGGGTCTTCCTCTTTTTTGTTCGCCCTCCACTTTACCAGCATGGTGTTCTTTTCCAAGGGCCTGTCTCTCCTGATTACATGTCCAAAGCTCTTGAGACAAAATTTCACAATCCTTGCTTCTATAATCATTTTGGCGGTACTTCTTCTAAGACAGATTTGTTGGTACTTTTGAGTGTCCATGGTACTTTCAATATTCTTCGCCAGCAACATAATTCAAATGTGGTGTTTCCTCTTTGGTCTGCCTTATTCAGTGTCCAACATTCACATGCTTCTGAGATGATGGAAAACATCAAGGCCAGGTGCAACCTAGTCCTCAAAGGAACATCTTTGCTTTTAAACACTTCAAAGAGGTCATGTGCAGCACAACTACCCAATGCAATTCATGCTTTGATCTCTTAGCGACATCCATAAGCATTGCTCCTTTAGAATTTCTATCTTTTCTGTTTATTATGATGTTACCTATTGGTCCAGTTGTGGACATTTTTTGTATCCTTGACATTGAGTTATAATCCACACTGAAGGCTACAATCCTTGATCTTTGTGTTAGTCTGGGTAAACTAGAGGAAAAAATCCACAGAAACATATATGTATATGAGAGAGTTTTATATAAAAGGTAAGTGTACATTCAGAAAGCATCCCAACCCTGTCCAGTCCAAGCCCATATGTCCGACACTGATCTAAAAAGTCCTCCTCAATCTCACAAAACACGCATAATGATGTCAACTGCAGGAGGAAAGCCGAATCAGTGAGCATGTAAGCATCTCAGCCCTGGCAGGGGTCTTCACGCGGTTTCTCCAGCACCCAGGGCTGAATCAGGGTAAGTCCATGTGGTTTCTCCTCAGGGATGTCTTGCAGGAAGTGAACCTTGCCAGCTGAGGCAGTGAACTAGCTAAGGCAGCTGCACCCTCATCCGACCATTGGAGAGCAAGAGACAAGAGAACTAGAAAGGCGAGGCTTACCGAGCCATTTATCGATGCACCCTTCAATTAATCCCACATGTGTTTATCAGCCAGGTTGGCACAATAAACCTTAACTATCACAATCTTCATCAGCAAGTGCTTCAAGTCCTCATTTTCAGCAAGCGAGGTTGTGTTATCTGCATATCACAGGTTGTTAATAAGCCTTCCTCAATTCTGATGCCCCATCCTTCTCCATATAATCCAGCTTCTCGGATTATTTGCTCAACATACAGATTACATAAATATGGTGAGAAGATACAACCCTAATGCATACCTTTTCTGATTTTAAACTATGCCGTATACCCTTGTTCTATTAGCATGTACACTTTCCGTGGGCGCACAATAAAGTGTTCTGACATAGTCAATAAAGCATGAGTGAATATCTTTTTGGTATTCTCTGCTTTGAGCCAAGATCCATCTGAAATCACCAATGATATCCCTTATTCCATGTCCTCTTCCGAATCTGGCCTGAACCTCTGGAAGCTCCCTGTCAATGTACTGCTGCAATCATTGTTGGATTATCTTCAATATTTTACTTGTATGTGGTAGTAATAGCATTGTTACATAATTTTCACATTCTATTGGGTAAACTTCTTTGGAATGGGTACAAATATGTATCTCTTGCAGTCAGTTGGCCAAGTAGCTGTCTTCCAAATTTCTTGGCATAGATGAGTGCTTCCAGTGCTTCGTCAACTTGTTAAAACATTTCAATTAGTATTCATTCAATCCCTGTACCCTTGTTTTGGGTTAATGTCTTCAGTGCAGTTTGACCTTTTTCCCTCAGTACCACTGGTTCTTGTTCATGTGCTACCTCTTGGAATGGTTGAATGTCTACCAATTCTTTTTGATTTAGTGATTGTGCATTCTTCCCACCTTCTTTTGATGCTTCCTGCATCATTCAATATTTTGCACATAAATTCTTTCAATATTGCAACTCAAGGCTTGCATGTTTTCTCTAGTTCTTTCGAGTTAAAAGATGCTGAGACTATTCTTTGGTTTTTTCTAACATTCGGTCTCTGTACATGTCGTTATAATACTGCGTCTTCGTGAACTGTCCTTTGAAAATTTCTATTCAGTGCTTTGACTTCATCCGATCTTCCATTGGCTTTCGCTACTCTATGATTAAGAGCAAGTTTCAGAAATACTTCTGACTTCTGTTTTGATCTTTCTTTTTAACTACCTTTTGCTTTCTTTATGAATGATGCACTTGATGTCCTCCTACGGCTCATCAGGTCTTCTGTCGTTGGTGTTCAATGCAGCAGATCTGTTCATGAGGTGTTCTCGAAATTCAGGTGGAATAGATTCTGCCTCTATTTTGGCTCTCACGGGCTTGTTTTAATTTTCTTCAGCTTTAACCTGAACTTACATATGAGCAATTGGTGGTCTGTTCTGTAGTTGGCCCCTGGCCTGGTTTTAGCTGCTGATATTGATAGAGCCTCTTCATTGTCTCTTCCCATAGATGTAGTCAATCTGATTTCTGTGTATTCCATCTGGAGAAGTCCACATATCTATTTGCCTTTTGAGTTGTTGAAAAGGCTATTTTCAATCAAGATCTTTGGTCCTGCAAAATTCTATCATGGAATCTCTTGCTTACTATCTATTACCAAGACCATATTTTCCAACTAATGTACCTTCCTCTTTGTTTCCAACTTTTCCACTCTAATTGCCAATAATTATTAATGCATCTTGACTGTAGATTTGATCAATTTCAGACTGAAGATATTGGTAAAATTCTTTTAATTTTTTATCACCAGTTTTAGAAGTTGGTGCATAGATTTGAATGATAAATGTATGGATTGCATGTCCTTGTATGCAGATCGATATTGTTCTATCATATCCAGCATTGCACTTCAAGATAGATCTTGAAATATCCTTTTTGATGATGACTGCTATGCTATTGCTCTTGAACCTGTCATTCCTGGCACAGTAAACCATGGGATATTCAGATTCCAAAGGGAAATTCCAGTCCATCCAGCTCATTAATGCCTAGGATATTGATCTTTATCTATTATATTTTATTTTGGCCAATAGATGTTTGTAGCTTTTTCTTCTTCTTTTGACTCATGCCCAATTAGCAAATGAAAGTCCTGAAGACTTTATTCCTTCAGGTTCTACTTCAATCACGTGATTATGGTTTACTCTAATTTGAGAAGGAGGCTCATCCTTATTCAGGTTTTGAGTGCCTTTGGGGCTCATCTTCTCATACTATATCTGAGAATGCTTTCTGATATTCATGATATTTTCAATATTTGACAATATTTCAATGTTCTCCATAAGGTTTTCGGTGGCTAATTCCTCTAGGTGGACAGCCTATTCCTTCTTTTTGAGTTGATGGAAGAAAAAAATCAACCACATAGAAGAGAAATCTCTTGATACTAACTTGCTACAGGTACAATATGAAAGAGTAATGTGGGAAAATGAAGAAAGCCTAAGAGTATTGTGGACACTGTCAAGAAGAAAAATCTATGCAGCATTTGAACTTCAGAACAGGAGGAGACAGAAAAAGACACAGAGAGAATTACTAAAGATTCTCTGGCATAAAACTAGCCTAATATCCTAAAAAGATAAGGGTTCCATCTTAAAAGATCAATAACACTGTATAGAATAGCTCACAACAGATTATAATCATATGATAATCAAAATATCCAAAACCTAAGACAACGAATTCCAAGAGCAGGTTAGGAAAAATAAAATGTTGCATACAAAGAGGCACCACACACTAAAACTAAGGTCTGATAAAAAACAAATCTAAAAATTCTTCAAATCAAATGAAAATACAGACGCAGCATACCAAAGCCTCTGGGACACAGCAAAAGCAACATGCAGAAGAAAATAAATGCATACATCAAACAAAGAAGAAAGAACCAAGATCAATATCCTAATCCTACAACTAAAACAAACAGGGGAAAAAACAAGGAGCAAAAGAAGCTCTCAGTCACCAGAAAAAAAGGGAAAAAGTGAAGATCAGAGTAGAAATAAACAACAACAACAGAAAGAACCAACAAGACAAGCTACTGGTTCTTTGAAAATGTCAATGAAATCAACAAACCACTGCCTGAATTGAGGTAGGAAAGAGAAGATGCAAATAACCCAAGTAAGACATGACGTGGGTTACATTACAAACAAACCAATCGAAATAAAAAGATCATAACAGAACACCATGAAAAATTGTATTCTGAAGATACAGCCCAGGGAGAGTGGCAGGTCTGCTCAGACCACACAGGAGCAAACTAAGAGGGAAAGAGAGAAGAGTGGACTG
>NW_022103898.1:32052409-32053889 GCF_000313985.2 Echinops telfairi
AGTTAAACAAGCAGCTATCTAGCAGAAAAGCAACAAAGCCCACATGGAAGAAGCACACCAGCCTGAGTGATGATGAGATGTTCCTGGGTTACAGTATCAGGCATCAGAAGTATCAGGCATCAGAAGACCCCAAACCAACAGTATCAGGCATCAGAAGACCCAAACAATCATATAAATGTAAATGAGGCGGACTGGAGTGGAGACCCAAAACCCAACTGTAGACAATTGGACATCCCTTCACAGAAGGGTGACAAGGAAGGGACAAGCCAGCCAGGGTGCAGTAAAGAACCAATGAAACACACAACATTCCACTAGCTCTTCAATGCCTCCTCTACCTGCCCCGCCCCCCACTATCATAACCCCAGTACTACCTTACAAATCCGTCTAGACCAGAGCATGTACACTGGTACAGATAGGAGTTCTCAACACACGGAATCCAGGTCAGGTAAACTCCTCAGGAACAACAATGAGAGTAGTGATACCATGAGTGTGGAGGGAAGGTTGGGGGAGAAAGGGGGAAGTGATCACAATGATTGACATATAACCGATACCACCATGCACCCCCAAGGAGGAAGAACAACAGAATTGTGGGTGAGGGGAGACACTGGTAGACATGAAAATAATAATAATTTATAATTTATCAGAGGTTCATGACAGTGGGGGAGAGAGGGGAAAAAAGAGGAGCTGATACCAAGGGCTCAAACAGAGAGAACATACTTTGAAAATGATGATAGCAACATATGTTCAAATGTGCTTGATAAATTGATGTATGCTTTGTATAAGAGTTGTAAGAGCCATATATATATATTTTTAGAAACCCAAAGGGGCAGTTCTACTCTGTCCTATAGGATTACTAGGAGTCAGAATCCACTTTGTGACAGTGTGTTTTGTTTATCTTTATTTTGAACTTGGGAAATAATAAATTCATTACTAAAAAGAGAACAAAAAGAAAAATTATACTCCAACAAATTTGAAAACGCACAAGAATGGGAAAATGTATAAGAACACACTACGCACCCAAACTAACACAAATTGAGAAAGAAAGTTTTGATAGGCCCTTAACAAAAGATGAAATTGAAGAGGTCGTTTTTTAAAATCCCCAACAACAGCAACAAGTCCTGGTCCAGATGACTTCCCTGGAAAATTCTACCATACATTCAGAGAAGAATTGACACCATTCTACTCACAGTAGTCCAGAACAGGGAAAAGGATGGAATAATCTCAAATTCCTCCTATGAAGCCAGAATACTGCTGATATAAATGCCAGGCAAGGATGCTGCTGAAAGAGAAATTATAGGTTAATATCATTCACAAAATAGACATAAAAATTCTCAACAAAATTTTAACCAAATAAACATAGTGTGCACTTATAAATATACCAATTCATAAAAATAGATGTATTGGCTTAGGTACACAATCATAATACATTGAGGAAGTGGATGGACAAGCCCTCCCTCAGTGCATGAACACTTTGTTCTAA
>NW_022103898.1:32055186-32056547 GCF_000313985.2 Echinops telfairi
CCCCTCTGCAAGGTATGTCCAGTTGTCTAGAGATGGGTATTGGGTCCCCCAACAACATTCTTTAGCAGGTTAAAAAGAAAAAGCTGGTCACCAACTTTATTTCGGAAAAAGGGGCTCAGTTAATAAAGCATTAATAAAGAAGAAAAAATAAAATAGGAGCCTTCATACTTCTTGATATCAGAACTTACTATATAACCAGGATAGACTAACAAGCCTGGAACAGGTACCACAACAGACACATAGATCAATGCCCCAGAATTGAGAACCCCAAAGTAAATCAATCCATCCAGCTGTAGACAGCCTATCTTCTACAACATGTTGAAGTCCATTCAATGGGGGAAAAGATAGTCTCTTCAACAAATTTTGATGGCAAAAAATGATTATCTATATATAGAAAAATGAAACCGGGTTCATACCTCACACCAAATGCAAAAATTAACTCAGGATGAACCAAAGACCTAAATGTAAGAGCCTAAACCTATAAAGATAATAGAAGAGAACGTAAGGGAAAACTGATGTTGTTGTTGCTGTTATTTAGGTGCCATTTAATGGGTTCCAACTCATAGCAACCAGAGTGCAGCAGAATGAGGGACTGCACCATCCTTGCCCTTGTTCCTATGTCTGAGCCCTTCGTTTCAGCCACAAGGTCAATCCAGCTTTTTGAGAGCCTTCCTCTTTTCGCTGTCTTGCCAGGTTACCAAGCATGGTGTCTTTCTACAGCCTCCCCTCACATGTCCAATGTACTTGAGACAACGTCTCACCATCCTTGCCTCTGAGGAGAAAGCTGGCTGTGCTTCCTTCAAGACAGATCACTTTGTCCTTTTAGCAGTCAATGGTACTTTCATTATTCTTCACCAGCATCACAATTCAAATGCATCGATTACTTCTTCAGTCCTCCTTACCCAATGTCCAAATTTCACAGGAATATGAGGTGATTAAAAATAGCATGGTTTGGGTCAGGTGCATCGTAATCCTCAAAGTAACATCCTTGCTTTTCTTTCTGATTTTCTTTTTTATTCATGTAATTATTTTTCTTTCATTTGGCAAAAATATGCAATAACAAAGCATTATCCAATTCAACAACTTCGACATGTATAACTTAGTGCCATTGATTATACTCTTTGTGTTGTACAACCATTATTGATAACCTTTTCCAAATTACCCCATCGCCATTAACATAAAGTCAATGCTCCTAAGCAAATACTCTTCCTCTCTCACCCATGGTAACCATAGGCTGGCTAAGTTTGGTTTCTTTTCTTTAAAAAATAATGTTTAGTAGTTTTCTTTATATAATATTCACATATCATATACTTCCATAGTTAAATTGCTTTTTAAAGAGTTGTATATACATAATCACAATG
>NW_022103898.1:32057365-32059073 GCF_000313985.2 Echinops telfairi
TGCTTTATTGCCGATGCAAAGGCATGTGACTCTGTGGATCATAATAAACTATGGATAACCTTGAGAAGAATGGAATTTCAGAACACTTCATTGTGCTCCTGTGGAATTTTACGTGACTCAAGAGGCAGTTGTGCAAATGGAACAAGAGAATACTGCATGGTTTAAGATCGGGAAAGATGTGCCCAAGGTTGTATCCTCTTACCATACTTATTCCATCTCTCAGCTGAGCAGATCATCCGAGAATACGGCTCATTTGAAGAAGAATGTGGCATCAGGGTCAGAGGAAGACCACTAACAACCTCTGAGATGCAGGTGACACAGCCTTGCTGGTCGACAGCTAGGAGGACTTGAAGCACATGCTGAAGAAGATCAAGAATTGAAGCTTTCAATAGGGATTATAACTCAATGTAAAGAAGACCAAAATTATCACAACTGAACCAACAACAGGTAACATGATACATGGAGAAAAGTTGAAGTTGTCAAGGATTTTTGTCTTGGTTTGATCCACACTCAATATTTATAGACGCAGCAGTCAAGAGATCAAAAGGTGCATTGCATTAGGGAAATCTGCTGCACACGACCTCTTTACAGTATTGGAGAGCAAGGATGTTACTTTGAGGACTAAGGTGGGCTCAATCTAAGCCATAGTATTTTCACTTGCCTTAAATGCATGTGAAATTTGGACATCTAATAAGGAAAAAATGACACAATTGAATTATGATGCTGGCAGTTCTACTCTGTCTCTCTATAGTCAGAATCGACTCTCTGGCAGTGAGATGTTACAGCAGAAGAAGTGCTGCTATTGGGGTAGGCATTGGGCTGCTAACCTTCAGTTTCAGAAACCCTATATGGAATAGCTATTGGCTCTATGACAATGGCTCTGATGTTATAACAGAAGAGCCCTGTTGGCACAGCATTGAGTGCTCTTCTGTAAACTGGAAGGTAACTGATTTGAATCTACCAGCTTCTCTGCGGGAGAAAGGTGTGGCATTCTCATCCGTCAAGACTGATGGCCTTGGTGAGACCCTATGTGATACTTCTCTGTTCTATAAGGCCACTATGAGTTGGAACCCCTTTGAATGTAATAGGTTGTGTTTTAATAACTACTGCATCTGTCATGTGTCATACTGTGACGGTTTGTGTGTTGCTGTGATGCTGGAAGCTTTGTCACCTGTTTTTTGAATATTATCAGGGCCACCTGTTGTTAACAAGTCTCACTGGAGCTTCAGGACTAAGAAAAGGAAAGGTTTAAGGATCTATTTCTAAGAATTAGCCAATGAAACTCCTAGGGATCACACAGAATGTTGTGTAAGATGATGGTTCAGATCAAGGCAATGTTTCATTCTACTGTTCATGAGGTTATAACGAATTGGAGTCAACTTGAACAGCAACTACCAACACCAGCAACACATTTACCAACACCAGCAACACATTACAGTGAGGCCCTGGATTATGTCTGAATGTCTGACTTATTACAACCTGTAGTTACAATCCAGCTCCATAAGCTTGTTGTATCAAAATGTTGAGGTACATACAAACGTTTGGAATAACAAATGAGCACTATTATTATGTTAAAGGTGTTTTTGTTTATATCTGGAAGTTAATGTCTTATGCATAGATTATGCATAGATAGGAACATATACAGTATTATATACTAAGGTGAGGTAGTTACTTTTTTGTGCCAGCCTGGCCGATAAACACATGTGGG
>NW_022103898.1:32059545-32070718 GCF_000313985.2 Echinops telfairi
TATCTATCTGTCTACATAAATGTATATTTATAAAATTATTAGCAATCTGGTTTTATATCTCTAGAGAACCCTGTCTAACACATAAGGTAAATATTTGACAAACCATATACTGCCTAACTTACATACAAATTTGATTTAAAGACTGATTTAGGAATGGGATATGTTCATAATCCAGGAACTGCCTGGATAGCAAAAAAAAAAAAAAGAAATTCCAGAACTTGAAGTCAGAAGTTATTCGTTTAACAAAGATTTGTTGATCGTGTAGGAATAGTATGTGCCCAGCTCAGTTCCAGATACGAGGTCCTTTGCCAATTCGGGTCACGAAGATGAATGCTCTGCCCTTCATCAGCTTCTCCAAGTTCACTACCTGGTGGTGAGGAGCTGAGGGGAGTGAGGGGAGAGGCAAGGAGGAATATAACCTAGGGAGAGATCCTAGCTTAAGTATATAGATTTTTTTTTCCAGCACTTGGAGCAATATATGGCACAATAAAATTTTTGCTGAATGAAAATGTTTACCTGGTGAGAGTGAAAAATTCTGACTAATGCTTTGGTTTTTTATTTTGTTTCCAATGGCTGCCATCTTTACTTTTTTATTATTATTTTTGAATTGTTGTATTGGGAGCTCTTACAGATTGCATAACTTCCCACCATTCAATCACGTTGAGCAATATTATACAATTGCTACCACAATCAGTTCCAAAACAGTTTCTTTCTTCTTGAACAACTTTATCCCCTCCCTCCTCCAACCCCTCAGGAACACTTATTCTTTCATTCTTTCTTTTTTCTTTTTCTGTAATAGTTTCTTTGGCCGTATCTTACGTAATTCTGTCATTCACATGCTATTCTGTTATTCAGTCCTATCGAGTGGGGTTATATAGCCATCAATGCTATCTGCTCCCCACTCCCCTTCCCCACCCCCAATACCTGCAGGGAACCATTACTCCTGTTACTATTTCTAGGGAGTTATCTGTCTTGACTTTCATGTACCAAACTTTCTTAAACATACAGATGAACATATGCAAATCTAATATGCTTAATGAGGTAAAAAAATTCATAATAGTAAGGGGAGGAACTATTAGAGAACTATAGGACAGTTATATGTTTCATCAGTGCCATACAGCACCCTGGATTTATCATCCCTTCTGTGTGGCCCTTCTGTGAGGGACTGTCGTATTATCTTACAGATGGGAATTGGGTCTCCATGGCATTCTTGCCCCTTCACATCTATTTTGGTTACTGGATTTTGAACTTCTGATACCTCTTCCCATTGACACTTCATGATCACAAAGGCTGATGTGCTTCTTCCATGTGAGCTTTGTTGCTTCCCTGCTAGATGACCAGTTGTTTTAACTACAAGCCTTTAATACCCCCAGATGACATGTCTTTTAGTAGCCAAGTACCACCAGCTTTCCTCACCACATTTGCTAGGCACCCATTTTTTCTTCAGCAATCATGTCAGGAAGGTGAGTATCATACAATGCTGCATTATTAGAACAAACTATTTTTGTCCTGAGATTTAAGTAAAGGCCCAAACTCCATCTGCTTCCTCCTTACATTTGCATATATATATACTGTGTTAGGCAAGGTTCTCTAGAGAAACAAAACCAGGATGCATGATTTATGTATGTATATATGTATATATATATAGGTTTATACAGCAAGAAGGAATATAACAGCTAACTGGTCCACACTGTAGTACAGAGGGCTCAGTTCAACTCACTTTCGTGGAACATTTAATATACCGGAAGCCCTTAAACTTACATAGGCTCTACTGGGCCCAAGGTCAAGGAAGCAGACAGTGGAGTCTTCCCTCAGACAAGGCAGGCAGAGTCTGACCACAGGCAACAGAGGTCAGGGTGGGTCAGCAACAGTCAGTAGCTCAGAAGCTTAGTGAACCAGGCCCAGATGAATATTGAATGCAAGCAAATGCAAGGAGACCTGGTCCACCAGCCTCAAGCTTAAGCAATGTACACATCATCGGTGTGATGAAGCAGGTCTCAAAGGAGCTACAAACTCTTGTGACACAATCCAAGGGTTGGTTTGGCCCACAGGTAGTGTAGCACACAGGTTGAGGCAGAGAACTAGCTAAAGGAGCAGCATGTTGGTCCAATCACTGGGGAGCAAAAAAGATGGGGGCAGGCCTTGCAGGGCCATTTATCTCATTGCCCTCCAATCAAGCTGCAACCTGATTAAGCTCCACCCAAATGTTCCTATTGGCCTAGTTGGCATGATAAACCTAACCACATATACATATATAAACAAACACACACACACACATATATATTTTAAATACTTTTATTGGAGGCTCTTACATCTCTTACATTCCAATGTGTCAAGCACATTTGCATATATGCTGCCATAATAATTTTCAAAACATTCTCTTCCCACTTGAGCCCCTGATATCAGCTCACCATTTCTTCCCCCTCCCTCACCTGCCTGCCCTCCCTCACAAACCCTTGATAAGTTATAGATTATTTTTTCTATATCTTACATCATCCTCCATCACCCCTCACCCACTTTCCCATTATTCGTCCCCCTGGGAGGAGGTTCTAGATTGATACTTGTGATCAATTCCCCCTTTCTTCCCCCACCCTCCTCTAATCATCCTAGTATCTCTACTCTCCTTGTTGGCCTTCAGGGGTTTATCTATCCTGGATTCCCTGTGTTGCGGGCTCTTATCTGTAGCAGTGTGCATGCTCTGGTCTAATCCAATTTGTAAGGTAGAATTTAGGTCATGATAGTGGGGGGAAGGAAGCACCAAAGAGCTAGAGGAAAGGTGTGTGTTTCATCGGTGCTATACTACACCATGACTGGCTCATCTCTTCCCTATTACCCCTAAATTTTTATTTATTTTCTTCTTTCCTCTTTTCTTTCCTCCTACCTCACTATTATGTTTACCCATGGTTTACCTCTCAGACATTCCTCTCAGATACAATTTGATTGATCATACACAACCAGAATAGCTGCAACCTCCTCACTATCAATTTTAGAACACTTAATGTTCCCCTCTACCTGTCATTGTTGGCTCCCCAATCACCTCCTCCCATTCCCCTCCCCACCATGCCCTCTAGGAACCATGGGAGCGTCACTGTCTCTGGAAGATTGCCTATCCTGCCTATCTTATGTAGATAAACAACACTGCCCGCCCCACCACCACCAAAAAAAAAGCTTACAGATGACTATCAAGGGATCCTGACACAGAGCCAATGAATATCTCTTGGTTAAATAGAGAGAAGGACATGTTATAAATCATCAGTTCTGTCCCCTTTTCTTCTAGAGCTTCATATCCTGAGTCCTGCTTACCTAATAACTCATACGCCCTTTCAGTCATCAGCACTCGTGTCTGAAAGCTTAGCATCCTAAATATCCCCACTGCTATTTCTACAGTCAGAGATGGAGCAGTCTAGTGCCTCCCCCACCCCTGCCCCACCCACAGTAACCTTTAGACATTCAGTAATGCCCCCCTTGTGAGTAATCCCAGCCAGTCCAGATGGGCTCCAAGTGCTGTCCCCACGTCAGAACTCTATGATCAGAATACTTCTGGAACTTTGTGCCTTCACTCCCAGCACTGGTCTGTGGTGCTCCCCTCTTGATTTGCTTCCATGTGTGCGGGTCAGACCTGCGGCTCTCCCTGAGCTGTATCATCAGGGCTGTCTTCTGCAGCGCTGTCATCTAGGGAGAGGATGTCACTTCACGAGCGGAGGCCGGCCTTGTAGTCATCTGTGGGAACGAGCTACCCTGAGCAGGAATATCACCCTCAAGGATTGTCACACTGGAATTAAGTCGACTCTTGCTCTCCCTTCTGACTTATGCTTTGTAAGTCAGAGGCTGCATTCGATGCAAGTATCATCCACGTCAGGAACACTAAGAATCCCTGAGATTATCAAAACAATTAATTAACATCCAAACTGATTATAGGAGAGCTGTTTGAAAGTACTTGGAAGCCATGAACTTCTTACCTAGATCAAGCTCTATTTACATTATCTTCCGAGCAAAGTCTTTTCATTGATTATGAAAGTAAAATTTTGCCAATTTAGATCCAAATCAAGAAATCAAATGACTTATTGCATTGAGCAAATCTACTGCAAAAGATCTTGTGTTAGTCTGGGTAGCCTAGAGAAACTAATTAATAGACTTTTATACGTGTATAAGGAAGAGCTTGATATCAAAGAGCAATTGTGTATTGAGAAAACATCCCAGCCCCATCCAGATCAAATCCTTAAGTCCGATATTAGCCCATAACATATTCAATGACTCTGAATGCAGGAAGATCACAGGTCCGTGGGTAGAAAGTCTTGTGATCCAGTGGCAGTGGCAGCATCTCAATGCTGACGTGGGTCTCTGACCGGCTTCTCCAGTTCCAAGGCTCTGGCTTAGCTCCCTGTGTCTTGTCAGCAGGAAGATGAACAGAGAGTGTGTGTGTGCATCTGGCCTACAGTGAGCTATTTATTTCCGTGGCACCTCCAAATGAGGTCATCAAGCTGTGACCTGATTGACAGGCTAGACTTCACCCCTCCGCAAGTTGACAGGAGATTATGTAACTGCCACAGGCCTCTTTAAAATGTTCTAAACAAAGATGCTCTATGATGATGGCAACAAATGTACAAATGTGCTTGGCACAGTGGATGGACGTATGGATTGTGGTAAGAGTTGTATGAGTCCCCAATAAAATGATTTTTTTAATTAAAAAAAAAAGCAAAGATGTCTCTCTGAGGACTGAGGTGTGCCTGATGCAAGCCAGGGTGTTCTCTGTCACCTCATAAGCATGTGAAAGCTGACCAACGGAAACAGAAGACTGGGAAAGAAGGGACGCCTTTGAATTAAGGCACTGGCAAAGAATATGGAGCAGAGTATGGAGATTCAGGAGATGCAGCAAATCTGTTTAGAAATGCAGGCAGAATGCTCTTTTGAAGTGGGCGTGGCTGGAGTGCCTCGCTTATGTCCTGTGGGCATGTTACCAGGAGGGACCAGTCTCTGGAGAAAGACATGAGCTCTATGGATGAAAATCAAATAAATGGTATCTAACTATGTCATTTACATGGGTTTAAGGTTTTTTTTTAATTATGTTAATCCATTTACTTCATCTACAGAAATCTATTTGGACTTGCTTAGAACACTTTTGGCCAGAGAAATGGGGAAAAAATGGAAGAAATGGAAAAGACGATTAATAACAAACAACCACCTAACAAATTATAGGAGTGATTGCTGGCAAAATTGACACTGTTCTTCTAGTCCGTTTGTAATGATTTTAGTCTGCTTTTTTTTAGAATCAAACTGTTTGCACTCAGATAGCTTTTGAATCTTCAAATGCAGATTTAATATGAAACAGGGGCAATGAAAACGTTCGAGATTAAATAGACTCGAATTAGTGCCATGCCAAAGGGGAGCGGTACGGGGACTGTGATCTCATGCCTCGTTTCTCTAAAATACTCAGTGTCAGAGTGTTGGGTGAAGGCCTCAGGGCAGAGGTGGAGGAAGCAAAGGTAAGCACAGCAGAGACTTTGGCAGGAAATTGCAAGATGGGATTTGGCTCATCTTCTATATTTATTTACCAAGAAGGAAACGATGAAAGATCAAAGTACCCCCATTCTCCCAACACTATTCTTCTAACTGATTCTAAATATAGTTTGCAAGATTAGAGTACTGTAATCACTACTATATGAAAACTGGAGTTGTTTTTATTTTTCCCTTGTGGCTTGGTATAAAACAGCAGTTCTCAACCTTCCTCGTGCGGCAACCCTTTAATGCAGTTCCTCATGTTGTGGTGACCCCCCAACCATAAAATTATTTTCATTGCTACTTCATAACTCTCATCTTGCCACTGTTATGAATTCAGCGACCCCTGTGAAAGGGTCATTTGACCCCCAAAGGGGTTGCGACTCACAAGTTGAGAACCACTGGTCTAAAATATAGATCACAGCCCCGTGGTGAATGGTAGTGCCCAACTTATGCCAATGAACTAGGCTTTCACGGGCATTGCTGTCATGGGTAGGTGCCATCCGGTCCGTTCTGATTCATTGCAACCTCATCTCATGTAATGTAATGAAGTTGTGCCCCACCTGTGCCATCCTCACTGAAGCAGGAATGCTTGAGTCTGTTGGGCACCCAGTTTAAAAAGCCAGGAAGAGACTGGAAAGAAGAACAATGGGGGAATTGGTAAGACAGAGAGGAAGGGGGAAGCGTGCTCGTCCCCTGTGGAGGTCGCAGTCAATGTCACAAAATACAATGCATACGTTTTGATGGTAAACCAACTTGCTCTGTAAACTTGTACTCAAGCGGCAATATTTACCCTGGAGGACGTGCAGTAGACTATGTCGATCCATCTCATGGATGGCCTTTCTCTTCTTTGCTGACCCCTTCCCAAGCATGATGACCTTCTCCAGGGACTGGTCCCTCCTGTAACATGTCCAAAGTACTTAGACAAACTTACCATCCTTGCTTCAAAGGAGTATTCTGCCTGTACTTCCAAATTAGATTTGTTGGGTCATCTGGCAGACCACAGCGTACCCAATATCCTCTAATTCAAAGGGCACCAATTCTTTTTCGGTCTTCCTTTTCCATTGTCCAGCTTTCGCATTCATAGGAGGTGACGGAGAACACCCTGGATTGTTTCAGGCACACCTTAGCCCTCAAAGAGACATCTTTGCTCTGTAACATTTGAAAGAGGTCTTTTGTAGCAGAGTTTCCCAATGCAATAAGTCATTTCATTTCTTGCCTGCTGCTTCCATGGGCATTGATTGTAGATACAAATAGGATGAAAGCCCTGATAACATCAGTCTTTTCTCCATTTTTCATGATGTGAGGTACTGGTCCAGTTGTGAGGATACTTGTTTTCTTTACATTGAGTTGTCATCTGCACTGATGACTTTGATCGCTGTCCAAGCTTTCTGGCCATCTGGCTTCCTCTGGGCTTCTGCCAGTGCGTGTTACCAGAAAGAGAATGGAAGTGGAAAGAGAACGCTCAGGGTATTTACCCCCCTGGCTCTCTTTGCCACAGCCTTCTGGGGGCTGTGGTCCTCTGTGATCACAGCTTCTGTGGGTGGCTCCTTTTGAATGCTTCACTGGTTTCCAGCAGCACAAGGGCTTTCTCCTTGCCCCATTCAGGACTATGGATGGTACTGGTTTCCTGCTACTGTCGATCCCTTGGTGCCTTCTCTTCCTCTTTTTTCTCAACTGTTCCTACTTCTGTCAAACACAGCATCGATATTAACCGTTCATCAGATAAGCTCTATGTCTGTGCCACCTGCTTCCTGCTGGGCTCCTGACTACTGAACCCCTCTATTAGATTCTGTTGCCGAAACGAATTATATGGATAACACACTTGGTGGCTTTAAAGAATGCAATGTCATTATCTTACAGGTATGGAGGGCAGACATGCAAGGTGGGTCAAAGAGAGAGCCAGGTGTTACTGGAAACCCATGAGACTGGAGTCCTAGAAGAGTGGTCAACAAGAGAAGCTGTGTTCACCAGGGAACGCAGCCACTGAAATTTCAGTAGCAAAGAGGTCCTGCAGTGGGACGCCCATCATTCCCACTCACTGGTGGAGTGTCTCTACTGTGGTCTCAAGAGGAGACTGTTCCTTCCCCTTTTCCATCCTAGAGGCTACCTGCATTTCTTGGCTCATAGTCCCTTCCTCCATTCCAAGCCAACAGAGTTGCATCTTCAAATCTCTCTCTGTCTCTCTCTCTCTCTCACACATACACATACATACACACACTCCTCTGCTTCTGTCATTCATCTTCTCTGACTCACTTTCCTCTCTCTTGATTCCAGGTGACTTCCCTAGACCTACCTGAATAATTCCATCTCCCCATTCCGAGACCTCAGACTGAAGGCCATCTGCAAGGTGTCTTTTGCCATGTAAGGTAAGTGATTCCCAGGTTTAGGATTGGACATCTGTGTGGAGTCTGTATTCTGTCTGCCACACCTGCTTACACGGCAAGGCCTCCTTCTGTCTGCTTCCCTAGTGCTCAGTTCCCCCGTACTTGATGTCTTACCTCTCTCCCACACAGCACTCCATCAGACTAGATCACCTCTCTCTCAACTCTGGCCCTCCAGGCAGTCTGAGAAACAAGCTAGGAGCTAAGGTCAGTCGGTTGGTGACAAAGGCCTTCAGTGCTGTTCTTCTTACACTGTGCCCCTGTCATCACCGGAGGCCTGGCTCCTCCAGGAGGGACATGAGGAGGAGGCTGGTTCAGATGATCAGAATGGCACCTGTAGGGCTCGCCTGATGGTCCTGAAACCCCAGCAGCATCGGTTGTCTTGTCTTGTCTGGAAGTTATCCCCTCATTGAGAAACAAGATATTGGCCTTGGACAGTTCGTGGTTAGGAGTGTTTGGGCTCGAGACCTATGGCCAGCCTGGGTTTAAAACCTTTTGCTGCCGTTGATCAGCAGTGATCTGGGCATGTGACATTAGTGGTGGTATGTATGAGATGCCATCGAGTCTTTTCCGACTCGTGGCCATCCTGTGTTCAACAGACCATGACACCACCTGGACCTGTGGTCTTCATCCTCACAGCCATTGTGATGTGCGAGCCCGTGGTTGTGCCCACTGTGTCGATCCACGCTGTTGGGGGTCTTCCTCTTTTTGATTGCCTCTCTACTTCACCAAGTGGGCGTGTTACTTAGCCTCTCCATATTAGTCCGGATAGAAGCTAAGATGTTGTATCAAAGAGATGGCGAAATATAGTGATTCAAACAAGATAGACATTTCTTTATCTTTCACATAGTCATCTAGAGCTCAAATCAAGTGATGGTTTTATCCCACTAGCTTCCCCAGGCACTAGGTTCTCCTATTCTGCTGGTTGTTTTTCCCCAGTGGTTTCTCCTGCCCCACCCCACCTCGTGTCAGTCTCTGGTGCTTTGATTCAGCCCTGGTGGTGTGGTCAGGTGAGTGGGTGGTGCAAACCCACCGGACACTCTGTGATAGAAAGATGAGGCTACCTGCTTCCATAAAAAGGTACTGTCTTGGAAACCCTACATAAGGTCACAATGAGTCAGAATATAGGGTTTCCAATGGGGCATATTGGTCCCTCCCTGGACTTGAAGGTGGTAGGTTTGCAGACAACAGAATCAGAGCCTGGAGGCTGTGCAGCTTTCCCTCCAAGATGGAACCATTTCTACTCACGTCTCTTTAGCCAGAATGGTTTCGTTTCGTGGCCACACTGAACAGCAAGAGGCACAGAGACTGTCCTTCGTCTAGGGAGGAGCCCTGCTGCCACAATGGTTATGAATTGGGTTGCGATCTATTAGGTCAGCAGTTCAAAACCACCAGCTGCCCAGTGGGAGAAAGACGGACTTTCTACTCCTGTAAACAGTGACAGTCACGGAACCCCCAGGGGCAGCTCTGCCCTGCCCCATGTGGTCACTATGCGTCAGCAACGACTCCAGGGCAGAGAGTGTGGTTTGGGTTTGGTTCATTGGACTTCTATGACTTACAGAAGAGAAGCAGCCAAGAGACGGGGAACCAGCGGTAGTTTCTGCCATATTCTCTATTCCGTTTTTTGACCTATAGAAGGAGAGGGCAGTGTTGATGAGTGGATGTAAGACACAGCGTGATTAGAGCTGTTTATAGACTACAAAGTAAATGTTCAATAAGTGTGCGGGGATTCCGGAATGAGAAAGGGGACGTTGGTATAGAAAGCGGAGGGGGAAAGGAGAAAGGGTTTGTCACAGCAGACAGGGCGGAGATCAGAGAGAAAGGGGCACAAGTTTTCAAGGATTATGCAGTTTTCCGTTCTTCAGGGCCTTCCGAAGACAGTTTCAGTGGAATCATTAAAAAAAAAAAAAAAAGTAGCCCCCTGTGTTTGGGGAGAGAGACTGGGCTCTCTACTCCCAGAAGCAGCCAGTCTCAGAAACCCACAGGGGGTCTTTTTGAGTCAGCAAGCCCAGCCTGGCAGGGAGTTTGGGTTCAGCCCTTATGAATGAGACGTTACTGCCACCCGGTGGCAATGCACTCAAATTCCGTCGCACCCTGAGTGATGCACAGGGAGGTCGTGCTAGGTTTGCATTCACCCAGAGGCACCTTATATGACAGGCCTGGTCACCTACTTCCACCAAGCCGGCCGTGGGAAGCCTGGTGGATAAAGGTCCTTCTGGGACCCACGCGAGGTGGTCAGGAGTGGGGATCGATTCTCAGCAGCTGGTTTCCTGTGCTTGGCACCGTGATAAGCAATGAGAATCATAACAGGAAGTGGTGACTGAACACATACTGTGTGCCACCCTCGGTTCCAAGTGCTTTACATGTAGAAATTATTTAAGTTTCCGCGTAACCCTATGGACCTGGTGTCATTGTCTGTTTTACAGATGAGGAAACAGAGGCATTGACAAGACTGGTGAGAAAGTCAGATCCTGAGCCAGAGTGTAACTCCAAATCCCCCTTTCACACACATAGTCTCTGTCCTAGTGGATTTTATTATTGCTTTTCAGTAAAAAAAAAAAAAGTAAGTAGCCAGTTTATTACCTAGCGTTTGTTAAACAAAAAGAGGAAGGAGGAGAAGGAGGGGGAAGAGGAAGACAAGGAGAAATGGCAGCATGCCATCTTAATCCCTACAGATTCTGCTTTTGTTTCGTTGTTTAGGATTCTTAGCTTTCTATTAAGAAGAGATGGCATTCAACTGACTCATTTGCACCCACTGGTTGATGTCACTGGCCTAACCTGTGGGGGCTTACACATGAAAGAAAGTCTCTGTCCCACGCGGCCAGCCGGCAGGAAAGGGACAGGACGGGGAGAGCAGTAGAAAGAGGGACAGAGGCAAGGGAATGGCAGCCCTGTGCTGCCCAGTGTGTTAGCCACTCGCCACATGCGGCTGTTTCCGTTTTAGAATTATTAAAAATGAAATAGCAATTTTAAAGTCTGTTTTTTTTCCGTTGCACTACTGATATCACATGGGCTCAGTAGCCTTCTGTGGCTACTGTTACTATACTGAGCAACAAAGATATAGGCTGTTTCTATCCTCACAGGAAGGTTTTATTTTGGGGGGAGAGGGGTTGTTTCTTTTTTTATCATTTTACTAGGGGCTCATGCAACTCTTATCACAATCCATACATACATCAAATGTGTAAAGCACATTTGTACATTCCTTGCTCTCATCATTCTCAAAACATTTGTTCTCCACCTAAGCCCCTGGCATCAGCTCTTCATTTTTCCCCTCCCTCCCAGCTCCCCCCTCC
>NW_022103898.1:32071951-32078574 GCF_000313985.2 Echinops telfairi
AAAAACAAGACAGAACAAAACCAAGCAATAATGTACAACAAAACAACAACAAACCAATGACAAAAACACAACAAGAAAGAAAAGCTTGTAGTTAGTTCAAGGATTGTTTGTTGGCCTTTAGGAGTGTTTTCCAGTCCAGTCTGTTGGGGCACCACGCCCTGGCCCCAAAGTCCACCGTCAGCATTCCCTGCTGACCTCACCGCTCCATTCCCTTGCTGTTCTGTTGCATCCCCGTGGTGTTTTGCCTCGGTGTGGTGGGATCAGATCGGGTGCAATTCCCACACTGTGTCTCCAATGTTGTCCCCTGTAGGGCTATGGGTCAGCCTCACAGGAAGTTCTGTTGCACACCATGGCTGTAGATCACTTCTCCAGGAGAAGGATTTGCAGCTGGCAGCCTGCGGGTCAGTGACCAAGTTGACGAGCAGGAGGCCAGTGACCCCATAACAAACAGAGAAGGTCTTTCTTGCTTCCTTACCAGTCCCAGGGGCCGGCTGCAATTGGAGAGATGACTCCTAAATAGAGTGATGGGAAACTCAGAGGGATCTTGCTCAGTATTTTGGAAGGAAAGGGCAACTCCATCTCCCAACCCCCATCTTGCTCAGGGCCTTTGCCCAGGAAGTGTCTGTCACTGAAAACAGAGTGATGTATGTGGGTCTCTGAGCGCCCAGGACTGTGAAGAGCTGAATGCCCTGTTTAATACAAGCTTTTTGTTGTGGTAATTATGCTTATTTCCTGTTATATGAGTCTCTGTTCTCTAACATTCTTTCCTTTCTACTTAAGATAAGCTGGCAGAACTGGGTGATTTAGAGAGGAAAACCAACATGTGAAAGAAAATTTCAATTTAGATTGCCTTCTAATGAGAAGCTTATTAAAATACAGATACAACCGCAAAGAACAGGGTAACCCTCAAGCTTTAATTGTACCACTCGTTCACTCCCTTCCGTACAGCTACCTTGTTACATACGTATGGAGATGCTAAGAGAGCAAATGGAGTCATACAAGAGTCCCACTTAAAACCAGAGAAGGGGGAAGGAGGAAGTAGAAGACCAAAACCAGACAATGAATAAGGGCAAGTATTTGAACACAGATGTGGTAGATATTAATTCAACCCTATCATTAATCACTTCAAATGTGAATGGTCTGCATATAACAATTAAAACACAAAGACTGTCAAAGTGGATGAGAAAACAAGACCCAACTATTTGTTGTTAAGAGAAATCTACTTGAAAAATCAAAGATAGATTAGAAGTAGAGATGGATAAAGATATGCTATGCTAACAGTAACCCGAAGAAAGATGAAAAGAGGCAGATAGTGTATGGTGCCACTGTTAGAAAAGGAAAAAAAAAATCAAGATAAAAGATTTCACATTAAAAGAAACTGAGATAGTTTATTGTGCCAGCCTGGCCGAAAAACACAAGTGGGATTAACTGAAGGGCGGAGAGATAAATGGCTTGGTGAGGCTTGCCTTTCTTGTCTCTCGCTCTTTGATCATCGGACCAGTGTGCGGCTGCCTTGCTTGTTCTGTGCCTCAATTTACAGGTTACACTACCTGTGGGACGCCTAGCCTGTGAACTGTGTTGCTGTAAGTTGAGGTCCCTTTAAGACATCTCTGGAGCTGGGGACTGGCGGTTGGTGACCTGGCTGACAGTTGGCGACCTGCCTTGTGATTGGCTACAGTGCTGAGATAGCCTAGCTCTCTCTATATATAGAGGAAGAGCTGGCAGCAGACTAGACTTGAAGAACTGCCAGTGTCTCACAACTCTTTCTCACGGGAGTGAGTTGGGCTGAGCCATTTGTACTGCTTTATAATTTAACTGTTCATTTCTTGTATTATAAATCTATCTGTATATAATTTAACAGTTCATTTCTTGTGTTATATATCTAATTATATTTATAAATAAATACATTAAATTATCAGCAATCTGGTTTTATCTCTCTAGAGAACCCTGTCTAACACAGAAACAGACTTTGATCATTATCAGGGTAAGGAGAGGGAAGCAATAGGCAATAGGGTAGACAGGGGTGACAGGGAAGATAATATACAAGAGGGAGAAGATTAAAAGGCAGGCAAAGCAAGCTATTGGGAAGGTTGATAAGTGGTTTAAATTGTGGAACACAAAAATGATGATCTGAAATGTAAGCCGGCACCTAATTTATATTTTTAAAATAAATAACTAAAGATTTAAAAAGTGATCAGAGAAGGAGGGACCTGATTATCACTAAGAAAGAAGAGCCAGGAGTGTAGTGTGAGTGTGTGTGTGTGTGTGTGTGTGTGTGTGTGTGTGTGTGTGTGTTTTAACCTGGGGCTCCTAGACCCAGTGACACTAAGATACATAGATCTTCAAGGAACACTGAACCCACAGATGTTGAAAGGAAATAAGGACCTTCCCCAAGAGCTAAGAGACTCAACAGAGCTTTCTTCTAAACAGAGAAGGAGCCCTGGTAGCACTACAGGTTAGCCTTTGGACTGTTACCTGAAAAATCCGAGATTTGAATACACTAGTTGCTCTGATGTAGAAGGCTGTTTGTGTAAAAATTTATAGCCTTGAAAACCATATGGAACAGTTCTACTCTGTGGGTCGTTATGAGTCAGAATTGACTTGATGGCAGTGAATGGGTTAAACCGTAAGAGAATGCAGTTTTGTTTGCTAAATTCAGAGAGAAAGATGGAGTAGCTATAATAATTACACCCACAACATATTTCTAAGCCAAGGAAGTTATGAGGGATAGAGAGGAGCATTACATAATGGGGTCAATTCTCCATGAAGACATAATCTTGAATATATATGCTCCTAATAACAGAGCAGCAAAATGCATAAGGTAAAAACTGGAAGAACTGCAAGGAGGAATCGACAAATCCACCATTATATTTGGAGACTTCAAGACCCTTCTAGTAGCTGACAGACGCAGTGGGTAGAGAAATCAACATGGATAGCGTTGAACTGAACACTACCACCAATCAAAAGAACCTAATTAACATCGTCACAATATTACAGTCAACAACAGCAGAAGACACATTCTTCTCAGACTCACATGCTAACCTATGTGTCTATAAATATGACCCTGTTTAGAATGAGTTCACCAAGATAGAGCACATCCTAGACTATGAAACACACTTTAACAAATGTAAAGGAATAGAAAGCATGCGAAATATGTCTGCGACCATGTGGAAGAACTCAATTAAAAGAAAGGCAGCTTGAAAATCGAAATATTCGCAGGTTTAACAACACACTTCCAAATAACATGTAGGTCATGGCAGAAGTCTCAATAGACTTTCAAAAATATTTTTAAGTAAATAAAAATTAAAATAAGACGTCAAATTTTGGATACAGAAAAAGAAATGCTTAGAGAAAAATAATAAAAGCATGACTAAAACATCTACATTAGAAAAATTTTGAAAAAAAGGAACAACAGCAACAATAACAAATTCACTTCAAAACAAGCAGAATGAAAAAAATAAAAAAACAAAACTAAACAAAAATTTAAATAGGAAACTATTAAAATCAATGAACTCAAAGCTGGTTCTGTGAAAAGAATTTTTAAAACTGATAAACCTCTAGTTGGGCTAATCAGGAAAAAAACAGAGAAGACACAAATATACTAATATCAGAAAGTAAAGAGGCGACATCACTGCTGCTGCTATGGCATTAAAAGCATAATAAAATAATATTTTGAATATCTTTATGGCAACAAATTTGAGAACTTAGATGGAATGGACCACATCCTTGAAAGACCTAATCTGACAAAGCACACAAGAGAATAAATAGACCGTCTGAATAGGCTTATGCCTACACCCATTCAAGACATTGAAACAGCAATCAAACCTTCTCAAGCAGAAGGCTCAGATGGCTTCATTCATGAACTCCACTAAACACGTAATGATTCTAAACTCCAAAACCCAAACTCAGAGCCATCAAGTTAATTCCAACTCACAGCAAACCCCGCTACAGGACAGGGTAGAACTGCTCCTGAGGACTTCTAAGATTTTAACTTTTTACAGGAGTAGAAAGCCTCATTTGCCTTTCAAGGAGAACCTGGTAGTTTCAAACTGTTGACCTTGTGATTAGCAGCCCACAGCATAACTCACGATGCCACCAGGGCTCCTAACATTGATTAAATGATACCAATTTTATACAATCTTCTAGAAAAAAACCTTCCTTGAAACACTTCCTAAGTGGTTCTGTGAAACCAGTATTATCACAATACCCAAACCAGACAGAGATGTTAGTAGAAAGCAAAGTTACAATCTCATAAACATATTATAGACTGACTGTGTCTCCCCAATTAAATTTTATAGTGCTAACCTATGTGTCTATAAATATGACCCTGTTTAGAATTCGTTTTCTTTCATTATATTAATGAAGCATACCTGTTTGGTACCATTCAGTCAGTTCCAACCCATAGCAACCCTGTGCACAACAGAAGGAAACCCTGCCCAGTCCTGCACCATCCTCACAATTGTTGTTATGGTGGGCATCATTGCTGCAACTTCTGTGTCAACCCAGCTTGTCAAGGGCCTTCCTGGGTTTTGCTGCTCCTACCAAGCATGGCGTCCCTCTCCAGAGACTGGTCTCTCCTGACAACATGTCCAAAGTACGTGAGAAGATTTCTAGTCATCTTTGCCTCTAAGGAGCATTCTGGCTGCATTTCTTCCAAGAAATATTTGTTTGTCATTTTAACAGTCCGTAGGACTTTCACTATTCTTTGCCAACACCATAATTCAAGTGCATAAATTCATCTTCAGTCTTCCTTAGTCAATGTCCAACTTTCACATGCGTATAAGCTGAGTGAAAATACCATGGGTTGGGTCAGACACACCTTAGTCCTCCAAGTAGTAACCTCCGTGCTTTTCAACACTCTAAAGAGACCTGGTGCAGCAGATTTACCCAATGCAATCGGTCTTTGTATCTACTGACTACTGCTTCCATGGGCATTGATTGTGGACCCAAGCAAGATGAAAGTCTTGACAATTTCAATCTTTTCTCCATTTATCATGTTACCTATGGATCCAGTTGTGGAGATGTTGGTGTTCTTTATATTGAGTTGTAATCCATACTGAAGGCTGCAATCCTTCCTCTTCATCATAAAGTGCTTCACATCCTCCTCACTGTCAGGAAGCAAGGGTCTGCCATTTGCATTTCTCAGGTTGTTAATTAGCCTTTCTCTAATCCTGAAGCTGTATTCTATTTCATATACTCCAATTCTCTGATAATTTGCTCAGCATACTAATGGAATAAGTATGATGAGAGGATACTATCCTTTCACATGCCTTTGCTGATTTTCAGCCATGCGCTATTCCCTTGTTCCCTTCACATAACTGTTTCTTGGTCCACGTACAAATTCCACACAATGAGCACAATCTAGTGTTCTGGAATTACATTCTTCTCAAGTTATCCATAGTCTGTTATGATCCACGCAGTCAAGTGCCTTAGCATAGTCAATGAAACATAAGTAAACATCTTTTCCGTAACCTCTGCTTTTAGCCAAGATCCATCTGACCTCAGCAAGGATATCCCTGGTTCCATGGCCTCTTTGGATTCCAACCAGAAGCTCTGGCAGCTGCCCTGTCAATGCAGTGTTGTAATTGCTGTTGGATGATCTTCAGCGAGTTACTTGTATGTGATATCAATGATATTATTCTATAATGTGAGCATTCTGGTTAATGCTTTCTGTGCAGCTTTAACTTCATTCTTCAGGACCATTTGTTCCTGCTGATATACTACCTCCTGAAATGGTTGAACGTCTACCAGTTCTTTTTGGTACAATGATTCTATATTGTTTCCATCTCCTTCTAATGTTTCGTGCATCTTTTCTTTCAATTTTGCAACTCCAGGCTTGCAGTTTTTGTTTTTATTTTTATTTTCTGGTTCTTTCAGTTCTTGAGTTTAAGATACACGGAGTATGTTCTTCCCTTGTGGTTTTCTATGTCTTTTCACATTTCATTATAATATTTTACATTATCTTCCGAAGGTGCCCTTAGAAATTTTCTGTTCTATTCTTTTATTCATTATTTTCCCTATCTACTCTGATTAAGAGCAAGTTTCAGAGTCTCTTCTGATATCCACTTTGATCTTTTTTTTTACTGTATTTTTTTAGGGAGCAAGTGTCTTTTAAAATTATTATTAAATACTTTTATTGGGGGGTCTTACATCTTTTATCACAAGGCATACGTTCAACCATTGTGTCAAGCTCATTTGTACATATGCTGCCACCATCATTTTCAAAGCATTTTCTTTCTACTTGAGTCCTTGATATCATCTCCTCATTTTCCCCCTCCTGCCCCCGCCCGCCCTCCTCATGAACCCTTGATAAGTTATAGATTATTATTTTCATATCTTACATTGTCCTCTATTGCCCTTCATTCACTATTCTGTTGTTTGTCCCCCTGGGAAGGGGTTATATGTTGATCCTTGTGATCAATTCCCCCTTTCTCCCCACACCTTCCCCTTATCTTCCTGGTATCTCTATTCTCATCGTTGGCCCTGAGGGGTTTATCTATCCTGGGTTCCCTGTGTTGCAGGCTCTTATCTGTAGCAGTGTAAGGTAGAATTGAGGTCATGATAGTGGGGGGAAGGAAGCATTAAATAATTAGAGGAAAGTTGTGTGTTTCATCGGTGCTATA
>NW_022103898.1:32079426-32084519 GCF_000313985.2 Echinops telfairi
CCTGATGCAGCCCTGGGTGCTGGAGCAGCCGTGTGGAGACCCCTGCCAGCTTTCCTCTTGTTCCACCTTCATGTTTGCCCTTCATTCAGGTTTAGTAATTCCTCGCTGTGACGTTGCCCTTGATTAAACCCCACTAGGAATCCTACGCTCTTCTCTCCATTGATTTTAGTTTACTTGCTGTTCCCTTTCCCCTGGGTTGGTTCCCCTCCTCCCGGAACCATCAGTCCCATTCTTTTTGTCTCTGAATTATTTATCCTGCCTATCTGATCTAGATAGACATGCAGAGACATTAATAAGTGCAAAAACCAGGCAAAGCCAAACAAAACAACAAAGGAAGTAAAAACCAACAAAACAATAACAAAAACAACAACAAAAAACCAAAAACAAAATAACAACAAAAAGAAAGCCACTGACAAAAATGGAAAAACCTATAAATAGTTCAAGGTCTGTTTGTTGGGGCTTGATGGACCAGGATATGTTCTCCTCCCTCTCCATCCCATTTTGTTTCTCCTGTGTGCTCTAATCAGATGTGCCCCTCGCCCCAAGCTGTAGCTTCAGTTTTGTCCTCTGAAGTGCATTCTCTTTGGTGGGGAGGTGGGATTGGGGCCAGCCCCGCAGACCTCTCTATTGGTTCCCTGGCACATGCTGGTATGTTGTATTCATGTCTTGGCGCATCAGGTTGAAGCCTGGTCTCTCTCTCCCTCCTGTGGAGATATAAACAATACCATCTCCTTTGGTGGGTTAGTGCCCTGCTCCCTCCCTACCCATGTCTCCTCTCTCTCTCTCTCTCTTTCCCCCTCCTATTTAGTTGGCTGCCGCATGTATCCCTGGATTGGGTTTGGCCGCTGCCATAATACCTGGACTTCACCCCAGGAATGTATGTATATAGTAGCTTTTCCCCTCTGCCCCATTTTTTAAGTTTACCTCAGTGGACTCAGGTTGTACTTGTTCTTTTGTGCTTGGCTTACTTCGCTTAGCATGATTTCCTCCAGTTCCCATGCAGCAATGTGCTTCATGTGTTCACTGCTGCTTTTTAGGGATGCGTAGTACTCCACTGTGTGTATGTACCACAGATTTTTGATCCATTCATCCGTTGATGGAAATTTGTGTTATTTCCAACTCCTTGCAATTGTGAACTGTGCTGCGATGAACATTGGGGCACAGATGTCTGGCTGTCGTTTGTTTCTTGTCTCTTCTGGATATATACCCAGGAGGGGGCTTGCTGGGTCGTAAGGTAGCTCAATTTACATCTGTTTTAGATATTGCAAAATCAATTTCCATAATCGCTGTACATACCTACAGGTCCACCATCAGTGAACTAGAGTTCCTATTTCCGCACAGCCCCTTCAACACTTGTTGCTTTCTGATATTTTGAATTGGGCTACCTTTGAGGATGTTAGGTGGTATCTCATATTTGCTTTAATTTGCCTTTATCTTATGGCTAATGATCGGGAACATTTTCTCATATGTTTATTGGACATTCGGATTTCTGCCCTTGTGAAACTTTTGTTCAGGTCCTTTGCCCACCTCCTTAGTGGGCAGCTTTACTGTCTTTTTAATGACCTTTTGCTTTCTTCATGAATGATTTTCTTTATACCATCGGGTCTTTAGTCTTTAGTGTTCAATGCATCAAATCTTTTCTTGAGATGTTCTACAAATTCAGGTGGCAAATACTCAAGTTTGTATTTTGGCTCTAGTGGACTTGTTTTGATTTTCTTCAGATTCAACCTGAACTTATGTATGACCAATTGATCTGTTCCACAGTCAGCCCCTAGCCTCATTTAGCTGCTAATATTGGTCTTTTCCATTGCCTCTTCCCAGAGTTGTAGTCAATTTGATTTCTTTGTATTCCATCTGGAGAAGACCATGTGTATAGTTGCTGTTGGTGTTGTTGAAAAAAAAAGGTATTTGCTATGAACAAGTTGATAGTCTTACAAAATTCCATCCTGTGATCACCAGTTTCATTCTGTCACCAAGACCATACTTTTCCAACTACTGTTCCTTCCTCTTTGTTTCCAACTTTTGCATTTCAATCACTGACAGCTATCAACGCATCTTGATTGCATGTTTGATCAATTTCAGACTGAAGGCATCGGTGGAATTCTTTAAATTTTTTATCACTAGCTTTAATGGTTAGTGAACAAACTTGAATAATAGTTGTATTGATTCGATTTTCTTGAATGTGGATAGATATAATTTTATCACAGACAGCCCTGTCCTTCAAGATTGATCTTGAAATGTCCATTTTGACAGTGAATGCAATGACATTCCCCTGAATTGTGTCATTCCCAGCAGAGTAAATCAAGTGATTTTCTGGTTCAATACCAGTCCATTTCAGCTAAGAAGCACCCAGGATATGGAATCTTTATTTGTTACATTTCATTTTTAATGCCTTCCAATTTTCCTAGATTCACACTTAGTACATTCCAAATTCTGATTATTAGTAGACTTTTTGCAGCTGTGTCTTATTATTTTGAGTCATGCCCCATTAGCAAATGAAAGTCCTGATGACTTTACTCCATTCCTGTCATGGTGGACTCTACTTTAAGAAGGCAGTCTTTCTCATTCATATTCTGAGTGCTTTCTGATCATATTCTGAAGAACTCATCTTCTGGCACTGTTTATGAAAATGTGCTTCTATTCACTAGGTCTTCTCTCACTGTCAAGGAGTCCATGCTGACTCATAATGACCCATTGTGGGTTTCTGAACCTGTAACTGAATAGGAGAGTAGAAAGCCCAGTTCTTCTCCTATAGAGCTGCTGGTGGTTTCGAACTGCCAACCAAGAGGATTGTATCCCAACATGTACCCAGGACCCATGAACCACATGTACACCCAGCAGGTACCACACCACCAGGGCCCATCTGGAAGTGTTTTGATATTAACCATAGTAGTTTTAATGGCTAATTCCTCTGAACAAGACAGCCTATTCCTTCTTCAGAGTCTGTGTTTAATCTGGCGGCTGAAATAGCTTCCAGCATCATAGAAACACACAAGCCATGAGTGTGCCCTTAAAGTCGAATAATTTCCAAGTGATGTCTCCTTCAAAGAGCAGAATAGAAACATAAACAAACACACGCAGCAGGGTGATCGATACCACATCGTATTGGAGACAGGAGGATCAGGCACACTAATGGTTGGCAGCCACTTCTGAAGAGACAAAGCAGGACTTTCTCCTACAGCCACCCCCTTATTCAGACTACAAAAGTCATTTTTTGCTTTCTAAATCACCCACGTGTGTCATTTCTTATTATGGCAGCTCTAGGTAATTAAAAGTAGGGCCAGGCAGACACAAGACTTTGAAGTCTACTTATTGTCTGAATCCATCTGGAAACGGCGACACTCCGGGGACAGAATGTGTAGAAGAACCTGTTCTGCCATGTGTTCGTTTTGTAAGGGTCAGTCCTGCAACTGCTCGGTGAGCTTGTTCTTCTTAGTTCCGGTGTTAGATTCCTTAAGTGTGTATCTTAAGAGATACAGACCAGATGTTCTCATTCGATTTCATTCCGTCGAAAGCCTGCCATTTCGAAAGAACATGAGTAGCAATCGCTTTAGAACTCGTTTGAGCAAAGGAAATGTCTCTCATTTGCAATGTTTCAAATGGAGGGGGGAGAAAAGGTGGTGGGGGTGGAGGGGGAAGGAAGTTTAGAAAACAAAAACAAAATCAGGTAGTGGGGGGGAAGGGGAAGGAAGTTTCAAAAACAAAACCCTTCCTAGAGGGAAGTGTTTGAAAAGGATGAGGTCTGGGGTCACACTCCCTGGGGTTTGAATCCCCAATCTGCCGGCTTTTAGTATATTACATTTACCTGAATCTCAGTTTCCAACTCTATACAATTGGGCTGGAATAAAAGACGATAGGAGTTTTCCGCAAACACACGTGCTGTGAGTCAGAACAGACTCAACACCATCTAACAACAACGTATGTGCTGGCTGCCGTGTCCTCCACCCTGAGGCACGGGGTCTGTCGAACGGATCCTGATTCCTGGTGACCTCGTGTGGGTAATAGAACTCTGTTAACTGGGCTCCGCAGGGCTCTCAGTGGCTGACTTGGGGGAAGAGGTTCACCAGGCCTTTCTTCTTAGGCACCTATGGGTAGATTTGTTAGATCTCTCGGGTGGGAAATACCTCGGCTCTTAGCTTTGCACAAGAAGGAACTTCACGCAGAAGCCAGGTTTGTGATCCAAGTGGGTTTTTGATAAAGGACAGAAAAGGTTTCAGGTTTTACAGTCACTGAACAGGGTACTGCACCCCCACACGTGGCGACCTGAGGCCTGAGAGAGCCCGCAGCATGGCCAAGCGAGGCTGAAGAGCAGCTGGAAAAAGAGTGGTGGGCTCCAGGTTCCGGCTTTTCAGGGCCTTCCGCTGGGAGGCGTGGTGGAGGATACTGGTCAACCCCATTGGCTGAATTAAACCCACCTGGCCTAGATTGGGTCTGTAGACACCCCTGGTCCCTGTTCCGCTACTTCACAGATTCGAACCTCCAATTATTCAGTTGGTAGCTGAAGTCAGTCACTTATACCATTCAGGGCCCCTCTAGTGGATAGTAAACCTCGGTGAATCCATTATCCTGATTAGCAGGCCAGATGCAATGAACATCTCCCTTTGCACATACCCAAAGCACCCCACAGCCGTGAGCCAAATCTGGTTCATGGTGACCCTACAAGAGTAGGGCTGGTTATTAGAGTGTCCAAGATTAAATCGTTATAGGAGCAAACATTCTCATCTTTCTCCAGCAACCGAAACTGACCTAGACTCACTGCCATCGAGTCATGGCAATTCCAAAGGACAGGGTGGAACTGCCTCGGTCACTCTTTACGGGAGTAGAAAGCCTCCTCTTTCTCCCACGCTCCGGCAAAGCAGCAGGTCTGTTTGAACCTTGCAGTTAGCAACCCGATGTTTACCCCACTGAAACACCCAACCTCCTCCTACGCACATATGTGAAATATGATTGAGTCCTTTTTCCCTGGGAGCATGCTCAGGGCTCTAAGGTGTAAACTGTTACTGAATTTCCATTTTGCACTTCAATGTCGTTGAAAGGCCAAGGACCAGGAAGGTACAGGAAGGGGCGAGAGATTGATTTTGAAGGGGGAGGGA
>NW_022103898.1:32085741-32087587 GCF_000313985.2 Echinops telfairi
ACACAGAATCCAGGTCAGGTAAACCCCTCAGAAACAGAAATGGGAGTAGCAAAACCAGGAGCATAGATGAAAGGATGGGGAAGAAGGGAGGCAGAGGGAACCGATCACATAACCCCCACCCCCCACCAGGGGGGCGAAGCACAGAAACCTTGGGCGAAGGAAGACAGTGGTCAGTGTAAGATGTGAAAATAATAATAATTTATAATGTATCAAGGGGTCACGAGGGTTGGGGGAAGGTAGGGAGGGGAAAAAAAGAGGAGCTGATACCAGGGGCTCAAATAGAATGTAAATGATGATGGTAACATATGTACAAACATGCTTGATATTTGTACTGATGTATGGATTGTTATAAGAGCTATAAGAGCCTCCAAGAAAATGATAAAAAAAGAAAAAAATCCTTCCAAATTCCTTGTCCCTCATACCTAAATCGTGGTCTTTAAAAAAGAAAAAGAGGAAGAAAAGTAAAATTGAAATGGACTTGGAATTTTTAATGACAAACAAATTTGTCTCAAAAACAAAAAGAAAGAACTGCCCTTTCTAATTGCCCATTTGCACACTTTTCCGAAGGAGTTTCCAAGTGGACAGTCACTTGCACACACAGACATTTGTTCAATCTGCAATTGTGGTTATGTAACCGGTCGGTTTCACAAACGTGTGTGAGATGTAATCAGTGTCCTTTGCAATCTTCTGTTCAGCTCTTTCACTTCATTATCTCTTCTGTTTGCTTTATCTGCTGGAAGCACCTTTCAGAGGGTCTTTCGGCATCCGCGTTGCTCTGTTCCTTCTTTTCTGTCCTGTACATGACCTGCTTTGCTTTCTCCACGTGTGATGGCCTTGATGCCATCTCACGGCTCCTTAGTGCTGAGTGAGTCAAATATGTTCTTGAGATGGAAATTCAGAGGGATATGCTCAAGGTCATATTTTTGCTCTGGTGGCCTTGTTTTAATTCTCATCAACTTTAACCTTGAAGGAAGAAAATAGGTACGACGATAATGAAATGTATAAAGGCCAGAAGTTAGAAAACCAAAAAGTAGAACACATGCAGCATATGAGGGGGTACCCCCACCAAAAAAACAGATTTTCTTCAAAGCTGTTAGCTAAATTTTTTTACAAGACAACCTTATCACCTTCAAAGTACTCACCATTACACTTATTACAGTTGTCAAATCTGTGATTCCATTCTTGGAAACATTTTTCCAACATCTGTTTGGATGGTTAACGGCACCTCGTTTTTTTCTTGGCCTCTTTTATGTCATCAAATTGCTATTCTTTCATGACCCTCTTCATTTGTGGAAAGTGAGTAAGGGACGTGAGGCAAGAGAGGCATATTGTTTTTGCCAAAAACTGGCTCACTGAGATGACTGCGTGAGCAGGTGCATTGTCGTGATGGCAAAACCAGTCCTCTGTCTGGCACAAATCAGGCATTTTTTGGTCACGCACCATTAAGTATCTTTCCAGAACTTCTAAATAGAAAGCTGGGTGAACAGTCTGACTTGGTAAAACAAACTCCAAATGCACTACAAGTCAATATTTTCATCCATTCGGGAAGTTGACGGACGTCCAGAACAAGTTTTGTTATTAATAGACATTTCACCCTTTTTGAAATGAGAAAACCACTTGTACACTTGAGTTTTTCCCATAGCACTGTCCTTGTAAGCTGTGTTTAACCTAACAGTTTCTGCAGCATTTTCCCCAAGCAGGAAACAAAATTCACAGCTGCATTCTCTTAAATTGTCCAGCACAAAAAACAAGGTTCGAGTGAAACTACTTTTACGAAAACATTCACTGTTACCAAAGAGAATCTTCCCAGGATATGTCACTAGGTGCACTAACTCAGAACGAGTTG
>NW_022103898.1:32088694-32093370 GCF_000313985.2 Echinops telfairi
CACAAATTCAAGTCAGACTCAGAAGAGAAAGAGGTGTAAGCGATAACATTGCTGAACTCAGATGGGTCTTGGTTCAAAGGAGAGGGTACCAGAAATATGTTTACTTGTGTTTTATGGATTATGCAACGGCATTTGACTGTGTGGACCATAAGCAACTATGGATAGCATTGAAAAGACCAGGAATTCCAAAACCCTTAACAGTGTTCATGTAAAACCTGTACATGGGCCGAGAGGCTGTTGTTCAAAGAGGACAAGGGAAAACCGTATGATTTAAAATCAGGAAAGCTGTGTGTCAGGGCTGTATGCTTTCGTTATATTTATTCAATCTGTAGGCTGAACAATATCTAAGAAGCGGGGCTTTAGGAAGAAGAACACGGTGGCCTGATTGGAGAAAAGTTTACTAACAGCCTGTGAAAAGCAGCCTTGCTTACTGAAAGCAGAGGATTTGAAGCCCTTGCTGATGGAAATCTAGGACTGCAGCCTGCAGTACGGATTCCAACTCAACGCAACTGGACCAACAGCACGCGTGAACATGCCTCTGAGGAATTAATAAACACTTTAGTGGATATCAAGCAGCCTGGATACCTGCGTGTCCATGGGAAGTTCATAAACTTATTGGGAAAATGCAGATGCTACAATGAAATAGCTAAAGACCAGTATGTAAAACGGATTAATTAAAGAGTAGGTAACCGTGAAGACCCATCTACAAATGCTGCAGGATTTCATGGAGAGGTCCAGGGCATCTTCCCAGAAGTAGTGAGGCATGCAATAAAACATACAGCAGTGCTTTCTTCTCTTCTTGAGCATCCTCCGCCATCATGAAGGACACAGTCACTATCCGGAGCAGGAAGTCCGTGACCAACCAACTACTTCAGTGAAAACATGTGGTCATTGATGTCCTTGTCCTGGGACAGCATGAGACAATGCCAGAGACAGAAGTTCAAGAAAAACTAGCCAAAATGTACGAGGCCACACCAGACGTCCTATTTGTATTTGTATTTCAAGCCCTTTTGGGTGGTGGCCAGACTACTGGCTTTGGCATAATGGACGATTCTTTGGATTCTGTGAAGGAAAATGAACCTAAGCACAGACTTGCAGGACATGGCCCGTAGGAGAAGGGACCGGCCTCAAGAAACAGCACAAGAATGCAGTCAGCAGCTGCAGCGAAAGTGAACTGGAGAGCGGATCACAGGAAGACTAAGGAGTCTGCAGTGACTTGGTCTGCAATGGCCACGTGGCTGTTGCACCAGAGAATGAATATACAGTACTCGAAAATCTTTCATAGAGTCTCTGATATATTTTTTTAAGTGTGGTTTCCCATCACAAGGTTGGATACATAGCGCTCCCCCCTCTGCCCAAAGGGGATGGATAACAGAAATGTGGGTGTAGAGAGACAACGGACAGTGCAACATATCAAATAATAATAGCAATATATAGTTGATCATGGATTCACGAGGGTGGGAGGATGGGAAGGTTGGCAAGGAGGGGTGGGGGAGAGGATCTTATACCAAGGGCTCAAGTAGAAAATGTTTTGGAAATGATGACAGCAACATATGTATAAATATGCTGGATACAATTGGTGTATGGAATGTTAGAAGAGCTGTAAGAGCCCCCAATAAAATGGTTTTTTTAAAGTGTGGTTCACCATTATCAATAAAACATTGGGGGATTCCTATAATAAATATTCATTTGTTTATAAATTCTCTGTATGCAACATGCAGATGGAACCACTTGCTTGCTGAAGGTGAGGAAGACTTGAAGTGCTTGCTCACGAAAACGGTCTAGTCTTCAGTATGGATATCACCTCAATGAAGTGAAAACCCAAATCCTCCCAACGCACCAATAGGCAACAACATCGCGCCTATTTATGAGAAAAGATCGACGCTCTCAAAGATTTGTTTTTGCTTAGATTCACAATCAGTGCTTGTGGAAGCAGCCGTGAAGAAGTCAAAGGACGTATTGCACTGGGCAAACCTGCTACACGAGACCTCTTGAAAGTGTTGAAGAACAAGAATGTCAGTTTGAGAACTCACGTGGACCTGACACAAGCCATGACATTTTCAGGAGCCTTGTCTGCATGTGAAAGTTGAGCATTAAATAAAGAAGACTGAAGAAGAACTGATGCGTTTGAAATTCTGTTGTTGGTGAAAGGAGAATGAACTGTTAGAAGAACAAACAAGCAAAACAACAATAACAAAAACAAACAAATAAATATGCCTTGCAAGTAGTGCAGCCAGAATGCTCTTTAGAAGCAAGGATGGTGAGACTTATGTTTATGTGCGTCTATACACACTTACGATGAAAGATCAGTCCCTGGAAAAAGATATTAGACTTCGTAAAGTAGGAAGTCAGTAAAAAAAGAGGAGGGCCCGCAATGAAATGGATTCATGTAGTGTCTGCAACAATAGGCTCAGACATAACAAGAACTGTGAGGATGATGCAGGACCGGACGGTGTTCCGTTCTGTTACACTCAGGGTCCCTGCCATGAGTTAGAACGGACTGATGGCGCCTAATAACAATGGCCTCTTTAACTGTTCTCCTTTCCACTGCCACTGAGTAGATTCTGACTTGAAGGAGTCAAGTTTCTGAGACTATAAATGTAGGGAGCAGATAGTCTCCTCTATCTCCCTTGTGGTGGCTGATGGGTTTGAACTGCAGACCTTGTGGTTTGAAGGCTACTGAACCTTGACACCAGAGCTCTTTGCCTTAGTATGCAGTTTATGACTTTTCTAGACACTGGGGTGATTCAAATGTCTCTGGTCACTTTTCACCCATGATAGCCTAAATCCAGAAGTTAGAATGTTTGACTCTTCAGGATAATCAGTATATCAATCTCCCTTCAAAGGGAGACTTTCCCTAGCAATGCAATCTCTCCTGGAGTGTTCTTAACAGGTGGTGGATGGTTCTGAATTCTTCCACAATCCTTAGGTATCCAGGAATATTCTTAACTGATTTCTGCTGAAGTGGATCACCCTATTCAAGTGACCCTACTGAACAAGACTTCAAATAACACCATCTTGACTATCATTTTTAATATACATCTGATCCCTGAGGAAATGTTCACACATCCATTTCCTGAGTAAAATCTGGGGAAGCCAACCACCAACAAAATCAGGACTCAATTGATCCATTTACTAACAGTCAGCCAATCCATGCTGTCCCCTGAGACCGCTCCCATCCGAGATTCATTTCAATTCTCCAAGCTGACTCTTTAACAACAAAACCCAAGCTAACTGGGATTGGGTCAAATGCAACTCGGAGACTCACCCACGTGTTTCACAGCACAACTGCCACCCACAGGACTTTCATGGCTGCGACTTTCCAGAAGCAGACAGCCATAGGAAGAAATTTCTTCAGAGACCCCGTTTCAGTTACTAGCCCAGGACTGAGTCCCAGTAGTGTAGTGGCTTACCCATTAGGCTGCCAACTCCAAGGTCAGCAATTTAAAACCACCAACTGCTTTGCAGAAAGAAGATGAGGCCTTCTACTTCTGTAAAGATGGATGGTTTAGGAAACCCCCAGCGCCAGCTCTACTCTGTGCATAGGGTTGCCATGTGTAAGCTCTACAACCGTGGGAAACCCCGGGGCAATTCTATTCTGTCTCATGGGGTCCCTGTGTGTAGGGATTGACTCAATGGCAGTGACTCTAGTAGTTAATCATCTGTAGTACCCAGGATCTCCTGCTTTAACCTAAAAAATAGTTATTTTAATTATACGTGGTTATTTCTTACTCATATATTTATGCATGTTTCTTAGGTGATGTATTTTGCAATGTGTATCAAACATGATTATTATTGTATTTCATGTCAAAGATTCTAGTATACCTAGAAGTATTTCTTTAAATTTTTATGCATAGAAAGGAACATTATAGATTATATACTAAGACAAACATTTGACTATCTGAAGTTAGATGTGATCCACACCTAACTGTTACATGCAAATGTAACTTCAAGACAGATTTAGGAACAGAATTCACTTGTAATCTCAGGAGTATATACATATGAAGCTCTGGTGATGTTGAGGGTTAGTGTTGGACTGCGAACTGCAAGGTTGGCAGTTCAGACCCACCAACTGCTCCGAGGGATAAAGATGAGGCTAGTTGGTTGTGTGAAGATTGACAGTCTTGGAAACCATCTAAAGCCGTGGTTCTCAACCTTCCTAATGCTGCAACCCTGTAATATAGCTCCTCATGTTGTGGTGACTGCCCCCCAACCATAAAATTATTTTCACTGCTACTTCATAACTGTAATTTTGCTACTGTTATGAATCATAATGTAAATATCTGATATGCAGGATGTATTTTCATTGCTACAAATTGAACATAATTAAATATAATTAAAGCATAATGATTAATCACAAAACACTATGTAATTATATATTGTGAAATATGTGTTTTCCAATGGTCTTAGGTGACCCCTCTGAAAGGGGTCGCGACCCACAGGTTAAGAACCACTGCTCTAGAGGGTCTTTATGAGTTGGAATGTACTCGATGGCAGGGAGACATAGATATACACATGAGGTGAAAGGGCAAACACATTCTAGCACTCCTCCTTGGGTAAAGAAGTGCTCACTGCTTAGCTCTCTCCCAAGAGCTCCTCCTTACAAACCCTCTTCCCATTCTTTCATTCCCGCCATAGAGTTGAAGGGTTAAAATTCATGTCGCTGGTTCCTGGCC
>NW_022103898.1:32094610-32108756 GCF_000313985.2 Echinops telfairi
CAGTCTTAACAAGCATACACAGTTCTTGTTTAACATTTGTTTAATTGGATGTTTGTCTCAGTATTAAGTGTATAGTTTATCTTTCTGTGCATACAAAACACGTAGGAAACATTTCCACACATTTTACACATAATGACATAGTACATAAAATAGTAATAATAAAAGTAACCATATAAAGTACCGTACTAAAAAAAACTATGTATGTGTGTAGGCATACAGTACAATAAACAAACAATAAATAAATAGTTCTTAAAATAGTTTAGATGGAAAAAAATGCGATTATGATCGGAGGTCAACACCTACTCCTGTAAGGCCTTTGCTTAAGATGCCCAGATGCGTTACCCCCAAGCAGTAATCTTAGCTAATTGTTCCTTGTCTTTGCCCAATGCAATGCATCATTGCTGTCTTTCTTTCTTTGTTTTCTTTAACTGCTGCTTTCATGAGCACTGATTGTGGGTCTAAGCAAAATGAAATCGTTGGTAGCATCAAACTTTTCTCTACTTAGCATGCTGTTGCCTATTGGTGCAGTTGTGGGGTTAGTTTTCTTTGGATTGCAATCCATACTGCAGCTTGCAGTCTCTGTTTTTCCTCAGCAAGTGCTTCATGTCTTCCCGTTTTCCATAATCACGGAGTCTCATCAATAAATCACCTGCAGAGAATTTATAAACAAACATTTATTGGAGGATGGTCCCAAAATTTATACTGATATTGGCAAGAAGTAAAATTGTTTTAAAGATCAGAGACTCTGCTTTATGTTTCAGTGCAAGGCTCCTTGCTACTAGGAAGATGCCCTTGACCTTACCATGAATTCCTACAGCATTTGTAAAGTGATCCACATAGTTATCTACCCTTTAGTTATTCAGTCTCTCACAATGGTCTTTAGCTATTTCATTTTAGGGCCCTGATTTTCCCAATAAGTTTATGAACTTTCCAGGGACAAGCAGATAACCATGCTGCTTGATATACATGCATGGTGTCAACTGACTCCTCAAAGGTGGTCATGCCTGCCGTGGGTTATGGTTATGCCTTATGCTGGTTCATTTCAGGTATTAACTTGACTAGTCTAGATGTTGCTGGGAGCCCTGCTGGCATACTGGGTTACTAACTGGACTGCTAACAGGGTCAGCAGTTCAAAACCACCAATCACTTTGCAGGAGAAAGATGAGGCTTTCTACTCCCATAAATATTTCATGTTAGAAACCCACAGGGGCAGTTCTCCTCTGTTCTATAGGAATGTGTTTACATATGACAATCACTCACAATTGGTTGCCTTTAAGTTGCTTTAGGGAACCAAAGAGACCCCAATCTCAAATATAGATTAAGCATCGGTTCTCAACCTGTGGGTCGAGACCCCTTTGGGGGTCGAACGACCCATTCACAGGGGTCGCCCAATTCATAACAGTAGCAAAATTACAGTTATGAAGTAGCAATGAAAATAATTTTATGGTTAGGGGGGTCACCACAACACGAGGGACTGTATTAAAGGATCGCGGCATTAAGAAGGATGAGAACCACTGGATTAAGGTAAATATTTATTAAGTTTTAAATAGGACAGAGACGAGAGGAAACCACATCATCTGGATGATGGAGGCTATTAGCATGAGGGCATGTGGCATCCGAGGATTCACAGCCAGGATGCTCATTAAATAGGTCTATGTATAGTCTTAATTACTGTTCTATCAGTTATCTCTAGGTCCTTAAATCCATTGTGATAGCAACGCAGAAACTCACAGACAAAATTCATGAATAAAAGGGTTTATTAAAGATGTCAACATGTTGTAATACCAGCGAGAAGTGCTTGGGGTAGTTGTTTACCAGGACAACGTACCCAGTTTCATGCCTGCTAATAAATGCCTGAAGGGAGAAACCACTCTGCTAGAAGGTATTCAGATCAAGTTCCTGGGTCAGCAAATCCAGCTCCTTGAATTAAGTGCCCACAGGTACCCCAGCAAGCCTCAGCTCAGACGCACTCAGCTCTATTTCCATGGGTCAGTAAGTCCAACTTTCCCAATTAAATGCCTTGAAGCACCCCACAAGCCAGCCTCCTGCACAAAAGCACTCAGCTTGACTTTCCCGCTGGGTTGGGAAGGCCATCACTCTGTGCCATGCTTTGGTTCCTGGTTCTGCTGCTGCTCCTCTGATGGGACAGCGTCTTCTGGGTCCGGAGGTTCCGTGTGCAGGGATCTCAGGTCCACAGGATGCACTCCACTCCTGGCTCTTCATGGTAAAGAGATTCCTCCTCCTACTTCTCCAAGGCCTCATTTAATACACAGCAGGATGACACTCCAGGGACTCACAATTACTCACAGGTGAAGCAGATCAGTATCTGCCTCCTGCCACCCCCACCCCTCACCTTATTAGGCACGTGAAGGTAAAGATATTTTGGTAGGAGTTATAGGAGGAGATACCAAAAGGAGGGGGGCGCTCTTCTGGGCAGAGCTTTTGTTGTATGCAACATACCGCCCTCCCCACTCCCGCCGCCCCACTAGGGGAGCAAGGACAAGGAAGCACTGTGGAAAAAACTCAAGTGCACAAGTGGTTTTCTCCTTTCAAAAAAAGGTGAAATGTCGATTGATGACAAACCTCGTTCTGACATCAGTCATCTTCCTGAACAGGCAGAAATGTTGACTCATAGTGCATTTGGAGTTTGTTCCAACAGGTCAGACTCTCAATCAAGCTTTCTATTTAGAGGTTCTGAAAAGATACTGTAACAGTGTGTGACCAAAAAAGGCCTGATTTGTGGGAGACAGGGGACTGGTTTTGCCACCTTGCCACCATGACAATGCACCTACTAATACAGCTATCTCAGTGCACCAGTTTTTGACAAAAAACAGCATGCCTCTCTGGTCGCATGCACCTTACTTACCTGACCTCACTCCATGCGACTTCTTTTTGATTCCGAGAATGAAGAGGAACATGAAAAGACAGCGTTTTAATGCTATGGAAGAAGTGAAGAAAAAAATAATGGAAATGCTGGCAGCCTCCAAACAGATGAATTTGAAAATGTTTCCAAGAGAATCAGATGTCAGGCATCAGAAGACCCGAAACAATCACACCAATGCGAACAAGGAGGGTTGGAGTGGAGACCCAAAGCCCATCTGTAGACATCCCTTCACAGAAGGGTCACAAGGAAGGGACGAGCCAGCCAGAGTGCAGTAGAGCATTGACAAACACACAACATTGCTCTAGTTCTTTAATGCCTCCCCCCGACACACACACACACACACACACACACAGCATGACCCCAGTTCTACCTTACAAACCCAGCCAGATCAGAGCACATACACTGGTACAAATAAGAGGTCTCACCACACGGAATCCAGGACAGATAAACCCCCCAGGTACAGTAATGGCAGTAGCGATACCATGAGGGTAGGGGGAAGGTGGGGGGAGAAGGGTGAAAACGGGGAATTGACTGCAAGGATGGACATTATTCCCCTGCCACACACACACACACCACCACCACCATCACCAAGGGGGACAAACAACAGAAATGTGGGTGAAGAAAGACAGAGGATGGTGTAAGATATGAAAATAATAATAATTTATTAAGGGTTCACAAGAATGGGAGGGTGGTAGAGGGAGGGAAAAAAGAGGAGCTGATACCAAGGCCTCAAGTAGAAAGAAAATGTTTTGAATATGATGATGGCAGCATATGTACAAATGTACTTGATACAAGTGATGTATAGATTGTTATAAGAGCCCCCAAGAAAATGATTTATTTAAAAAAAAAGAAAACTATTTTCAAGAATGGAGTTACAGATTTGACAACTATATTAGTATAATGGAGAGTACTTTGAAGGTGATAAGGTTATTTTTTTTAACTTAACAACACCTTTGAAAAAAAATTCTGTTTGGGGAGGTTACCCCCGTGTAGACTTTGGCTAGAAACTGCCCCCATGCAAAAACAACAACAAAAAAACGCACTGCCATCAGGTAAAATCTGACTCATCATGACCCTGTAAGAAGTGCCCCAATGGGTTTCCAAGACTGCAGCTCTTTACAGGAGTAGAAAGCATCACCTTTCTCCCTCAGAGGGGCTGGTGGTTTCAAACTGCTGACACACTGGCAGCCCAATGCATACCCAAATAAATAATTCACTGTGGCATGGAGCGAAGGAAACTGTCACAAATTCATGATTGGTGGTAGATCAATCCATCACAGTTACAAATGGAACTACAGAAGCGGGAATAGGACCATGATTGACATACATGCATTATGTTAGATAGAAGATTGGTCCAGGGCCTTCCAACTAAGGGCACGACTGATAGAGCCGTGTAACCCCTAGGACCGTTCCCAGCAGAGTGATCTCCATTAAGATACATGCAGGCAAGCCTAAGAGAGACTGTCCTTCCCAGGGCAGCGTGAGAGTTAGTCACTTTCCAGTGCACTCTGCCTGAGGGCAAGACTGTCTATATCCTTGGTTAAGGATTAGCAGGAATGCAACAGAGGCTTAAACCGTTTGGGGACTCTGCAAACAGACTTTGGACCTTCACTGACATCTATAGCTGTTGCAAACAAACTGCTCAGAATTTAAGCGCTAATACAAAGTAAAGGAGATTTCTCTCCATCATGTGGGTGAGCCTCATTCAATCAATCAAAGACCGTAGGAACAAAAACAAAACAAAACAAAACAAAACAGGTTTTCCAAAGGATTCTGGCTCCAGATCGTAAGTGGATGTCCTATTGAAGTTTCTAGCTTGTTGCCGAATCTATAGACTGTACTTGCCAACCCTCGTAATCACTGGAGGCAGTTCCTTAAAACAAATCTATCTCACACACAACCAATTACAAAGATCACTTTCTGAGTCATTACGGATGAAATGAAAAGGAAAAATATTTGGGGAGATGTTTGTGAAGAAGAGGGAAGGTAAATAGATCGTTTCAAGGTGAACGAAATGAATTGGGAGCGCCTTGTTGGAAGCCCTGAGGTGAGTGAAGGGTGAGTTGAACTGGTTGGGTAGTGTCTGTGAGGAAGGAAATAGAACCAGACAGCCTAAAGAGGATTGTGCTGGAGGCCAAAGAGAAGGAGCTTAGGAGGAAGGTCAAGGCCAAGTCAAAGAGGTTGCAGAGAAACAGACTGGGCTGAGAATTACCGAAAGGGCCCTGGTGGTATAGTGGTTACAATTTGGACTGTTAGCCACACTGTCCCAAACTACCATTGGCTCCTTGGGAGAACAATGAGGCTTTCTACTTCCATAAAGAGTTTCAGACTTGGAAATCCAGAGTGGAAGTTCTATCCTCACTATGAATCAACGTCAACTCGATGGCAATGAGTATATGTATTTTTTAGTATGTGAGAGAAGATGAAGAGTAAATCACTTACAAGGATTTGCTCAACCTCAAATACTAAGACAAGCTGTGGTAGTTACATCATTTGGTGTCAATTTAAGGATTAAGAGTAGGGGTGGAGTATAGCCTATCAATCAGGATGTAACCAATGAGGCCACTGTGTGGGCATGCCCTTCTCCTGAGGATTCTGGGAACTCTGGTATTTCCTCCTTGGAGGTGGGAGACACGTTCTCTCTCTCTCTGCTCACTCCTTTAAGACATCCCTGAGAAGCCGCATGGACCTACCCTGATGCAACCAGAGCCCTGAGAGCTGGAGAAGCCACATGGAGACCCCTGCCAGTGCTGAGGTACTTACAATGCCACTGGATCCACAAAACTTCCCATCCACTAGCCTGTGATCTTCCTGCATTTGGTGTCATTGCATGTGTTTTGTGAGTCTGAAGAGGACTTTATACATAGGTATTGGACACATGGGCTAATATCGGACTTATGGACTTGATCTGGACTGGGCTGGGCTGTTTTCTCAATACTCAACTGCTCTTGTATATAAACCTCTTTCTTATACACATATGCGTGTTTATGAATTTGTTTCTCTGGTTTGCCCGGACTAGCACACAGGCCTTTTGTAAGAAATGGAATAAGAAGAATTAGTTCCTAAAACATGAATTGCAAATGAGAAGACTATTCAGGGAAAAATCCCTTTAGGTTGGTCAATGTTCATGAGCATGTGGCAAGTAAGCAAAATGAGAAAAATTGGGTTCAGAGCCAAGAAGGTTTCCTTTGGAAAATACACTCTGTAGATACATGGAAGCCTCACTCATGCCTTAGGCCTTCCGGGGGAAAAAATGTATAATTATCTGCTATGATAAAAATACCGAGGGCTACTTACTAGTACCACCGCTGGTCTGGATTAGAAAAAGAATGCAGCAGTGAGATTGTTAGGAACGCTTATTAACAGCTTGCCATATGCAGATAACACAAGTTTGTTTGCTGACAGTGAGGAGAGCTTGAAACACTTGCTGATGAAGATCAAGGATTGCAACCTTCAATACGGATGACAACTTGATGTGAAGAAGACCAAAACCTCACCACTGGACCAATAGGTAGCAACCTCGTGATAAATGGAGACAAAGTTGAAGTTGTCCAGCATTTTGTCTTGCTTGGCTCCACAGCCTATGCTCATGGAAGCAACAGCCAAGAGATCAAAAGACATGCTGCATTGGTAAATTTGCTGCAGAAGACCTCTTGAGAGTCTTGTAAAAGCAAAGCTGTTACTTGGAGGACGAAGGTACGCCTGACTGGAGCCACAGCATTTGCCATTGTCTCATATGCATATGAAACGGGGGCATTGAATAAGGAAGACTGACGAAGAATTGAATCGGGGTGCTAGTGGAAAATACTGAAAACACCATGGACTGCTAACAGGACAAGCAAATCTGTCTTGGAAGACGCATGGCCGGAGTGCTCCTTAGAGGCAAGGATGGCAAGACTTTGTCCTGGTACTTTGGACATGTTGCCAGGTGAGACCAGCCAGTCATTAGAGAGGGACATCATGTGTGACAATGTAGAGGACTGGGGGAAAGGCCCTCAATGAGACGGCTTGACACAGTGGCTGCCACAGTGGGCCCAAGCGCAGGAACGACGGTGAGGGTGGCGCGGTCCTGGGACAGCGTTTCTTTCTCTTGTGCGTGAGGTTGTTGATGGGTCAGAACCGACTCGGTGCCACCTAAGACCCACAACTTACTGGGGAAAACCTACCAGCACATCCACACTCTGCCACGGGGATCACCTAAAGAAGACACAAGATATTGCAAAGAGAATAAAGCAAAACACCGACACTTAGCTGTTAGAAACTTTGTAACTTGAAAGCATTTTTGGACCCCACTCACCCACATTTTTCCCAACCCGAGTAGGGGATGTTCCTGGCCATTGTGTTAATATCTATGGGACCCGAAGTGCAGCACTGAATGATTTGGGCTCGCCGCTGAATGGTCCCAAAAGAAATGTCCAGGCATAGGCTAAGCTCTGAAGCAGCACACCAAAACGTTGCTACAAAGGTCCTATTCTGCAATGGCCGTAGCAGCGTCATTCATAATAGCTCAGAACTGGGAACTACCTAAACACTCTACCCATAGGAGAATGGTGAAAGAAATCATAGTATCCCCATACGTGTAATACTACGCAGCAATGAGAACTGACTACCCTGAACCACACACAGCAAGATGGAGAAATCTCACAACCATAATATTATTGAGCAAAACAGATGAGACTCAAGGACACATTCCAAATGCTTTTACTTATTTAAAACAACACACTCACTGACATTCAGTCAATGTTGACTATCAGGACACTATAAGACAGAGCAGAACTGCCCGTGTGGGTTTCTGAGACTGTAACTCTATGGGAGTAGAAAGCCCCATCTTTCGCCTACAAAGTGGGCAGGCAGTTTCAAACTGCTGACCTTGAGGTTAGCTCCCCAAGAAGTAACCACTATGCCAAGGAAATATGAATAAGCACAAGCATACAAATACTATGCTATCAGAAGTCAGGAGATAGGGGTAGGGGTAAGATTATAGAGACATTTGGGGTGGGAGTGAGGGTACTGTTAATGCTGTTTCTAGTCCGGGTGCATATTACACTGGTATGTTCAGTTTGTGAAAATTCAGCACTTACATGCACCTTTATGAATGATTCAATACGAGTGTCTTTAAAGGTGTTGTCAATGACCAGAAAGGTGACAAGGTTCTACCAGACTGCCTGGAAGCATCGAAGGAAAGGAAGGAGGCAGAGGGCAGCTCTCTCGTTGTCAGAGTCCACCCAGAGGAAAGCACAGAATAAACGAGTGCTGGAACCCAGGTGAGATCGCCTTAATTCATTTACACGCTTGTTCATTTACTTAACAGAGAGGGAAACTATATAGTCCAGGAGTCAAGGGCCTTCCATCGAGCAGGGGAGAGTGACAAATAAGCTGATATTACACACTTCATTGTGATTGCTAATATTAGGACGCTGAGGGACTATGAATCTTGGGGTCCAATTCAGTGAACTCTAAACGCGGTCTCGGTGTGTTTGGTTAACTCTGGAACTGGATTTCCTTCGGCTAGAAAAAGCATCCTTTGAATCCCTAACTCGACCAAACTCACTGCCATCAAGCCGATGCTAACTCACCACGACCTAATAGGACAAGGTAGAATGGACAGGGTTTCTAAGACTGTTACACTTTATGGGAGTAGAAAGCCCTGTCTTTCTCTCAAGGAGCAGGTGGTGGTTTCAAACTGCCAGCCTTGCAGATCACAACCCAACCACTACACCACCAGGGCTCCTTTGAGAATTCTAAGGAGTGGTTTATTAAATGTGCAGAGAAATCACCTGGGGGTTTTGAAATGCCGATGATAATCCAGTTGGTCTGCAGAAAGGCCTGTGAGCCTGCATTTTTGACACTGCTTCAGAAGATGCCAAGGCCGTCCGTCCGTCCGTGAACCACGCTTTGTCTCCTGGCTGGGCCATGTGACCAGCAGCCATTCTCTTGCTCCAACCCTCCAGACAGTCCATCTTGCTCAGGCCAGTTCTTCTGGAAGGCACCAGTGGAGAAACACGAGGCAGATTGGTGTGGGAGGGGAGTGGGTGACTGGTGAGGCTTTCCAGATCCTTCCTGCTGTCAACCAAGGAGGGTGGGGGAGCCAGGAGTAAGGAAACACAGGGCATTTTGCAATTCAAAACGGGCAGAGCTTCATCTCCTGCTTCTTCCATTTCTCCCTCCTCAGCTGCCCAGGCCTTCTCTTGACATGAAAAAAACAAACCGATGATGTAAATGTAATTTTTTTTTCAACCAACTGCACAAGCAAAAACACATTTAAGAGGAAAATGGAGCAATGGTTCAGGACTGCCTCAACCAGTTTGCTAACTAAACTTCCAAAAGGTCGCTGAAAGAATTTGTTCTCTTTTCTCACACACTGGAAAGAGGAAGTGCAGGCTGCCACGTACAAGTACAGGTTGCTTCATTAGGAAATGAGATTCCTACCCAGACTGAAGTGAGGTGTGGCAGAATCCTGAGGGGGGCCGGAGGAGCCTGACCAAGTGCAGTGGCAGGTGGGGAGGGTGGAGGCTTCTAGGCTTAAGGAAGAGGCAGAGAAGTCAGAAAGTTTGGACAACTGGAGTTCAGCCAGGCTCAAGCGTGCTGTGTAGAGTCCCCAAAGGGGAAGGCTGAAGAACAAGACTGTTCCCTGCTGGTCATGCTGGAGGGTTTGAACAGTTCTTGTTTCTGTTAGTGTTGCTTGGTTCTAGCGGCCTTTATTTTTTAAATGTAAATAAATAACGGTTTTTTGTATAAGTAATTATGTTCACATACCTCAGAATGCAAAAGGCTTACAAAGTTATTCACTTAAAATACTTACCTCTCAACACTCTTGCACCCGACTTTCTTAAATTCTCTTCATCGCACTTACCCATGTGTGCCTGTCTACACACAACCTTCTCTCCCGGGATTCTGGGTGAGGGGTCTGTGCTCCTGGCTAAGGCAGACTTCCCATGGCCCGAATCCCATCCTCAAACATGAAAAACGTTGGTCAAACAATTCACCTCCTTTTCTCCCACATCATCAGAGGTTGGGTCTCTACTAGATCATTCCCAACAGTGTACAGACTGGCTTTTATTTCTCCCATCTTAGCAAAACACCCTTTCCTAATCTGACTTTTCTTCTTCAGCTACCACCCCGTTTCTCTGATCCCTTTTAGAGCAACACTCTTCCAAAGAGTACTGTCTAATTCCTCTCAGTGCATTCTTTCTTGGATGTACTTCATAGCGGCTTTATGCCCTCCACTACCTTATCCACCAAAACAACTTGCCATGGTCACCAATGGCCTCCATGCTGCTGAACCCAATGGTCCATTCTCAATTCTCAGCTTACTTGACTGAAGAGAAGCATTTGACACAACTTCCTTTTTGGTATTTCTTCACTTCTCTTCTGATTTTGTGGTTTCCTTTGTTTATCGGTGGTCATTGCTAGTTTCTCCTCTTCTCCCTGTGTCTAGGCCGAGTCCTTGAACCCTTTAACTTTTCCAGAGATACTCATGCCCCTAGGTGATTCTGGATTCTGGATTCATCTGTATCCAGACCAGGATTTTCCCTGAACTCCATACTCATCATAACTGCTTACTTAACAGTGCTGATTAGGTGACTAATAGTCACCTCAAATTTAACTTGTAAAGAGCGGAAATCCTGGGGCTACCTTGCACCACTCCAGCCTGCCCCTCCCACAGTCTCCCCATCTCACCTAATCTCTTTTCTTTCCATTTCTTCGGCCAAAAGTCTTGACATCACCCTTGACTCACTTGTTTCTCTCACAGTTCACCGTTAATCTGCTAGGAAATCTTGGTACTCTGTCTTCCACGGTTATGCTGAATTGGATCACTTCTTACTAACTCTCCCCTGGATTATTGCACAAGCCTCAGGTTGCGTCGCCCATCTTCCACCTTTGCTTGCCTGCAGGCTGTTTTTCCAGAACAATCACCACCAGGGCTCCTTGAGAGACTAGGAGGGCCACATGTTCTTGGATCAATAGCACATACGTGAAGTAGTAGAGAGGTGTGTGATGAGGTAGTGTGTGAAGGAGCAGGTGCACATTTAGTCCGAGAAGAGACTGCTTAGGGGGAAGAGTGGTGGGTGAGTTGGGAAAGGGTAAGCAGGGACTACATCAATGAGATCATGAAGGGGTCGTCACCATGCTAAGATTCTGGCGTGTCGATGGCAGTCAGTGATCATAAACAGCACTGTTGGCCAATATGTAGAACTAATCTTGATTTAAGTCTGGAGGTTTATTGTTCTCTGGAGTCTCTTAGTGATGCAAACAGTTAACATGCTCAGAAGTTCAAATCTACCAAGCCTACCCAAAATCTACTTCCCAAACAATCCAGCATTGGAAACCCTTAGTGAGCTCAGTTTGACTCTGATACGTATGGGGGCACCACGCGTCAGAAGGGACTCATCCATACCTGAATCACACCCCTTAGGTGCTATGTCTGTTGGATGGAACATTAAGTGAAGTGACTTAGATAACTTTGCAAAATCAAAGTCTGCATTTCTGCAAGAATTTGGGCAAGAGGCAGGCTTTCCTGAGGAGTTAGAATCAAAGGATCACTAGACCACATACGTGGGCAAAGGCCAGCTGAGGGCACTTCTGCTCAGTGACACAGTCTTACAGAGAATCCACGTTAAGGGTCCGAAGGCTGCAGTCGCAGTTTCCCGTGTCATAGCGCAACAGATTAGGGGTCTCCACGTGTATAGACATCAAATACAAAGACTAAACCGTGAACTTGAACAAGAAACGTATCTTTCATTATAATAAAAATGTTCAGATTCAAAACATTAAATTTACTAATCTAGGTAGTTATATATTAGACATACCAAATAGCTTATTTTACATATTTGGCACAGCTTGCTTTAAATACACAGCACACGCACAGTTGCCTTTGATCCCTTTGGTTGCACACCCAGTATCCTAGCATTTGAACATGGCTCCAAACCAAAAGGAGAAAGAAAAGATCTGATGGGAATATTGGTGGAAGACTGTTAAGCAAAGAGGTAATGTGACAAAATTAAATCGAAGGCTTGAATAGATACCATAAGTTAGACGGAAGACACGCCTAGTTGATAAAAAAAAAACCAAACCAAATTTATCTTTCAAACAATGTGTTACAATTGTTGTTCAAGCTGGTTCTGACTCATACTACACCTGTGTACAACAGATGGCCGGTCCCACCCTCCAAATGATGGCTAGTTTGAGCCCCTTGTGTAGCCCCTGTGCCAGTTCATCTCTTTGAGGGTTCTCCTCTCTTTTGTGATCTGATATCCTTCGACCGAGATCGTGCCTTCTTGTTATCCTTGCTTCAAAGGAGCATTCTGCCTGTACTGCTTCCGGGAAAGATGCGATTGTTCTCTAATATTCTTAATTGCCAACATCATAATTCAAAATGACATCTTTTCTTTTTAGCGCTTATAAAGAGGTCTTTTGCAGCAGGTTTGCTCAATGTAATACGTCATTTTATTTTTTGACTGTTGCTTCCATGAGCACTGAAAGTGGATCCAAAGATGTCATTTTGAGGACTGAAGGACCTCACGCCATGGTATTTTCCATTGCTTTACATACTTGGGTTTCCATAGACAACAAATAAGGAAGACTCAAGAAGCAATGATGAAATATTCTTTTTGATGATAAATGTAATCTATTCCTCTTTAATTTGTCATTCTCGGCAAAGGAGACCATGAGACTGTTCAATTAAATATGGCTAATACCAGTCCCAGTGTTGGACTGCTAACCAAAGGTCAGCAGTTTGAAACCACTAATTGCTCTGAGGGAACAAGACACAGCTTTATATTCCCTGTGTTTGTCTGGGTAGACTAGAGAAACAAATTCACAGACACACTCATGTGTATAAGAAAGAGCTTTACCACAGGGAATCCAGGGCGGATGATCCCTTCAGGACCAGTGGTGTGAGTGACGATACTGGGAGGGTAGAGGGAGAGTGGGTTGGAAAGAGGGAACCGATTAAAAGGATCTACATGTAACCTACTCCCTGGGGGATGGACAACAGAAAAGTAGGTGAAGGAAGACATCGGACAGAGAAAGATATGACAAAATAAAAATCTATAAATTATCAAGGGCTCATGAGGGAGAGAGGAGCGGGGAGGGAGGGTAAAAATGAGGAGCTGATACCAAGGGCTCAAGAAAGAAAATGTTTTGAGAATGATGAGGGCAATGAATGTACAAATGTGCTTTACACAATTGATGTATGTATGGATTGTGATAAGAGTTGTATGAGCCCCTGATAGAATGATTAAAAAAAAGTAGGGACCCCTTTAAAAAAAAGAGCTTTATAAACCAGAACAGTTGAACATTGAGAAAACACTCCAGCCCAGTCCAGATCAAGTCCATAAGTCTGATATTAGTCCAAATGTCCAATACCAATTTATAAAGTCCTCTTCGACTCATGAAACTCATGCAATGATTCTGAATGCAGGAAGATCACAGGCCAGTGGGTGGGAAGTCTTGTGGATCCAGTGGCGTTGTAAGCTTCTCAGTGCTGGCAGGGGTCTCCAAGTGCTGACTTCTTCAGCACCCAGGGCTGCATCAAGATAGGTCCATGTGGCATCTCCTCAGGGATGTCTCACAGGGAGTTAGCCTTGTCAGTAGTGAGTCTCCAAGGGAGTGAGCTCAGAGGGAGGCTCTCTCCTGTCTCCAAGGAAGAAAGACAGCAATTCCCAGGATTCTCAGGGGAAGGCCATGCCCACACAGAAGCCTCATTGGCTATATAATGATTGACAGGCTAGATTCCTCTCAAACTGACAACAGATTATATAACTACCACATTGCCGTAAAGAGTTAATTTCGAGAAATCACAGGGGCAGTTCTAAGAGTAAGAGTAAGAATCCACCCAGTGGCAGTGGGTTTGGCTTTTGGTTTCGAATACCAAGCAATTTTAGCTTCCTAATACATAGGAAATCCGTCTTGAGGCATCCCATTATGTATTTTATGACTTCCAATTTGCCTAGATTCATACTTCCTATATTCCATGTGCTGAATATGAATGGATTTTCGCAGTTGTTGCTTCTCATTTTGAGTGATGCCACATCAACAAATAGAGGCTTTGAAAGCTTTGTTCCTTCCATGTCACTAAGGTTCACTCTACTTGGGGAGGCAGTGTAGTATTAAATAAAATTGCGCGGACAGAGGGTGGGGGACCAGCCCCCACCGGCTGCTTGAACTCACTGGTTCAGTAATACTACTTCTGGGTTCAGTAATGCACAATTGTACGGTTGAGATATATAAGCATTATATTAAAGTCATCGAGAGCATGAG
>NW_022103898.1:32110644-32135216 GCF_000313985.2 Echinops telfairi
CATATAACCCCCTCCCTGGGGGACAGACAACAGAAAAGTGGGTGAAGGGAGGCAGACAGTGTAAGACATGACAAAATAATAATAACTTATAAATAATTAAGGTTTCGAGGGAGGTGGGTAGGAGGGAGGAGAAAAATGAGGAGCTGATACCAAGGGCTCAAGAAAGAAAATGTTTTGAGAATGATGATGGCAACAAATGTACAAATGTGCTTGACACAATGGATTTATACATGAATTGTGATAAGAATTGTATGAGCCCCCAATAAAATGATTCAAAAAAAGAGAACGAAATACCATTAGTATAGCTGCCAGTAGCTGAGCAGCATTCAAGCCACCACAGCACAGCGTACTGACAGATGAATGGTGGGAAGTGTGCAATAGTCCACAATACAGTGGTGGCTAACTGACAGACTGAACAAATATCTGGTTCAAATTTGACAAATGCATGCACTGGATACTAGGTGATTTTGCAAAGACTGAAATCCATGTGAATACTGGAAAACTCAAAATACCAGTGTCTTAAATAAAATGGAAAGAACCTGAGTGGTATAAGCTATTTGCAGCTGGCTACTAAACAAAAGGTTGATGATTCAAACCCCCCCAGCAGCTCTGTGAAAGAAAGAACTGGTGAATTGCTTTAGTAAAGATTACAGCCAAGAAAGCCCCATGGAAGCAGTTCTATACTATAACCTATGGGGCCTTACGGTGTCTTCATGAGTCAGGGTCTGACTCCGCAGCAACTAACAACAAAGGAGAATTTTTTTCCCTCTCAAGGAAAAGAAATCCAGAGGTAGTCATTTACATAGGGCTTTATGATCCCCAAGACTTGGCTACTTTGAGTTCATGGCTTATTCTATTTTTGATGCTCTGCCTAACTCACTACATGGTTTGAATCTCATGATGTAACATGGCAGTTAAAACTGACCACTTTCCACAAGCCATAATGGACAATGCCAATTGACAGCTTATGGGCCAGAACTTAATCACATGACGCTAGCTTCAAGGAATGTAGAGCTGTGTATGAGAGGGCTTCAAAAGGTTCACGGCAGTATGAGGATATTTGTACATGGGTACCTTTGCTGCAAATATAGGCATGGATGTGGTGAAGCTTACCGAGGAAGTTACGAAAACTTCTTAGACAAACACCTTGAGGGAATGAGTCCATGGGCCCAGGGTGGGGGTGGGGGGGGCAAGGCCAACACAGTCCACAAAAACAAGAGAGATTGTATTCAGGGGCATAGCAACTAGCAATCTGTACCATACTAGAAAAACATCATGGGGGGAAAAGGGCAGGCTATTAAGGAGTGTTTAAGGCACTGGTTAAACGTGTATTATTTTTTATCCCCAATATTGTCCTTTCCCAAACATGCCCCTGCATTTAGCTTCCTGCCGTAATTTCTATGAGTATGGCCACTGGGAGGACTCTCATTCTCTGTCCCCAACTTGACAGCACCAACTATTTGCCTGTTGCCATCCTGCTCATCCTTTAAGTCTCATCTCAAATACTGTACTGGCCACAGAGCTATTCCTGCCGCTCTAAAGCAGGGGGGTCAAACTGGCAGCCCATGGGCCGCATGTGGCCCCCAAGGTAATTTTCTGTGGCCCACGATGCTCTGAAATAAAATGTAACAAGGGAATTGTGCGTACGGCATTGCCTTGATCTCCCCTAAGTGCTACTTTTTCCCTAACAATTGTTTCTCTTTTTCAGTTTATTTCAGAGCATCGTGGGCCACAAAAAACTACCTAAGGGGCAGCGTGCGGCCCACGGGCTACCAGTTTGACTCCCCTGCTCTAAAGGAATAGAGCGTATCCCAATAAAGGGCTCGACCTCATTTCAGGTTCCTCTCTTGAGTCTTGAATTTCATCTTGCACAATGCTCTCTTAGGTCGTTCGTGGAGCTGTGTAGCAGCATGTACGTTTTCTAACGGGTGGGCTGGCGCCTTTCTCTGTTCCACTGTAGGCAAAACAATAACTATCTGCGAATTGCAACCAATATTTACAGCAGAATCTATGTGAAAGAAGAATCATAATGCCTTCATATGCTTTTAAGGGTTGTGCTAATGTAACAAGGGCAATTTCCTAAATATAAACTAATTTCAAAGCATTTGATCATTGATGATACTGCAAAGCCAGTGATTAACGCCTTCGGTTGTTAACAACAGGTAGGACCCACCAGCCTCCCACAGGAAAAAGACATGACAGTCTGCTTCTATAAAGATTTACAGTCTTGGGAACCAAGTTGGTTCTATAGGGTGGTGGGAGTGACATGAGACCCGCGGCTGCAAGCAGTGGGTTAATTTGGAGCAGCTTGCTTTGCTGAACAATTCTTGGTCGCTGCTTAAAAGCTTTTGCCAAAATAAATAAATAAATAAAACCATTAAAACGTTTAAAAATAAATAAGCCTACAATAATAATATCAGCTAACACGTAATGAATGCTCTCAGAACAACAAAAAGCCAAAGGACGTTGAGGATTTATTTCAGAGATGAGAGTGCTGCTGTGTGCGTTTCAGAGAATTTGACATAGGATACTGGAATCATCTGCCTTAAATTGCTACAATGGGAATATTGCTTTCTTCGGTTTTAGACTTTAATGCCTGGAAGTTTACATATTAACTCCGAAACAAATACTTGGTTTAACTGGCAGAATGGCATTTACTTGTACTGAATTGTTGATATGGCAAGACGGTTCACAAAAAATTTTTTAAAGTCATATACCTAAATTGAACCCTTCAATGATTTTCCAGATTACGATTCTAAAAGTTTGCGTGAGCAGTTTTATTTTTTAAAGTGCCAAAAACAACTTTCGGCCTCCCCGTCGGGGAATCGAACCCCGGTCTCCCGCGTGACAGGCGGGGATACTTACCACTATACTAACGAGGAATTGCACAGGAAAAATGCTCACAATAAGTCTCTTATGTTTCCATCTGGCACAGTCACCACTATATGTAATATTTGTCCTGCTTTTGTTGCCACTGCAGTTTCGGGCGAAGTTAAATAAATAAAAACGAAGAGGGAAACATTCAGCAAGACTTTCCTGTTCCATTTATCATTCCCTTTAGTGCGTACACTCACACATGCACACAAAACACACACACACACACACATACACTCCCTCACTCCCAGGTCGCAAAGCGTACGTCTTGTCGCGCTGCACCACGGGATTTGTAGTTCTTCCCATCCCATTCCCCCCTCGCCCCTGACATTAAGAAACTTCCTTTCCCAGAGGGCATCGCAAACCCCTGTGCCTGTCTTTACCCCTCTCCCTGCGGTCTCCCTCAGTCGAGTAGTCTGGCAGCCAAGTTGGTTGGTGGCTCAGCGTGCCACGGTCCTGCCAGAGCCATGCCGGAGGTCGTGGATTCGTGCTCTTTAGCCTCTCCGGCTTCTGTCTGCCGGACCAAGCACCTGCATCTGCGCTGCAGCGTCGACTTTGCTCGCCGGACGCTGACCGGGACCGCCTCGCTCACTGTCGAGGCTCAGGAGGACAATCTGCGCAGCCTGGTAAGGTGGGGCGCACACCCCGTGCCTCGTCTCCCGGGCCGCCTGCCCGCCGCGCCTCGCCCCGTCTCCGAAGGCCCACGCTCTCCTTGGTGCCGCTCCTCGCCGCCGAGTCCGGGTTCTGCGCCGTCTTCAAACCCCTCTGAGCGAGCACCTTCTTCGCCACTCCAGTCTTCTTCACCTCTTCCCCGCTCCGGTACTTAGACGCCACTCCTCCCTCGTAACCCGTGCCCAGGCCTTTAGCCCACCCTGGACCCTCATCCAAGCCTCGCCCCGCACCAGCCTCCAGGTTTCAATTTTGTTCCAAACCTCCTTCACCCTAGAATCCTGGTTCCCGGGGCCAGCCTCACCGTGGCCTCGTTTCCTCGGGCCGCAGCCCAGACCCCCTCCTCGGGCTCAGCCCCCTGCGCGCTCCTTCTTTTCAATCAGCAGTTTCATCCAAGCCCCAGACCCTACATCGTGCTTGTCCCGGACGCTCACGCCCCTCCCGTCCCCTCCCAGGCACCTAGAAGTCGGCCCGCCAAGTCTGCGGAAAACGGGTCTCCCTGGGCTCGGCGCGGAGCCAGGCGTCCTCCCCTGGGAATCCTCACCCCAAAGCCCTAGTGCTTCCAGCCGCTGCCTTCTCTAAGCCAGGCTGCAACGCTTTCCTACCTTTACCTTTTAATCTCGACGATTTAAGGGCTAGTGGGCCATCCAAGAGGCGCTCTGGGGACGCATCGGTGAGGCACTTGGCTCCTAACTTCAAGGTGGGCCGATCCAACCTCGTAAAAAGATGTGGAAATGTGCTTCCTAAGAATGAACGAACTTGGAGACCTGTGTGGTAACGACCCTGCCCCTCTGTGATCGCTTTGTATCTGAATAGACTTGAGAGGTCAAGGGTGTTTGGTTTTCTGAGGACCCAAGCTTTCTCAACACCATTCATTAGTAACTGGTGCCAAGAAGCAAGCCCTTAGTGTGCTTCTTGGAAAGTAATCCGTCTACAAGCTCCCCAGCCCTGTAAATAATTGGGTATTTGGAATGTGATTCGGTTAGGCTATGTGCACCACATAGCCTGCTTTTTTAGCATTCTTATCCAAATCATCCGATGGTATTTGGATTGCACCTCTCAGCCGAACTCCTGAGGGGAAGAAGTGAATGAGGCAAATAACAAGACCAACACTCTTTGGCCTCCTCCTGCAATCAGGAAGAGGTGATTGTTAAGCGGTCAGTGTAGCATGGTGATAAGCACTGAACCTCAGCAGTCAGCTATCAGATCAGGTATGTGGTAGCCTTGGCCTCGGTAACAAGTGGTGTCAAGTAATTGCACAACGTAATAAGTATAGTTAAGAATTGGTGACTCACCCACCTGTTTTCTCATTCCTACAAAGGATCTATATGTGGAAGTCAGTAATGTGAGTGATAGCACATAATTTTATTACTGTGACCTTTACATTTTATTCCACTAATTCTGATGTGGAAGCTGGACCAACCCCTCTAGTAGTCAGCAAAAGTACTATCAGAAGGAAATGAAAGTTCTATAAGCAAGAAAGTAAATGTGTTCACTGGACAGGTGGATTGTACTTTGGTCCACCTGAAGGGCCATGCGTTTATTGCAGTGGCTGCTTTGCCTGGGCAGAGCTGAAATAAAGGGCCATCCCAAAGCAAACTTTCCTTACATTGTCACTGTTTAGCATGACCTGCGCTCCCACCTGTTGTGTAAAAATAAAAGCTGTACCTCTTCCATGAATAAGCAACAACCAGGATGCTTAATTTTTTTTAAATGAATGTCCATTCAGTGTCCTTTTTACTCCAGAAACCTTGTGTGTTGCTGATCTACCCTCCAAAATTACAATTTCTCATTGTCATGTCTATTTAATAAATTAGAGCCTGGAATTAGGATATTCTATTTTATATGAGAAATAACTTTTTTTTTAGTACAAAGCAGTGTTTGTTTAAAATCACGTGCTTTTTTTGTATGACGCTAACCCACGACCAAGAACTTGGTTTTATTTCATTGTGTTTATTTAGCTAGTTTTTTTGCACTAGAGTGTGGGTTCTTACATTTAGGGGCTCTTTGTATCTCTTAGTAATGTCTTGGTGACATTTTTTGAGCATCTCTCTTAAGATTACCTTATGTATCATACTGGAGTCCTGGTGGCATAGTGGTTATGAGTTGCGTTGCTAACCACAAGGTCAACAGTTTAAAACCACCAGCTGTTCCATGGGAGTAAGATGAGACTTTCTACTCCAATAAAGAGGTTCAGCTTTGGAAACTCATTGGGGCAGTTCTACCCCCGTCCTATGAGGGTGCTATGAGTCAGAATTAACTCTGAGGCAGTGGCTTAAAAAAATTACATTATGGAAAGTGCATTCGGTTTATACTGGTCCTTCTGGCCATAATTCCTTCTGTGATATATAATAATTCTGGATTCTCTGCCAATGGCCATAATCCCATTTTAGAGGGTGTTTGCTACTTTACTAATGGACAAGATTAGGATGGATTAAGGCCTGCATTTGGTAGAGGCAGAAAGATGGTGCTTTCTTCTCTCGTAAAGATTTATAATCTAGGAAAACCACAGGGGCAGGTCTACTCAATTCTGTGGGGTCACTATGGCCCCTTCCTGCCCTTGGGATTTTGGATTGAGTAACAACCATGAGACATTTTCTTAAAGCTTCATGAGTTTTGTGCAAGACAGTGAAGGAATATACTTAAGGGAGGAGTGAGGGAGAAATGTAGCTTAATAACATCTTGGAAAAGTTGGACATTGGGGACATCTTTAATCTCCTACTCCTTCAGACTAGTCTGGTATTAATTTCTTCTAAAGAAATTTTCACCAGAGAAGGTAATTTTCTCTACTCAAGTCTAACTGGTGTTCACACATCACCACACCATGAAAGCAAATGGACTGGTGTTTGGCCAAACAGCTGGAAGCATAGCTTCAACAAGTTGACACAAAAGCCAAGATTTCAAACAGATGGAGATGTAAGGGCTGTGAGTCAGCAGAGGGCAACTCGACTGGACAGACAAAGACCTTTTGAGTAGAACTGCTTTTCAGCTGTAGAGGAGCACAGAGCAGGTAAAGGAAGGGGAGTGAGCAATGAGGCAGTGAAAGCAGCAGCCACAGACTGCGCTTGGAGTTTAAGGACGGGAAAAAAAAAAAACAAACTGATAGAGACCCTATAGCGCCAAGAAGAACTACTCTTTGGGATTTCCAAGGCTGTAAATCTTGATGGGCGCAGGTAGCCCTATCTTTCTCCCACAGAGCTGGTGGTCTTGAACAGATGACCTTGTGGTTTAGCAGCCCCGTTTGTAACTCAGTACACTACCAGGGATCCTTGATTTTAAGAAAGGAAGGAGGAAAAATAGGATAATTGTCTAAATGGGCAGGAGAATGGAGTAAAGTTTTAAAGCACTGTATATACTCCTGTATAAGCCGAGTTTTTCAGCACATTTTTAATACAGTTTTTATGGTAAAATTAAGTGCCTCAGCGGATACTCGGGTGGGCATATACTCGAGTATATACGGTAATGTGCCAGCCTTGTTCGGGTGTATTTGAAAACAGCCCTGTGGCACTGGATCAAAGATGAGTTGAGGGATGATGGGAGGGTTTAGATGAGGATCGTGGGGATGGAGAGCATTCAGAGACTCTTGCTGTCACGACATTGCTGCTTAAAACAATTGTCCTTAACCAAGTGCTCAAGCAAGTAGATAACGGTTCTCCAACCCTTCATAGTTCGTTTGGACAGTGCTGCCAAATTCTGTTGGGCTTTTTCTAGATGTATATATGCTTAATTGATTCAGAGTACCAAGGTCTGTCTTAACTTTGACTATGTGTCAGTTTGTAACATCTGGGCAATATGAATTCGGGGTGGGGTTGGGGGGATATATGGTAAGATATATTAAGGGATAAGGGTGAAAGGCATTTAAGTGATAGGTGAGTTTGTTAAAACCAGAGAATTTACACTTTTTAAGAGTCAGGCACAAAGAGGTTTTAATTTGGATTTAGGCTTTGCTCCAAGCTCAGCATTTGCGTGACTATCTGGTGCTGCAGAAGACAGGCCAGGTAATCTGCTTCCTAGAGATCACACCTCTGGAAACCAGTGGAGCAGGACTACCTACTATGCACACCCAGGGCCTCCATCAGTTGGAATTAACTTTACAGCACCTGACAGCAAATAACTTACAATATATGTGTAATAGATAATCTAACAATATATATGCAAATCTTAAGACTCAATTTTCAGGAAGACCTGAGAGGCACCTACAGCCACTGTTTGACTCCTTCAATTCCTGGTACTTCCTTCTGTAGTTTACTCTCCATAGCAACCAGTTGTCTTCTCCAGTCACCGCGGTTAACTAATCTTGATTTTCCCTAGTAGCTGGAACCATTCTCATCGTTTAAAAATACTCATTTAATTGTAGACTTTGGATACAAAAGACCTTACAATAGAAAAAGTGGTCATCAATGGACAAGAAGTAAAATACACTCTTGGAGAAAGACAGAGTTACAAAGGATCGCCAATGGAAATCTTCCTCCCGGTTCCTCTGAGCAAGTATGAATGCTACCTTTCTCTTTTAGAGTTGAATAATGGGGGCAATGTATTTTTAATTATTTAAATATTTTTTTCTTGCACATGTGTGTGTGAATTGTGAGTACATGTAGTGATTGGTACACTGCTCCCATGGAACTTTTGTTCAGGTGAAACTTATACAGTGAATATTATATGTTCTAAAAGGATGCTTGGTGGAGCAGTGGGTACATGCTTGGCTGCTAACCAAAAGGTCAGTGGTTTGAACCCAGAAGCTGCTCCGTGGGAGGAAGATAGGGCCGTCAGCTTCTAAAAAGATTGACAGCCTTGAACACCCTTGGAGGCAGTTCTGCTCCGTTCTGCAGGGTGGTTCTGCGTTGGGATTGATTTCATGGCAACGTTTTGTTTTTTAAGATAGAAAATACATTCACTAGGTAAAATACTCAAGACTTGGACTTTACTTTTTATAGCTGCTACTTTTTACATAACCTTTTTTTTTACTAACAACTACCGTGGTCATGGTGCATGCCTCTTAAGCAGCCTTCTCAAATCACCTGGGAAACTTTGCCCACTTTTATTAAAGGAATGACAACAATGGCAAAACATAGAATCATAGATGTGCCACTCTTGGGATGAGCGCTTTAGATGCATTCTATGTAAAGCTACGGCAGCTCTTTGGGGTGTGATCTACAATTCACAAATGAGGAAAGTCAGAACAATGACGCCTCGAGAAATTGGTTGCCACAATTGTCATGTGGAGAGTATATCGTTCCTCGGGCTTACCGAAGAAAGGGGAAGTTGGAGAACCCTTGGCCTAGAACAAGGGTGAACTACCTCTCCCTTTCAGTGGCCAGTGTTTCCTGCCGTCTCGCCTCCTTTAGTAAAGGGACAGGAAATCCCCCAGCACAATGTAGGAGGTAGGTGAGACTAGCCCCGTTCTGCAGAGGAAGGCACTGTGGCTTGGGAAGATCAGATGATTTGCCCATGTTCACAGCGCCTGTAAGTGCTATTAGGAGGATGGCAGCTCGTCACTACTGCCTCGTCAGTGCTTCTCAAACCATCCAGGGTGAAGGAGCAGTTTTTATTTCCAACCTCAGACTGATATTTTTATAAAAGATAATGGAAATGAAAAATAAGCGATTTTTAAAGAGAAACCATTGGAAGCATGTTACTTTTAGATTGAACAGGCACAAACTTGAAGTTAAAAGTTGCTAACTGGTTACACGCAGTTTTAACGTAATCTCGTTGCTGGCTGGGAGCAGACCAGCTGAGGCCGTCGAGGATCTATTCTCTCTCTCTTCCACCGTCAAGAAGATAAGTCACACAGTGGGGTATTGACTCAATTTAGTTCCTGTTATGGATTCCCTAGCAGTTGGCATGGCAGATCAACTATAGTATTGCTTATTTTATGCTTCTGATGTATTATGCATGCAAATTGTAAGTATCTTTCAATTGTCCCTGAAGATGGCTTTATATCCTAGTAACCTATTTGTTTGTTGCATATAGAAATCAAGAAGTCGTGATAGAAATTAATTTTGAGACCTCTCCAAAATCGACTGCTCTTCAGTGGCTCACTCCTGAACAAACTTCTGGGAAGGAACACCCGTATCTCTTTAGTCAGTGCCAGGTAAAAAGGAGTGATTTATTGTACAGAAAACCGATCATAGAGTTTCGTGAAGCAAAATGGACAGTGGTCTTACGGGTATGTGGGTCTTGCAGGGTTTTAATGCATCCTGTGTTATAAATAAATACTTACATATTAGTATTAACATGTTAACATATGGCATTAAAAAATAAGTTTCTTTCACTTGGGCTACGTAGGTTGGACCATCTAGGGCATGGTGTGTAACTTAATTGTATTTATAGTACCAGCAGCTAGTACAGACCTGGCATAGAGTGGGCACTCAAAAAGGTCATAAATTGAAAAGGGGAAAAAAATGACTAAAACAGAATAGGATTTTTTTATGAAAAAATGCTAACAGTAAACAAGTGGGAAATGAAAGATCCTTCTTCCCTGCCTTCTCCTGAGACTATTACCCCAAGGAAAGCACCATTGCGGTTGATGTATTGCTTTTCCAGCTGTTTCCTTACAGATTTACAAATGACACCTTCCATAAACATTAAGTACATCCTTAAAATGATAGTTTAAACCATTTTCACTTCACCTGAAAAACTACGTAATCAGAGGCCATCAGACTCAACTGGATGGCAGTGGGTTAGGTGTGTATAATAAGGATACTAAGGATCAGACCATTTTCTGAGGAGGAAACCACTAGTTTTGCTAATAATAGTTATTCGCAATGAAAGAAACGCCCTGCATTAAACGTTCACTAAATCTCCAAGTATTATGCCAACTGACTTGCACGTGCAGTCCTTCCCGTATCCATATTCGTGTGTGGTAGATATTATAGTAGACTTTTAAAAAGAACATACCCAAGAATATTACTGCCATCGGAATGCTTTCTTACTGAATTTATGACAGCAGAGCTCTTTCTGTTTTTCCCTCCCCTTGTAGGCCATCCACTGCAGAGCCATCCTTCCCTGCCAGGACACTCCTTCTGTGAAGTTAACCTACAGCGCAGAGGTAACTGCCACCGAATTACTGACCCCTACAAAGGCATGTGGCATCATTGATAGGCAGAGAATGTTAAGTTTTTTCAGCTAGTGGTATTTTACTTCGGTAAACAAGAGGCCGTGGGCCTCGTTGTAGGATGCGGTCTTGAACACAGGAACCTTGGTAGTGTCGTGGTTGTGCATTGAGCTGCTAACCACAGGTTAGCAGTTTGAATCCACCAGTTGCTCCTGCGGAGAAAGATGAGGCTTTCTATTCCTGTCAAGAATGACAGTCTCGGAAACACAAGGGCAGGTCTGCTTACAGAGTTGCTGGGACCAGTCAGATTTAACTAGATGGCAGTGGGTTTGGGTTTGGGTTTGGTCTAGAACACTGTAAGGGTAAGAAAAGGAAAAGGGTTAAGAACAACAACGAGGTAATTTTATGTACGTATTTTAAGGTACATAAAACCTTCTGTTTGTAACGACATTGCTCTTCTTCTCCATTAGGTGTCTGTTCCTAAAGAACTGGTGGCACTTATGAGCGCCATTCGTGATGGGGAGGCGCCGCACCCGAAAGACCCAAGCCGGAAGATCTTCCGATTCAGTCAGAAAGTAAGGCAGCAGGGCATCGGCTTTTGTTTCAGTTGGTCATAAACTAAAGTAGTCTGAATTTATCCAGAGGAAAGCTGCTCTAGAGTATTTCAGAGTTTTTGAAAAACAGCTTTTGGCTTTGTTTTGTTTTTTGTTCTTTTATACTTTTTAAAGTTTTTTTTTTTTAAACAAGTGTCGTAGTTGGAGTACTGACTTCATTTCCCCCTCTTCACTCTAGTCTGTAGCAAGCTTCTGCTTGTCTAAGTTACCCTTTCACCTGCCCAGACTTGCAGGAATGCCACTGGGCAGAGATAACAAATGGAAGACTGGTCTCCTGTAATCTTTCCTACAATCCTTTCAGTTAAAGGTTCCATGTAGCCGGTAACTGTACTTGTATCTTTACTTAAGACGTGTGTGTGTGTGCGCACGCGTGCATATGCATGTTCAGGACAGTATGTATCTTTTTGGATTCATCGTAACAGAACACCAATGTGAACCACAGTGGGCAATTCCACTCCCACTTAGCTTCTTAAAACCCAAGAAAATGAGTTCCAGGCTCCCAGAAGCTCCTGTTGCCAGGGAGATGTTTCAAACTTACAGTGACCCCAAAGAAAGAGTTGACTTGCTCCCTGGAGTTTCTGAGACAGTAATCTATGTGGGAGCAGAAAGCTTTATCTCTTTTTGAGCTTGTGGGTTCAAACTGCTGACCTTGCGGTCAGCGGCCCAACTTACAGTCCACTGCGCTAGTCTTGGGCTGCTTTCCCATAACCTCCAAAGCTCACTGTCACGAAGTCACTTCTGACTCCCATAGGACAGAATAGAGCCGTCCCTGTGGGTTTCTGAGACTGTAACACTTTACCAAAGTAGAAAGCCTCATCTTTCTCCCTAGGAGCTCTGATGGTTTCAAACTGCAAACCTTGTGTATTCCACCTGGGCTCCTTTTCCATAATTTAGGCATTTGCTGAACATTGCTGAACTTTGTGTATTGCTAGAATATATACCAGTAGTGTGTTAACGCGGGGCCCTGGCAGTATAATGAGTTTTGCATTCCTTAAGCTGCTAACCTTAAGGTCCGCAGTTCAAAATCCACCAGCTGCCCTGTGGGAAAAGATGAGGTTTCTACTCTCATTCGAGAGTTACAGCCACAGAAACCCACAGGGGCAGTTCTGCCCTCTCCCGTAGGCCACTCGGCTCCAGAATTGGCTTGATGGCCGGAAGCTTGGCTTGAACTTGGAATGTTTTAAAACCTAAGGAAAAGAACAAAACCACAGTTGCCTCCTTCTAGGCTAATTTGTGAGAAGTGCTTTAAATGAACCTTGTAATTCTGTGTGCAGTCATATTTTTCCAATACTGGGCTTTTTCCTTTCCTGGTAGAATAAAACAGGTAAATGTTTTGAGATGTTTTACTTGAACTATTTGTGCTCTTACACATGAGACCTATTTGGGAAGAGCAACAGGAAAGTCATGAATACCAATATTTGGAGACCTGGCAGGGGATGGACTGCATTTTGAATTGAATTGTTTTATTCTATAAGCTTTGTAAGCACTGATAGGAGCATGTGTGTGTTTCTTGGCCCCTCTAGGTTCCCATACCCTGCTACCTGATTGCTTTAGTTGTTGGAGCTTTGGAAAGCAGGTGAGTGTTTGAGCACCTCATCTAGATATTCTACACGATATCAATGGAGACAAGATAGATACTCGGCATGACGTGCTTGGTCAAGTAGAGAGAGAGCCCTCTACGAGATGGATTGACTGAGTGGCTGCTACAACGGCCTCCAACAGAAGTAGTGAGGAGGGAACAGGACTGGACAGTGCTTTGTACACAGGGAGTCGGCGCATACTCGATGCTGGCACCCACCAGCAACAGCCACACATAGATTTTGCTTAATACCAAGATATTCAATTTTAATTTGAAAAACATTCCAATATCTAAAATATAAGCCAAATTAAATGTAAAAATATCTGTTAATCACCCCACACAGTGTTGTGGAATGAACATAGTTTTTGCTGCTAGTTAAAGATCCGCATTCTGACATAAGCTTAAGCAGGTCACTTCTTGGGCCTTCTGTTTCTCGTCCTCCACGTTAACATGGTTCTGCCTTTACTCAAGGTGGTTAATGAGAGACAAATGAAAGGAAGTGTTTAGTTAATGTTCCCTTCCTTTTAGAATTTTCATTTGTTCTTCTGTCTAAATGACTGAAACTGAGCAATGTCTATAATCACATTTTTAAATTGCCGGAGTTGGGGCTCTGGTAGACAAATTGGGCAAACAGATTCAGATTCCAACTTCAGCAGTTAACTCAATACATCCTCGGACAACTCAGGAACCGCTTGGAAAAACAGAAATAATAATATGTATGTAAGAGGAATGTTGTAAAGGTTAACAGATCTTGCATATTTGAAGCACCTAGCTTCCTTAGCAACAGCAGCTGACAAGCCAAGTCCAGGGCATTAGTTCACTGCATCCTCACAGCAACTCTACAGAATATATACTATTATTTTTTTTCTATATTCTACCATTGAAGAAACCGATGCTCAGTAAGTTTTACTAACTTTCTCAATCACACAGCGGGGAAGTGGCAGAGCCAGTCTTTGGTCCACAGCAATACCTCTCCTCAGCCAGCAGCCATGTCTGTCTCAGCCCCTCAGCCACAGGGTCCTGGGGCCCCGTCTCCGTGTCTGGGCCAGGAAGTCTTGGCGCTGCTCTGTTTCATGGTCTCCTTGCCTTGGCTTCTGGTCTCGGCATGCCATGGCCCCTGTAGCTCTGCCACTTCAGTCATGATTTTGAATGTGTTCTACTGGCTGCTCTTCCTTGATGGTCCTTGATGAATTCTCTGTTTTTCTGGGGTGCTTCGTTTTTCTAGCCAAGGGCATAGCAACTAAATCTGCGCAGTTCCCTCTACTAGTGTTTCACATACCCTATTTGCGTGGTCCCAACCAATCATTTGGTGGGAGCTAGAGACTTGGAGAGAAGAGCTGTATTACAAAATGTCACTTCGCCACACCATCTGACTTCAGAACCCAGGCAGCGTAGGCTTGTGCTGTCCAGGGCAGCCACCAACCTACCGCAGGAAGCTCCGAGCGCTTGAAACAGGCTAATCCACAGGGATGGGCTGTGGCATGGAAAATGCTCACTACATTTCTAGAGACTTAGTAAGGAGAGTGAGAAATGTCAGTAAGAATACTTGGGTTGATGACATGTTGAAATGATCATGTTTTTGCCATCTCAAATTGCTTTTCCAAAAGGATTTCATGTTTTGTTTTTAAATGTGGCACTAGACCATTTAAAAATAGCCTGTGCGGCTCACATTTGTGGCTGTCAGTAAGTTCACATTGGATGGCAATGAGGAAAGCTACCACTCAGTGGGTCCTCAGTGGCTTGGCATCACTGGGTGTTGGTTAGAAATGCAAATCTTGGGTCCTCTCCAAGACCTACGCACACAAATGGGCCTTGTAGCAAGTGCCCCAGGGAAGGGATCGCTGCTCTGGACGTCTCTGGCTCTCTGGGACCGGATTCCACGGCAGTCTGCTCATCTGAGGGGTGGAGCCCCTGGTGGTGCAGACTGATAGGCTCTCGCCCATGAGCCAAGCCTACCCAGAGGCACCTTGGAAGACTAGCCTGGCAGTCTGCTAGTCCCACATGTCACAGTCTTGGGCAGTACTCCTCTGCATACATCAGGTTGCCATGAGTCGGAATCCACTTGGTGGGAACGGCTAATAGCAGCAACACCATATAAATGACACATAGTTCTGGTTGAAGCCTCTGTGGCTGGGCTTCCACAGTTTGAATCGAGGGGAGAAACCAGCGCCCCAGAGGTTGGGCCAGAGCCAGTAAGCTGACTGTGGGAGTGCTTTATATTTCAGTTTCCCTTTGGCCCAGAATGTGCCTGCCTTTCAAACAGCAGGCTAACAGCATAGAAGCGGTTTACCTTCATTCCTTTGCCAGACCCACTGTCATTGTGTTAGGTGTGGTGGGCTAGAGAAACAAACCCCCTGACACCCAGACATGTTTAAGCAAGTTTCATCTCAAGAAGTAGTTAACTGTCAAGAAAGCCCAGTCCAACTCATGTCCATAAGTGGTCCACTAGTCCGACACTAGTCCATAAGCCCCTCTTCAGCCACCTGCAATGATGCAGAATGCAGGAATATCACAGGCTGGTGGGTGCAGTCTTGGTGGATCCAATGATAGTAGATGCATCACAGGGTTCTGGCAGCAATTGGGGTCAACCTGCAGAAAGATGAAGGCAGGGGGTATTCCCTAGGCCCTCTTTATAAGAAGGCTCCATCCACATGGAGGCACCATCTGGCTGTGACTTGATGTGACAGGTTGTATCCCACCCCTACACTTTCATATCTTCAAGTTGACACAGAACTATGTAACTACCATAGTCTTTGAGTGATTCCAACCCAGCAACTCTCTAGGACAGACTAGACCTGCTTCGTGGAGTCTCCAAGAGTGGAAATCTTTATGGCAGTACCCAGCTTCATCTTTGTCCCATGAAGTAAGTGAGTGAGTGGTGAGTTTGAACCATGGACCTAATGGTTAGCAGCCCAGTGCTTATCCCACAGTGACTACAGGGCTCCCTCCCCTTTCCCACAAGCACCTGGTAAATGACACTGCTACTGCATGGGTTTGTGCACCGTACTTTAAATCCTTCCTGGAATCAAGTGAGTACGTTGGGTTGAATTTCCATTTTATTAACCAGTTTAATTTTATTTTGCAGGCAAATTGGCCCAAGAACATTGGTATGGTCTGAGAAAGAGCAGATAGAGAAGTGTGCTTATGAGTTTTCGGAGGTTGGTATTGACCCTTTTAAAACAATTGTGGTAGATATACATTTCAGATTTTGAGTGACTGAAATAGTTTCAAATGATGCAGCAAAAGAATAAAATATCTAACGTACTAGGTAACATTGTCATTCATAATATGCACTTCTAGTAAGAACAGATTGTTCTATCATTTTGTCCTGTTGTGGCCTTTTTGTTGTGATGCTGGAAGCCCTGTAACTAGTATTTCAAATGCGAGCCGGGTTGCCTATGGTGAACCAGGTTTTAGTGTGGCTTCCATACTAAGACAGACTAGGAAGGCTACCCCCTTATGAAAGATTAGCTACTAAGAACCTCATGTATGTATAGCAGGGGAACATTATCTGATATAGTGCTGGAAGATGAGCCCCCCATATTCAAAGACACTTAGCATATAACTGGGGAAGGCAGTTTCCTCAAAGTAGAGTTTACCTTAATAGCATGGATGAAGTGAAAATTGAGGGATTTTAATTTGCTCGTGGGGCATAATTCACAATGAGAAGAAGCAAAGGTAAACATCCATTAATCAGAATGTGTAATGTACAAGATATGAATCTAGGGAAATTGGAGGTCATCAAAAATGAAATGGAACCCATAAAGATCATTATTTGGCTCATATTTAGTTAGTTGAAGCCATTTTGGGCCCAAGAACCGTGGCTTTTGTGCTAGGAGTGGCATTTTCAAGAGGAATGGTATCAACTTCATCATCAAAAAGAATACTTCAAGATCTGTGCTGAAATACCGGGCTGCCTGTGGTGTGATACCCATATGCCTGTAAAGAAGACCACGTAATGCAACTATTCAAATTTCTTCTCCAACCACAGTGCCAGTGATAAATAAATTGAAGAACTTTACTAACTTCTTCAGTCTGAAATGGATCAAACTTAACGATCACGATGCTTTAATTATTGTGGGTGATTGAAGTGCACAAGTTGAAAGCTAACAGGAAGGATTAATAGATGGGGAAAGAAAGGCCTTGGTGATACAAATGATCCTTGAGATCAAATGGGTAGAATTTTGCAAGACCAAAAGCCCACGAGAGCCAAGAATCCAATATATCCCATTTGCAGTTAGAGAACGTCTCTAGAACAGGTTTGACTCGTGTGACACTAATGACCAGAGTTGCGCAATGGCATCAAGAACATCATCATAAAGAAAGCAAACGGTCATAAGAGAAGAAGGAAAAGACAAACTTGGACGTAAGAAGAGACCTGAACGTTGCCTTTGAATCTGTAGAAGTTAAGGTGACTGGAAGAAATGAAGTAAAAGAGCTGAACAGAAAATGTTTCAGAGTGGCTCCTTAAGACAAAGTAAAGTATTAAAATGAAAGGTGCACATACCTGGAGTTCGAAAGGCAAAAAGGAAGAAAAAACACTGCTATGTCAAGCTGAAAGACTTGAAAAGAATTAGCAAATTTCAGTATTAAAGAATTCTATGGGCAAAATATTGAATGATGCAGGAATCAAAAGAAGATGCAAGGTACACTAAAACGAACTGGTCCACACTCAACCATTTCTGGAAGTAGCACATGATCGGAAATGGATGATCTTGAAGCTCAAAGCACACCTAAGGCCATGGTGAAAAACAAGTCTCCTGGAATTGACAGAATACCAATTGAGACGTTTTAACAAACCTATAATACAGCTACCTAGCCAACTAACTGGAAGACATCCATGTTTGTGCCCGTTCCAAAGAAAAGTGACCTAGAATATAGAAACTACCAAATAATGTCAATATCAAAATAAACTCTTAACAACAGTTACAGGAGTACATCCATAGGGAGCTGCCAGAAGGTCAAGTTGGAATCAGAAGTATACTTGGAATGAGGGATATCACTCATGATCCCAGATATCTTGACTTAAAGTAGAGAATACCAAAAAGATGTTTGCTTGTGTTTTCTTGACTGCAAAGGCATTTGACCATGTGGATCATAACAAATTATGGATACTATTGAGAATAATGGGAATTCCAAAATACCTAATTGTGTCCATGTGGAAGATACTGGTGTAATTAGACCAAGGGAATACTGAATGGTTTACAGTTAGCGCACATGTGGGTCAGAGTTGTAGACATTTGCCGTACTTACCAGTCTGTATGCTGAGCAGTAATTGAAGAAACTGAACTGTATGAAGAAGAACATGGCATGAGGATTGCAGGAAGGCTCATTGTCCTTGCAATCTACAGATGAGACAACCTTGCTTGCTCAAAGTAAAGAGGACTTAAAGCGCTTATCAATGAAGATCAAAGAAAGTAGCTTTCAGCGTGGTTTGTGCCTGAATATAAGGAAAACAGAAATCTTCACAGTGCCTTGAAAGTAGCAGTCAAGAAATCAAATCATTGGACAAGTCTGATGTAGAAGATCTCTTTCAAATGTTAGCAAAGATGTAACTTAAGGACTAAGGTACTCTTTACCAATCCATGGTCTTTTCAGTCACCTCATATGTATTTGAAAGTTGGAAAATAAGAAAGACCAGAGAAGAATTAATACATTAGAGTTAGGGTGTTTGCAAAGAATATTGAATAAGCTAAATCCAGACAGCAAAAGAACAAACTATCTTGGAGGGAGTACATCCAGAATGTTCTCAGAAGTGCAGTAGGTGAGACTTTAGCTCAGGTACTTTAGAGATGTCATCAGGAGGGACCAGTCCCTGGACATCATGCCAGGACGTCCAGAGAAAAGTGGAAGGCCTTCAAAGAGCTGGGTTGTAACACAGTGGCTGCAACAGTGGACTCAAACATAATGATTGATGGGGTAGAGTGGGCAGTCTTTCCCTCGTACATAGGGTGACCATAAATTGGAACCAGCAATAGCTAATGACAACAGCAATTCATAAACTTGATAGAAAGCAATCTATACTAGGGTGGAGGGAGGGTGAGGTGGAAAGGGGGAACCAATTGCAAGACTCTACATATAACCTCCTCCCAGGGGGACAGACAACAGAAAAGTGGGTGAAGGGAGACGTCGGACAGTGCAAGTTATGATGAAATAATTTTTAAATTATCAAGGGTTCATGGGGGGGGAGCGAGGAGGGAGGGGAAAAATAAGCTGAAGCCAGAGGCTTAAGTGGAGAGCAAATGTTTTGAGAATGATGAGGGCAGTGAATATACAAATGTGCTTTACACAATTGATGTATGTATGGATTATGATGAGTTGTATGAGCCCCTAAAAATTATTTTTTAAAAAAGAAATAAAGCAATCTATATAAGAAACTTATTGTGGTAATAATTAAGACATACTAATATATACACATTTATCTTTCAGACTGAATCAATGCTTCAGATTGCGGAAGATCTAGGAGGGCCGTACGTGTGGGGGCAATATGACCTACTGGTCCTACCGCCCTCCTTCCCTTACGGTGGCATGGAGAATCCTTGTCTGACTTTTGTGACTCCTACCCTACTGGTAAGTGTGAATATTTCTTCATTGAAAATTAAGACTTTTCAAAAATAAGCCTGGACTTGGAGAACCATAGATGCCTAATATAAAAAGAAAACCTGATTGTGAGAAGACTTGTATGAGCCCCCAATAAAGTGATTGAAAAAAACAAAACATTTTCTCTTACTCATTAACATTTTCATTTCCAGTTTCACTCTTACTTGTGGTTTCCATCATCTCATCTTTTGAAAGAACTAATTAGCCATTTGTGGGGCGGGAATATTATGTTCAAGCCGTTGGGGGATTTGGAGAGGGGAAGAGGCTATGCAACAGTCAGTCAGTCAGTCCGTCCTGAAGTCTGTTTCTGGCCAAAGAAACGTAAGACTTGCGCACTCGGCCCCATTACCAGTTGCTCTGGAATCCGTGCTGACTCCTGGCAGGCAGGCGGTGGATGGGTGAGTCAAGCTGTGCTCCGCAGGGAGTTTCCTGGCCCATGTTTGGAAGCAGAGGTCTAGGTCTGTCTGCCAAAGCACTTCTGGGTAGACACAAACCTCCAACTTCTGATTAGCAGCCAGGCCTGTGGACTATTTGCATCACCCAGGGACTTCACATTTCCATACAAGTCCTGGTAAAACAACAAAAAACCTTAGTGTGTCACAGAGAGAAAAGAATGACACAATAACCAAAAACCACCCAAACCCACTGCGCTCAAGTGTCGGAGACTAATCTTTACAACAGCAGACCGCCTTATCTTTCCCAGTGAGGGGCTGGCAAATTTGATCGAGTGACCTTTCAGTTAGATGCTTAACCCACACTTTTTCTTTTTTTTTAAAAATTTTTGGGTGTTCATAGAACTATCACAATCCATCCATCCATCCATTGTGTCATGCACATTTGTACATTTGTTGCCATCATTTTCAAAACATTTTCTTTCTACTTGAGCCCTTGGTATCAGCTTCTCATTACACCCCCTCTTCCTACCCTCCCTCCCTCATGAAGCCTTGATAATTTATAAATTATTATTTTTCATGTCTTACACTGACCAATTTCTCCCTTCACCCACTTTTCTGTTGTCCTTCCCCCTGGGAGGGCGTTGTAGGTAGATTATGGGGATCGGTTCCCCCCCACCCCCATGGCTATTCTCAGTATTGGTCCTGAGGGGCTTATATGTCCTGGATTCTCTGTGTTTCCACACAGCACTTACTGTATATGCCTTTGTATATTACTTTTAAGTACTTGCTAGAACCAGGTTCACAGCTAAGTAAACAAAATAAACTACGGGAGACTTAGGAAACCATAAACTTAAATATATTGCGGGCAATAAGAGAAAGAAATGAAAATTAGAGATAGATAACCCAATGGTAGAAAAATTCCCCAGGGTTAACCAGAGAACTGTGTTGTTTTTTTCAGTCCTGGTTTGTTTGTTATAAATCATTATATTGGGGGCTCTTACAACTTTAAAAACAATCCACATATCATGTTATCTCCTTTGAATTGCTTGAAACACAGTAGGTCACTGACGTTCAGTTACTAGACTTGAAAGAAGTCGTCCTTTAGGTAAAGTTTAATTGAATTACTGAAATACTAAGCCAGTTTTCTCTTGTGTTTTTGTTTAAGGCTGGTGACAAGTCACTCTCCAATGTAAGTGAAGGCTTTTTACTATGGTCTTACTCTCAAGAAGTATTAAATCAGTTGATTTGAAAATATTCGTTGCATTGTTATGTTGATGATATGGTGAAAGAACATGATTTGGGGTTTCTTGTGAAATATCACTGTAAACACTTTATTGTTGATCTTTCCATGTTTGTGAATTTTTTTCCAGTGGAACTTTACATGGCAGACTGTTAGTCAGTGTCTGTAGTTCTAAACCGCCAGCCACTCTACAGGAGAACAGGGAAACTTCTCTTCCTGTGAAGAGTCACACAGTCTTAGAAATCCGCAGGGGCAGTTCTACCGTGTCCTGTTATGAGTTGGAATTGCCGCAGTGGCAGTGAGTTTGGTTTGAGGAAGTGATTTTTTATTATTTTAACTAAGCCGTACATTTTTGTCTTGACTAAGTTATAGTTATATAAACTATATTTAGCTAAGCTGAGTAATTACAGAATATCTTAAAAAAAAACAAACGGAAAAATAACCTTACTGTCATCTAATCAATTCCAACTCATAGTGACCCTATAGGACTGTGTGTTTCTAAGACTAACATTTTTCCAGGAGTAGAAAGCTGGTCACAGTGCTGACCTTGTAGTTAACAGCCCAACATGGAGCCTGCAAGGCTCCCAGGGCCCCTCTCCTGAGTGTCACAGCTAATGTTTTAAAAAATTGAGTAACAATGGAGTTGAAAGAACAGAATGCTAAAGAATGAGTTGTTTTAAGTTACGGTAATAGGTGGTCCCAATAGTCACTCTTACTTATTTCCTTGAGGTTATCGCACATGAAATCTCTCACAGCTGGACAGGGAATCTAGTGACCAACAGAACTTGGGATCACTTTTGGTAAGTTGCTCTTTTCCCCCTCATCCCTTTAATGGTTATTGTTATTGTTGCTAGGTTTTTTCCCATGTCTCCTTCCACTCCTAATTGTGCATATCTGGCTAGTCTGTGTTATCAGGGTAGACAGCTTTTTAAAAATACCATCACACTTGTCATAGAGTTATGACCCTGGTAAGTGCTCAGTTCATACTGGCTACTTGTTGCAGGCACATTTTCACACAATGAGAAAAAAGACCCAAAGCCACGACCATCTAGCCAATTCCAGTTGAGTTTAGGCACAGAGAACAACTTCCTCTGAGTTTGAACTGCTGACCTTGTGGTGCACAGTGCAATGTTTGCCTGACGGTGCTGTAGACACATAAAACCCGAAGCCTAGTTCATTTTCCTTGCTGCCCTCTGCTGGGCTGGCCTCCCCATCGTTCTGAACTAGCTGTAGGGGGACCGCATGGGCAACCCGCGTGGACTGGTGGTCAAGCTTTACAAATGCTTTAATCTTTAGGAAAGCCCCCAGGAAAATGCCTGTTGAGTAAGATGCCACTTCCCCTTCTCTGTGTCACTGTTGGGAGCCTTTTCTCCCTCTAGGTTAAATGAAGGACATACGGTGTACTTGGAACGCCATATTTGCGGACGATTGTTTGGGGAGAAGTTCAGACATTTCCATGCCCTCGGAGGATGGGGAGAACTACAGAACACAGTAAATAAGTCATATGTTTTTTAAGCCTTCATCTCAAATTCATACATGTTTTTAAAAGTTAATTTGTGAAGCATCTTTACAAAGTAACAAGCAAGTAATTTTTGACTGGTGAAACAGAAGCAGATACTGGTATGATGTCAATGTGATTTGTATTTCCCAAGTAGGATCATGATCATTTTGCTACTAATATCGCTGCCTCTTATTAGACAAGAAATACCGGGGAGCATTATGATAAGTAGCCGGTCCATCGACAGACGTCCAGAAGTGTCTGCTGGTGGTTTCCAGGCTTTAAAGTGTGCCAGTCTAGACTCCACAGAAAGTTACTCAGGGAGTGACGTCATGCTTGCTTACTTGTTGCCTAGTGAGGCCAGTCTTCCCATCTGAACATTCTTCCACCTCTGTGTTGTGCAGATAAAGACTTTTGGGGACACACATCCTTTCACCAAACTTGTGGTTGATCTGAAGGACGTGGACCCTGACGTGGCCTATTCGTCAATTCCCTACGAAAAGGGCTTTGCTTTGCTCTTCTACCTGGAGCAACTTCTTGGAGGGCCAGGCAAGTGGTTGCCATTCTCAGATTTGTTTTCTCCTCTTTCAGAGTAATAGAATAAGGGAAAGATTTAAAGCTGCTTTTTGTGATGTTGTTCCCCGCCCCCCTTCATTTCTTCTGATTGTGGCTGCAAAAGAAACCTTAAAGTGGAGCCTAAGTGTTAAATTGGTGCTGTTTAACATAAAAAGAAAAAAATCTTACCTATATTTTCAAAATCAAAACAGTAGCCCGTGCTTCCTAAAATTAAGCATAAGTGTGTAGCAGAGAACTGTATGGGTGACAATTGAAGGGCAGGGCTCAGCCCTGTTCTGTTCCCCAGGGGTAACCACTGTCGACTGTGTGCTGTGTGTGGCTCCAGACTTTTCCCACGTGGAACAGACAAATACATATGCTTGGGTCATATTTCCATTACGAAACAAAGTCCTGCTGTATGTGTTCTGCGTTTTGTACTTAGACTGCACAGGTTTTCACATATGTCCGTCCTTGTCAGTCTATGTGCTCTGCTTACTATTTTTAAATCCCAGCTAAGTATTATCATGATTTGAATAAAAACCCAATGCCATCCAGTCAGTGAGCCTCATAGTGACTCGCTCTTTACCGTTTCTAAGACTGTAAACCTTTATGGGAGCAGACAGCTTCATTATTCTCCAACAGCTGATGGGGTTGAACCTCTGACTTTGTGGCTAGCAGTCCAGTTCTTAACCTACAACACCATCAGGGATCCTATTACCCTATTAAATGAATCCAACCCAAAAAACAAACTCCATGAATTCCAAAATAATAGCAATTCTATTGGACAGGGTAGAACTGCCCCTGTGGATTTCCAAGATTGTAACTCCTTTATGGGAGTAGAAAGTCTCGGCTTTCTCCTGCAGGGTCCCTGGTGGTATTGAACCGCTGACCTTGTGTTTAGCAGCCCAGTGCGACGACGTAATCTGCCAGTACTGATGGGCCTTTTTAGTGTTCTCTTTTGTTGTTAGCAGATCTTCTGTGAACTGGGCGTATTCCTTCTAGTCCTTGTTTCCAGAATTTCTGTTGTTCATTTCTTTTCTCTGTCTTCATCTCTGTCATCTTCCTTCTATCAAATTGCTTAGGTTTTAAACTCCCACTTTCCATCTTGCCTCCTGCTTGTACATTGCCTTCACTTGTGGAGCTTGGCGGCTTTCCTCTTCGAATGGTCTCTGCGCTCTATCCTTAGTAGCTCACTGCCAGCTACAGAAATGCCTTTCCAGTAATTGTTTTTTCTTGCTTACTACTTTTAGAGGTTTTCCTGGGATTCTTAAAGGCGTATGTGAGGAAATTTTCTTACCAGAGCATAACCACTGATGACTGGAAGGGGTTCCTCTACTCCTACTTCACAGACAAGGTGAGATGTTAGGGACTTCTTAATTTCTCAAGCCTGTACAGCTTGATTTATTGACTTGTTTGGCTGGTTTGGAATATTTAAAAGTGGAGTATAATCTTTGCTTTAAGACTCAATCCCATGATATTTTTCCTGTATAAAAA
>NW_022103898.1:32135933-32138198 GCF_000313985.2 Echinops telfairi
GGGATATTATAAATAGAGGTCTGTTCAATTTATTACTTGTAATTGAGTCAAGTAAGAGTTCCTCTTTCCATCACTTGGAATTCTCTGGTTTGAAATATAGGTATAGTCTGTAACCTTAAAATTGCCTTTATGTGAAAACATATGCATTTTTATAAACTTTAATCTTTAACATCTTTCATCTTTGCAGTTATGATATGACTCTGACAAATGCTTGTGTTGCCTTAAGTCAAAGATGGATAAATGTGAGTGGTAATGTCTGGGGTTTTTTGAATAGTACATCAATGGTTCTCAACCTGTGGGTCGCGACCCCCTTGGGGGTCAAATGACTTTTTCAGTTTCATTAGTTATGAAATAGCAACGAAAATAATTTTATGGTTGGGGGTAACCGCAATATGAGGAACTGTTTAAAGGGTCGCAGCATTAGGAAGGTTGAGAACCACTGCTTTACATGAAGATTTTGTGGGGCAGGGGGGCCCTGTATCTTACACATGAGTAGTTGTATTTGGAGTGGCTGTTTAAGCGAACCGATAGATGCGTCTCCTTTCGTGCCACTGGGTAGATTCAAACTGCAAACCTTTTGGTTAGCAACCAAGCACTTACCCATTATACACTGGGGATCCTTTGTAAGGATATAACCAAGGAGCTATTAATATATTAGTTTCTGAGAACTGGGATTGGAGATAGGAAACAAAACAAAGGAATTTTTAATTCTATCCTATTAGTTTTTATTTTTCTTTTTTAAACATTTGCATCTAGCTTTTAAATTTTAAAAAATTCACTAGCTTAAAAGTTCTGAACTAGATTTAAAAGATCTTAAGAAACATAATTTACTAAACTATATAATGTTTCTAAATCATCTCAAATGTTTGTGGCTGTGAATCCTAATTTTGAAAAGCACAGCCCTTCTTTTCTGTTTCTAAGCTGACTTCTAGGATGAAGTGGGGGAAATAAACAGTGTAGGCCAGAAGGAAGCTTGCATCTGTGCCCTTAGCAATTATTCATGTGGTCTTACGAAAAATAAGCAACTTCATCCCTTATCCAAGCTTTTTATTAACCTATATGAGGGGGCATCAGGAAGTTTGGGTGGGGGGGGTGTGATTCCCTATCTTTTCATCTCATTTTTTCCACCAACATTTTGAAAGCCCCCTTAATATTAGTTAGCATGCTTTTTTATAACACTTCCTTTACTTTGAAAATTCTATGGCCTGAGTGTGGAAAGGATGTCCAAAGTTTACTTAGCCTTACTATTAGTAGCCCAATAGTTCTTCTATCCTATTGATTTTAGGAGTCCTGGCCACTTTAAAAATATCAGTAATTCAGCCTCAGGATTATTTAAGTAGCTAAGGATTTTATGGATTTTGTTGTGTATTAATTTGCAGCCTTTTACAGCCAGGTATTTCTGCTGTCACTTCTAAAGGGTACATACTATTATGTCAGATAAGCCATTAAATACAATGAGGGTGTGCAAGAGGGAAATGACCCGGAAACATGTCTTTTAGGCCAAAGAAAGTGATTTTGGTTCATTCAGCGCAGCAGACCTGAAGGATCTCTCTTCCCATCAGTTGAGTGAGTTTCTGGCAAAGATGCTTCAGAACGTAAGTACCACCTCAGAACATCAGAGACCAACAAACGGGCAAACACACTGACAATGGACCCAACTTAAAGAAAAAATCCTCACTTCCTGTTGCGCTCACGATTATTCTGAATGCAAACATCTCTACAAGGGGTAACCCTGTCCTCGAGAAGCTTATAATACAGTAGGAAAGCTAAGACATAAAAAAAATCTATAGAGCTCTGGTGGCACAGTGGTTAAGCACTGCTAACCCTATATTCAAGCCCATCAGCTTCTCCCCAGAAGAAAGACTGTCGGCTTCTGTTTAGAAAATGTATTTATAGCCTTGCCTTAAAAAAGGCAACCATCTAAGCCAGGGGCCAATTAAATCCACATGGAAAAAGCACACCAGCCTGTGTGATGCAAGGATTGTAAAGAATAAAATGTAAACGAAGGAATGGAATCAGAGGTTACATTGTGAACATGGTACAGAGGGCTATGGATGATGATGATGCCAGCCAGGAGTCCATTTATATGGTCCATGCATGGACTGGGCCTCTGGTGAATTCCCTCTGAACATAGTTCCGGGATGTGAATAGCCTTGCTATCAAACAGAGAACATTGCAAAATCAATTTTGGCAGATGTAATTAGGTTAAGATGTGATACCTTATCATTTGTTCTCTCATTTTGACCCATTTTAAATTCTAACATT
>NW_022103898.1:32139666-32146687 GCF_000313985.2 Echinops telfairi
TTTCTGTATGTGAAATCCAGGGTAGGTAAATGTATAACAACAGTAATTAGATTAATAATTCTCTAGGGCCTTGGTGGTGTGGTGGTTACTCATCGAGCTGCGACCTGCATGATCAGCAGTTCAAAACCACCAGCAAGCAGTTCCACTGGAAAAAGACTGGCCTTTCTGCTCCCGTAAGCAGTTACAGTTTCAGAAACCCACAGCAGGGTCGCAGTGGCGGGGAGGAGCGATTTTGGTGTTTAGGAACATGGCGGGGAGTCCGTTCCGACTCACAGCGACCCTGCGTACACCAGAACGAAACCCTGCACCATCCTTCCACTGTTCTTACATCCGAGCTCATCGCTGGAGCCACTGGCACTCCACCTGCCGAGGGCTTCCTCTTTTTCTCTGCTCCTCACTTTACCAAGCATGAAGTCCTCCAGGGACTGTCTCCCCTGACAACAAGTCCAAAGTGTGGGAGATGGAGTCTCAAGGCATCTCTGAGGAACATTCTGGCCCTACTTCTCTTCCAAGGCAGATTGGTTGCTTCTCTTGACAGTCCTGACAGCCAAGTGGTGGAGAGACTGAATGAATTAGAAAGCAGTTAATGAGAGCACAGATGGTGAGTTCCTGTGTCTGCGCTCACGGCTGGGGCGGCAACATCGCCCTAGTGGCGTCTTGGAGCCCTGGTGGTGCTGCGGGATGAGCATGGGGCTGTGAATCATAAGGTCAGAGGTTCAAACTCACCATCTGCTCCCATTAGGATTTACAGTCTCGGAATCTCTGAAGAGTCGTTCCACTGTCGTCCGATAGGTCCTTAGGAGTCAGAATTCACTTGATGACTGGGGATCTGTAGTGGCCGCTCTACCACAATCACTTCAGACTCGGACTTGGTTTAAACGGTGTTCGTTTTTCAATCTTTCCGACACCCTTGCTTGTTTTCTGACATTCACAAACCCCCTGATAATATACATAAAAGCTTGTGTCTGTGTAATAACTATATTTTTGCTAAGGAAAAAGAGCCCTTATTAATCACACCAGATTCTCAAACTATGGTGACCTAATTCTCTAAACATTGACTCTCTCTTACTTCAACCAGGCTCCTGTTGCCTTAAAATCATATTCCCCATTTAGCATTGATTATGAAAACATAATATAAACTGAGGTGGAATTTGATTATTATGGGATGATTAATCATTACAGAAGTCTGAAGTCCTTTCAAGAATACCTGCCCTATCCCGCCCTTTCTGTAACAAGAGTCTTAAGAGTCTTAAAAACTTAAGAATGTAGGTCTTTTAGAAGGGCATGTGGAGGAAACTGCCCAAGGACAAGGCAGGGTGAATCCGTGAGGCCGCAGTTCAGGAAGTAAGACTCCATCTGGAGAATGGAGATGACCCACCGCTCCGAGTGGCAGGCGAAGTGGGAAGACTGCAGAGCAGCGTCGGAACGCGCCTGCGTCTGTGGCCAGCGTGTCTGAGAGCAGTGAGCACAGCGTGCTCCTGCCTGCTGCTGCAAGTTCTTCACGAGTAGACGATCCCTTTGCTCTCAGGAGAGCACTCTGGTCCGGGATAGGTTTGTACAGAATGTCCTTCGGTGCGCATTTGCTTGCTCCTTTCATTTTGTTAGCTGACTTCTTTCTGCACGCTAAAGGAGGAAGCCTTTTAACCTGGCCAAGACTTCCTCTCTAGCTCTCCTAACAAGGGTGCTGATGAGATGATTGTCATGTGTCTGTTCTGCTCTAGGCACCGCTTCCCCTGGGACACGTAAAGCGAATGCAGGAAGTCTACAACCTGAATGCCATTAACAATTCAGAAATACGATTCAGGTACATCGCTTTAACTTGTCTCTGTGGACAAAACAAAGTAGAAGACTCGCCCAAAAGGTGGAGAACGGGGAGGCGTGTGTGGATTGGGAAATGCTTGTCACGTACTCACTTGCATCTGTAGAGCTAGTATTGTGGCACCAGTGGGTAGCTGTAATGTCTATTAAGATGATCGTAGCCATCCTTTTTGTTAGTTTGTTCTGAATTTCCCTTGCCTGAAAAATGAAAATTTGGAATTTGGCATCTAGTGGTAAACAGACTTACCTACACAACTCACTGAGAGGACTTCTCCGTGGAAATGGAAATCTTTGGTTCTGCTATGGGTCTATATAATCATTTCAAACTTAGGGTATGGGGCTTAAACCAAGTTTTATTCAGAAACCCTACTTAGTAGGTACGTAAGCACTTAGATAATCCAAACATTTTATAACTTAGGTATTTTTTCCCAGAAATAAAATATTTTCTTCCCTTTCCTCTACAGTTGTAAAATTTGTGTGTGGATGTATGTGTGTACAGATTTGAGATTCGTGGGATAAGAACATACTATAAAGCGGCTTACAGTATAATTCTTAAGGGATTTTTTAATCCGTGTGAAAGTCTTTTTTCAAGCATAGTTGTCTCTCCTCCTGCCCCGCCCCCACCTCCCACTCCCCAACACCCCCCTCAGGTGGTTACGGCTCTGCATCCAGTCCAAGTGGGAAGAAGCGATCCCTCTGGCTCTGAGCATGGCAACTGAGCAAGGAAGGATGAAGTTTACGCGGCCCTTGTTTAAGTAAGAGCCCAGTCCAGAGCTGTGGTTTGAATTTACATGGGGAAAGCATGAGAGACACTCTCTAAACAGATGTTGTTGAAGCTTTTGTAAAATACATTTAGTAAGTACTTTTTATATTTGGTAAACCCTTATTGATATCATGCAGGATAGGAGCCAATGTGTCTTAGTATTTACAGGTTGAGGCTATTTGCCTAGCTGGTTTAGAAGCATTATATAAAAAGCTAATAAAGGATGAAGCCAGTCTTGGAGACTTCCCAAGTGAAATCCAACAGTGACTTAGGGAACAAGGCCAGGCTGCCTAATGGATCTGCATATCTGTCTAAAACCCAACAGAACTTTCTTGGTGTGCTACACTGTCCCCAGCAGGCGAGTAGCCACCGGCCATTGAGGGCTGCTGAGCCCTTGGCATGTGGCTAGTATAATGAAGGGGAGGGGCTCGGACTTGATTTACATAATATCAACTTAATAGCTGCATGCAGCTAGTGGCTGGTGCGCTGGACAGCCCAGGTGTAAGAGTACTTGGTTTCTGTCTTACACTGGATTTGTGGTTTGATTTTTCTTGACCTATCATTCCAGCCCCCAGCCCCAAAGACAGAGGTAGGTTACTAGTCCCATGCACAGTGAACTCAAAGAAACAGGTCATCCTCCTGGTTAGACCACCGCCTTCTGCACTAGGTTGTATCCCCTCTGGCCTGGTGTTCCCATGCATCTCTCATAGCTCTGAGTTAGTACTGTTGTGACTTGTTGGGCAAATCCCCCTTTCCTCCCTCATCCAGTCATTTGATCTGAGATGTTAACTGTTCTTTCTCTCAAAGGGATCTGGCTGCCTTTGACAAATCCCGAGATGTGGCCATCAGCACCTATAAGCAGCACAAAGCCAGCATGCATCCCGTGACGGCCATGCTGGTGGGCAAAGACCTGAAAGTGGAGTAGGCCTGGCCTCTGGCTGTCCCCACAGAGGCTTTCTTTAAAAGTGAATTCATAAAAAAATAGATGCTTTGCCTTGGATATCTTTAAAAATGTCATTTCAGTTTGGGCTTTTTATTGTTTGCTTTTTTTTTGTCAGTGCTTTTGCTAAAATAAAGCCTTAAGTTGTTTGTAAAATAAATTTTAATCTTTTGATTTCTAAATGACAGTTTTGAAAGTGGCCTTGTTAAGAGATTTCTCCAACTTCAATCCCAACATATGTCAACGTAGTATTTACCTGATATTTTAAATTGTCTCCTTGAATCTGCTGCAGCTAAAACTTGACACAGACTGGCTTTTTGCCTTGAAATAACCAGAAGCATGGACCCGGGGTTTCATTTGCTCACCACCTGCCTGGCAGACACACCAACATGTATTCCCTCTTAACAGGAACACCCCACTTCCAGAGCCACCCCAGTGGCCCAAGGCCTCATCTGGCCGCCTGTCCACCGAGGCCACCAGGGTCATCCTGGGTGCCTCTTCAACGTGCCCAGTCTGCTGCTCAATGGCCAGCCAAGTTCTTCACCCCACACAGACCGTGGAGGGCAGAGAAGGAGAATACTGGAGGCATGGCAGCAACTTGACCAAATGGAAAAGGAGAATTACCAGAACGAGCTACCAGTAGCTCTTCAGTAGAGTAGCTAGAAATCCTCAACGACCGTCACAGAGACTCCCATGTTTCCTTTGTTCCTGGTACCTCTGCCTACTTAGAGAAGGAACTCTGATGGTGTAATGGGTTACATCCTACTCCGTGGGCTGCTAACCACAATGTTGGCAGTTCAAACCTGCCCGCTTTTCCCACCAGGGACAAGGGAGGCTTTCTGCTGCTGTGGCGGTTCACAGCCTTGGAAGCCAACAGGAACCGTTCACCAGGTGGACCGTGGTGAGTTTGGTTTTGGTTTACACCTTAGTTTCTTGGTAAGGTTTTTTCACAGCACCCCAGGCTACAAACAACCCTAATCATGTGTTAAGTTTGAACGTAATAGTACCTGTGTAGTGTCACACAGATGACTGATTCAACATTTTAAAAGCTCCCAAAAATACAAGTGCCCCCTGGCACATCAACACCCAGTCCAGGAACCACCAAAACCCACCTCGATGCCACCGAGTGAGTTGACTGAATCGTGGAGACCCTGGAGGAAAGTGTAAGTGCTCTTTCCGAGGCTGTGCCTGCAGGAGTGGAAAACCCCTTTCCCTCTTTGGGAGCCGCAGTTGAGACACAGGATTGTTTTGTAACCCTCACTCGACTAGAAGGGTTATCTTAGACACACCGGAGGAGGTTCTCGGAACCCAGAGACCCATGTCAGTGGACTCAGATCTGGGAACCATTGATGCTCTCGTATCTCATCTCTGCTTCTCCAGCCCCAAACAACGGCCTAGCTGCCTCCAGCTTTACTGGGGGGAGAGTCCCTACCACAGGGAGAGGTCTTCTCAATTCTGGATTCCCAGAAGGGACTGCCCTTCCTAGGGTCCACCAGCCAGTCCAGCTGGCTAATAGCAATGTCCTCAGACAATACAGGTGAGCCAGAGAGAGTCATCAGTGCTAACCCCGTGCCTGAGATCTTAAACCTGGTCAGAGCAGCACATAGAAGGCAGGTATCTAAGCAACAAGTTGTATTCATCCCTAGAAGCCTGACCCCACTCCTCTAGACATTGTCTGTTGGACATTTATCTGCACTGTAAGGGTAGCTTTCACTCCTTGGACCCCACTTGCCTTCCTCATGAGAACTAAGTACCAGAGGTTAGCTCAAATACCTGTTACCTAATCCGTGTCTCTAATGCTAAAAGGACAAGCTAAAATGCTCCTTGGCCATAATGAGACTTCATCTCACGTATTTTGCGCGTGTCGGGGCAGACCAGGTCCGGAAGCAGGATGAGGCTATCGAGCTAGGACATAAAAGGGAGCCCACATCCACTTGATTGTTCTGATTAGCGTACTCACTGCCACCAAGACAATGCGGGCGTGTGCGTGCATTTCTGAGACACAACTATAAGAGAGTAGAAAAGCCCAGTCTTTGTCCTGAGGAGATGCTGCTGGCTCTGAACTGTCGACCATGTGGATTGTAGCCCAACTCAAGTAACCACTGTACCACCAGGGCACCTATTCTTAAATGCTGGCAAGTCAGTTCTGACTCCACAACCCCATAAACACTACCCAGTCCTGCATCATTCTCACACTTGTGCCTTCTGAACCCATTGTTGGTATTATTGTGTAATTCATCTGATGGAGGACTTTGCTCCTTTTGGGCTGACTTTGCTGAGCATGATGTCCTCCAGGGACTGATCTCCTGATATCATGTCTGAAACACACAAGACAAACTCTCACCATGATAAGGAACTTTCTTGCTGTACCTCTTTCAAGACATCTGTTAGCCCTTTTAGCAGTCCATAGTACTTGCTGTATTCTTTGCCAGCACCAAAATTCAAATGTATCAATTCTGCAAGTGATACAGAAATACCATGGCTTGAGTGAAGTACACCTTAGACTTCAAAGTGACACTTTTCTTGATCTCTTGATGGCTACTTCCATGAGGATTCGATTGTGGATTCAAGTAAGACAAACTCCTTGACAACTTGTTATCCATTTGCCACGATACCTATTGGTCCAGTTGTAAAGATTATTTTTCATTGAGTTGTAATCCACATTGAGACTCCAATCCTTGATGTTCACTAGGAAGTGATTAGTAATCGGCGTCATTGATTAGTAATGTGGACAGCACTGCTGGCATTAGCACTGCTGGTCACTGAAAAGATTGGCTGTTTGAACCCACCAACCACTCTGGGAAAAAACATGGTACCCTGATTTCATAAAAATTGGAAACCCATTCCAGCAGCTCTACGTGGTCCTGTAGGGCCACCACGCATCAGACGACCACCATGGTGGGTTTGGGGGTGGGTTTTTTTCCTTGGTAATACTGCAAGTGAATTGCGGGGGAAGAATTCTTGCTGAGTGGTCTGGAAGAAGGTAGGGGGCGCTAGAGGCAAATGTATCCTTGCAGGTTGACCTAGGACTAAGTCAAAGGACTGCATTTTGTCAAGCATGCTAACGAGCTTTTATATTGTAGGCTTTGTGCCAGGATAGGGGTCACATAATTACTAGATGAGCAAAGACAAGTAAGTTCTACATAGTACTAAAAACAGAGGTGCTATAGCAGCCAAAGAAAGGCCACTTCAACTACAGATTTAGGCAAGTGTCTGGATAGGGCAATAGGTTAACACAGGTAGCTACTACTGTCTGGAAGGTTGCAAGTTCAAGTTCATATAGAGGTACCTCAGGAGAAAAGCCTAATCTAATTCTCAAAAAACCTGCGATTGAAAAAGGCTTGAAGGTAATCAAGCGGCCATCAAGCTCAGAAGCAACAAAGCCCCCATGGAAGAAGCACACCAGCCTATGTGACCACGAGGTGTCGAAGGGATCAGGTATAAGGCATCATCAAAACAAAAAATCTTACCATAGTGAATGATGGGGGGAGTGCGGAGTG
>NW_022103898.1:32148876-32164085 GCF_000313985.2 Echinops telfairi
AAAAAAAAGAAAAGCACTTAGGTGGGCATAGTAAATTGCAAAAAGTCAGAATTCATTCGGAGAAGGCATTAGCTGTGTCTTCAAGTAAAGTGCCTGGCTGCGCCCAAATGTGAATGATGGTAAAGCAAAACAAAAAAACTTTGAAGGTACACAGTAAGGTGTTTGGAGAGAAGTTAATGAGAAAAGAGAAGTGAAAGAGTTTGCTATAATAGAAGGAATACAGTTCAAGAAATATGAAAGTATGTAAGAATTGATGCTCACTAACTGCTATAACCTGTCTTTTCTTAAACTTGACCGAGGGGAGTGGAGGAAAGGAGATTCACCAGGCAGGTTCAGGCGACGCCTGAAAGCCTTGAAGTTGTTCTCGGGAACAGAGTGGAGCCGTCCCATCTGGACCTGAAAGAGGGCATCTAAATTATAGTGAACGCGATTGGCAGAAAGAATAAACATGGAGACTTTCAAGAACTTTGGGGGACAACTCAATCTGCTCTCACCAAAGTTCTTTGCCATCCTCACACCTTCTCTCTGCTGCACTTGGCAATTTGAGATGAGCTGCTAAGTGGCTCATGAATGTCTCTCCTACGACTTTCTCACATCATTGGCCTCTAAGCAAACACATTTGTCATAGAGGTATCTCTGGTGTTTACGATTAGTGGAAACATTTGGAAACTGATGATGGCAGCACATGCACAAATGTGCTTGACACCATTGATGTATATGGATGGTTATAAGAGCTGGAAGAGCCCCCAATAAAAAGATTTATAAATTTTAAAAAGATTAGTAGAAACAAGCTGCATGAATCCATACATTACTCATTTTGAACTTGTTCCTATTAAACACTCTAGTAAGATTTATGTCTTACAGGTTTCAGTGACTCCATATAAAGATGATTTTGAGTGGATATCAGCCAATTCCTTTATGAAACATCTACCAAGCTGCAACTACTTTCCTTAAAGAAAGTCCACTGTTGAAGGTTCATTTCCCCAGCCCCACTCCACCCCCACAGGCCAAGGGATGAAGAATAGGGTCATGATGAGAGGAGCCCCGTAGGGCAACAGCGCCCCCTATCAGCTCGAAGCAGCCGGGTCCGTCTTCATGCGTTTTCCAAAATAGCTTGGGGTCTTGCTCTCTTCAAAGAGGAATGACAGGAGCTTTTGCGCTGCCTGCTAAGAGAATGAGTTACAGACCCCGTGAAACCACTTATGAACAAAGGACTGGGTGAGAATTGGGTCTGTGTTAAACAAACCCACTGGTCAATGAAAAATAACCTTAAAAAAACAAAAAGAGGGTAAATCCCTTCGACCCCTTACCTTGAACTCACCAAGAAACAGGAGTCACTTGGGGACAATTGAAAAATTTAGACCAACAAGAAGCCAAACCTTATCATGTACTTGGGAATGTCATTGTAAGACAAACCTTGCAATGTGCTTGGGAACGTCAATGTACTTGTGGTACTTCCTTACCTTATCAATAATGCAACTTCACACCCTTGAGAATTTTTACTTACTTAATTAATTAATTGGAGTTTTTTCTACTAATCTCAGCTCCCAGATCAATCACTTGGAAGCTGCCCTCAAAAAACAACTTGTTACTATTCAGCAAGAAACTCAAATTTCTACCCTTAAAACTTTGCAAGATAGTTGTCAATGGTTAAATCCTAATACTTGATCTCCTAAAAGTCATTTGCAAATGTGGGGAATTGCAATCATTGTAAGATTTTTGTTTTACCTTGTCGATGTTTAAGAAGACTTACTGTCCGGCTCCGTGAGTGGCAAAAGATGTTTGATTCATCCACTGCTGCAGCAAAAATATTACCACCTGCTTCAAATGCTAAAAAGGGCGAGATGGTCCTGTTCCCCCTGGGCGGAGTGCTTGGGTGCACAGCCTGAGCGAACCTTTGGTGTGTCACTGTTTGCAGGTTCCAGGAACTGGGAGCAAACACTGACCGATACAGAGATCCCCTGTTGGAGACAAAAAGAGTTCCATCTATCAAAATGTGCCCGCAGACCACAATGCCTGTTGGTCACATGAGAGTGCGTGCTAGTGCGTGCATGTGTGTTCATCATCATCTTGTGTCCCGACTCACGGTGCCCTACTATTGACCCTGCCTTTGAACATGTTCAAGCTTTCTCCTTTGGAGTCCAAATGCAAACCACCGAATGGAGAAGCTCAGGCGGGTCTTCTCTCCTAAGCCCCTCTCCTTTTCCTTCTTGACTCATTCTCAGACGTGAGTAGCTCTTCAGTGTGTCTCCGTCTCCGGGAGCTCCCACCCAGCTGGAGTGGCTGGAGTGGCTGGAGTGCTGCGAAGAAGAACCAGCGGTGGAGTATGCTCACGATCTCTGTGGAAAGTGGTGGAGGCTGCAGTACAGAGACCATGAAACAGAGCAAAGGAGCCAGATGGAGACAAGAGGCGGAGGGAAAGCGACCACAAGACCAAGAAGAGGAACAATGCGGCAACTATGAGACTGTGAGGCAGAGCAGGAGGCAGGCTTCACGGCCCGTGGAGACCAGAGGCCAACAAACCATGTGGCTAAGAGGCTGAGGACCTTTTAGCAGACTAGCTGCTGGGGAGGAGTGTCGCTGTAGACAAATGACTGCATCCTTAATGTTTTTTCATCCTAGCTCCTGGTAATCTGTTAACTTCTCTAATAAACCCTGTGTTAGCTCAGGGAGACTAGAGAAACAAATTCAGAGACACACATACGTGTATAAGAAAGAGCTTTATATACAAGAGCAATTGAATATTGAGAAAACATGCCAGCCCAGTCCAGATCAAGTCCCCAAGTCTGATATCAGCCCATATATCCAATACCAATCTATAAAATCCTCTTCAGACGCACGGAACACATGCAATGATGCCAGATGCAGGAAGATCACGGGGCAGTAGGTGGGAAGTCTTGTGGATCCAGTGGTGTTGTAAGCATCTCAGTGCTGGCAAGGGTCTCCACATGGCTTTTCTGGCTCCAGAGGTCTGGTTCCATCAGCCTCTCTCCATGTGTCTTCTCCACAAGGATGTCTCGCAGGCAGTGAACAGAGAGAGAGAGCATCTCCCGCCTCTAAGGAGGACATACAGGAGTTAACCAGAACCCTCACACACAGGCCTCATTGGCTATAGCTAGATTGGCAGGCTAGACTCCACCCCTACAGTCTTAATCCTCAAAATGACACCAGATTATGTCACTGATTCAATCCCTAAAATTGTGAGTTTTACCTGTGAGTTCTGTGTGGCCTTTACAACAAATACCCAAGCCAGCAGAAAGGTAGGTAGAGTGTCGTGGGAGGAACGGTTGGCAGCAGAATAGGTATAGAAAGACAGAGCTTGACAGCGTTCCAGGTTTTTTAGAATCTGTCTAGCAGGTTTGTTTGTTTTCCCCCCGAAGAATAGAGGCTAAAGGCATGTCTCGCCTTTCTGCCTTGTGGCAATGAGCCTTGGATTTGTGTCGAGTTGGCTTCTCCTTCTCCCTTGTGTAACCAAAGGTCAGACAGGGCCCTCACATAGTCTGTGCATTTCTCAAGATGATTTAATTTCTGGTGATGAAAACTTCCAGGGCAAATTCAGAGTGTGGGTGGCTGACCTACAAGTTCTAATTAGGCTCCACTGGGCTCTTCCTTGGCAGTTCTCTGTACGTGTCGCCTGGATCTCAGAGAAAGACTCTGAGCACGGGCATGGATGGGCATTTTCTGTGAGGAATCATATCTTTCAAACAGAGTTTAGTGTAAACACTTTTCAGAGATTTTCTTTCTTCTTCATTTTCTATTGCAATAATAAATCCTAGACGCTGGCTTGCTACCAAAGTGCTGGCTAGTTACAAGAGTGTCCCATTCCTTTGGCTTCACTTCAGAGGGCCCTAATCCTGGCAGTCATGGATTGGAGCGCAGGAGCTTTAATCTGTGTTTTGAAGCTTGCTTAGACTAGGGATAGCCATGTGCCAAGATGAAAGACTGTTTATCAAGCATGTGTGGAGGCCATGTTTGACCGCCTACCCCACAAGGGGAAAGAAGAATCCTAGTCCACACCAGCCCAAGATGACACCCTCTACGGCAGGAATCAGACATGCACCACCTTCCAACTTTCTTACCAATTCCAACAGCAACTGTCCCTCCTGCAGCCTCTCCACTCCCCCATGGGGCTGGATAATTCATTGAGATGCACACACAGAACATATTCATGGGGTCTGTTAGGAAAGTTAAAGGCACACTATTGAGGTGAGACATGTTCAGAGCACAATTGTTTGCTTAGGACAGTCTCTTCGTTGCCCTACCTACAGGCCAGCTGGATTCTCTCTGGCCCTCAGCCTCTTGGCCTGGCCTCTGTCCTGCTCAGTCCACGTTACAAAGTTCTTTTAGGGCTGCCAATAAATGACCATAGGGCAAGCAACCCCACTATAAGCCTCAACCCAAAGACCCGAAGCGCCAGCTCAGCGGGTCAGCAAAGCCAACTCCCCCGATTAAGTGCCCAGAGGCCACCCCCATGCCACAAGCCAGTCTCCTGCCCAAAGGCTTTCAGCTTTTACTTGCTCTGCAGACTGGGAAGTCCACCTCTCGGTCTCGTGCTCCAGCTCCTGGTTCTGCCATGCCACCGTCATTCTCCGTCTGCACCTCTGGTGTCACGGCTCTGTCCTGAATCCAGGAGGTCCAATGAGCAGGAGTCTTGGGGTGCACTGCACTGTAAGAGTATTAAAACTCCAAGCGTAGAAATCCCAAACGATTGCATTTCTGCTGGACCAGCTGTTGTTCTAAAGGCTTTATATGCATGAACTCGGCTCACACGCCCAACAGCCCCGTGAAATGGATGCTGTTTTTATCCCCATTTTACAGCGGAGAAAACTGAGCCTCAGAATAATTGAACAACTTTCTTAGTGGTCACATAGCTAGCAGACGGTACGGCCAGGGTTTGAACCCAGGTAGGCCTGGTGGTATAGCTGTTCTGCCCTGGGCTTCCAACTGCAAGTTTAGCAGCGGGAAACTACCGTTCCGACCCCACAGGAGAAGGACAGGGCTGTGTACGCCCCAAACAGTTACAGTCTGAAACCCAGGGGCAGTTCTACCCTGTCCTACAGGTTCATTCTGAGCTGGAATCAACTGATGGCAGTGAGTTTGGTTTTTAGGGAGTTTCGATACTGAAAATACCCTCACAAACCAGTTAGCCCCTTTACTTTTGATGAGGAAAGGGAGACTAATAAGTAACTTGCCCAAGACAGGGTGCTAATCAATAGTGCCCCTGGGTGTCGCCCACCCCCACCCCATGGCTATCTGAGCTGTTCACCTCCAAGCCAAGGTGGTTCGTTTGTCCAAACAATGACCTTTCGTTGTGAACATGATCTCTGGTCTCTGCAGTCTTCTTTTGTAGAGGGCCCTGACCAGCGAGAGGGAGCCATTGCTTAACAGGTGTTTGGGGAGTAAACAAATGAATGAAGATTGCCACACTACCTGGTGTCACAGTTGGCCAGTTGAGTATATTTTACCATTGAGTAATTCCAAATACAGACAGGAACATGGTGTCAGGGACCCTGATGAGAGCGGGACAAGGGAAGGAACAGCCCAGAGACCCCAGACTTTTCTGCAAGCAAGAACCGAGATCACAGGTGGACAGGCCTCCCAGCTACCTGGTCCTACTCTTCTGCGCCTTCGGGGGAAAAAAAAGAAGCTCCTTAATAAATAATTTCCCAACACCTGCAGGAATGAAGGCGAGGGAGGGGTGTGATCTGAAAGTCCATCTTGGTCTTCCTGCCTGACCACACCCTGGCAGTCGCTGCTGGATAAAACTCCCCCAGCCAGTCGGCTGTCACTGCCAGAGGAGCAGTCACAGAGCAGCCGGGTGGAGGCAACTCACCGGGCTACAGAAGTTGTGTTGGTCGCAGTGGTGGGACCATGCCCAGGTATACGGTACATGTGCGTGGGGAGTGGCTGGCTGTCCCCTGTCGGGATGCTCAGCTCACCGTGGGCTGGCTGGGCCGGGAGGCCATACGGCGCTACGTCAAGAACAAGCCTGATAATGGCGGCTTCGACTCGGTGGACTCCGTGAACTTCCTCGTACGCAGGTGCAAGGGCCTGGGCCTGCTAGACCCCGAGGACACCCTGGAGTTGGCCCTGGAAGACAATGAGTTCATAGAAGTGGGTATGTTGCGGCAGGTGGGGAAGGGCACCCAAGCCTGGCGGTCTGCCTGGGCTGTTGCTGGGAAGGAGGGTCTAAGCTGCCCATGTTAGGGCCCAGGATGAGAAGGGGTGGCCCATGTTGAAAGCTTGCTTGTGCCAGGCACCCCACTACTTAGTGCCCTGAGCCACTGAAATGGCCACACAACCCACCACGAGAAGTAGGATTCTCAGCCACCTTACAGTGAGGCCACAGATTCAGAAAGGCGGTGACTTATCCAGGCTAGGGTAGCGAGGGGGCAGCGAGGACTACATTTGAATCCAAGGCTGCAGACCTGAGTCCCTTTGCTGTTACTGAACTATTGAAAGGCCCTTTTGCCCTTGAAAAGAACCAGAGGGAGGCCAGGACCATAGAGGGTTCCGGGGCTCCAGTTTGAAGCACAGTAAAGCCAGGAGGGACTGCGGTATGGGTCTCCAGTGTTCTTTAAACCTGGTTTCCATCCAGACCTGGGTCCACGTGTGGCTCTCTTCCTACGTGAAGACTCTAAGACCCACCCCTGAAAGCACCCACACTGGTCTTGCACCAGCTATGAATAGCCCTTGCTTGCTTCAACAGCAACATCCACAGTGGCCCCAGGTTGTGACCTGTAACAGTCTCTCTTGCGTTTTTTCAGTCATCGAAGGGGATGCCATGTCTCCAGACTTCATTCCATCTCAACCCGAAGGGGTTTACCTGTATCCTTTCCTGCCGGCTCCTTGGTCTGCCCCGTGGGTCACCCTGGCCAGATGCTGGGCTTCCTGGGCTTTCCCACAGCATCCAGTAGTTTCCTTTATCTGGGCCTTCAGATACAGCAAATACAGGGAACCTGCAAAGGTAAGCTCGGCACCCCTTTCTGTTGGTGAAGACAAGTAAACCGGGTCTTTGCAGCCCTCACTGAAGGAGAGGACCAGCAAAATGGAGGGGGCCAGCCCAGGAACTGGGACAGGGGCTGATCCAGGCCGGGCTGGAGGGGAAGAGAGCTGGCAAAGGCATTGCACTCACGTCTCTTACGCTGCCATCTCTGGAGCCCGTTGCCATTTTCATGAGCACCCGGATGTTTCACCCAAACAAACAAAAATAAACCCCTGGCTCTCCAGCTGACTGCAATTGCTGTTGACCAGGGATGACATCTCCGTGGTGTCAAAGCTGGGGTCTGTTTGGAAGGACAATACCTAAAATGCTCAAATTCACTGAAATGTCTTTCTTCTGGGCAGTACATCGACATAGACGGGGACAATCTGACCCCAGAGGACCTGGTCAACTTGGGAAAGGGCCGCTACAAGATAAAGGTACCGGGTGGGGAGGAGGAGCTTCTGCGGTCACTGGGGCCACCCACAGGGAAGGAGGTCGCCCACGTGCTCAACTCGGAACATCATTTTCACAGCTCACCCCGACTGCTGAGAAGAAGGTGCAGAAATCCAGGGAGGTCATCGATAGCATCATCAAAGAAAAGACGGGTACCTTTCTCTCTCTGTGTGACAGCGTTCTCTTCGCGGACGTGAAAAATGCACTTGCATCTAATTTTCCAACGTCTTGTTTTTCTCTTTCTTTCTTTCAGTTGTTTATGGCATCACTACAGGCTTTGGGAAATTTGCCAGAACTGTCATTCCTATCAATAAGCTAGAGTAAGTTTGATTTGCACTTCTGCCCAGCAGCTCTTAAAGGGTGGTGTGTGTGTGTGTGTGTGCGCGCGCGCGCGCGCGCATGTACGCGCGCGTGTCTTCCAACAAGGGAAGCGATGAACGTGAATTTCAGTGAAACCTGTTTTACTCAATCTCTGCAGCTCTGGAATTGCGCGTCATCCCAAGTGTACAGAGGAGGAGGCTTAAGCGAAGGCACACACAAAAGTGGGGTGTTGAAAACACACACTTCGTAGTTCCTTCCACGGCGTCACACTGCCTCTTTCTATCCTGCTACAGCTCAAGCTATTTCCCCTTTATAGGCCCAGTTGCATGAGCATTTTCACTAAGATTTGATTGTTTGGGTTTTTAAAAACATTTTTATTTTTCTACCATTTCTCTTCCAGGGAGCTCCAGTTCAACTTAGTGCGTTCACATTCCTCAGGTAATAACTTCGCATTGTGGGCGTGCCTTCTGGTGCCAGAAGCTGGCCTAGATCTTGTTTGATTAAATGACTCAACCCTGACACTGTGAGATCCCTCGGAGGGTCTACTACATTCCAAGGACTAGCTTCTAAACTCTACTCCCCGTGTGGAAGGGAAGGGGGAAATGTTAGACAAGACCACCTTTCAGCTGACGCTCAGATGGATAGACAGGTGGGGGCTGGGGCCAGGGCTGGAGTGCAGGCCACATCATGGTGAGAGCATAATCAAGTCAGGCTAAATTCCTGGCTTGAACACAGGCCGTGAGTGCAGAGGTGCCAGATGAGACGAGAAAGCCGTTTACAAAACCATCTCCATCAAATTGCGAAGGAGCTTGTGCTGGGGCGTCAGGACGTTAAGGACGGCGGTCCTCACTCCCTGTTCTCCTCCCTGCCGTCGAGTCAATGCCGACGCATAGCGAGTCTATCGGACAGGGTAGAAGGGCCCCCGTGAGTTTCCGAGACTCACTGTTAACGGGAGTAGACGGCCCTGTCTTTCTCCCTCAGAGAAGCTGGTGGTTTTGAACTGCTGACATTGTGGATCGCAGCTCAGTGGGTACTCACTACACCACCAGAGCCCCTCCAAAGTGTTTTGGGAAGGGGAATTGAGAAGATGGAACGAGAAGGTTTTCCATCTGTCAGGGGGACAGAGGGGACCTCGAGAGGTGAGGCAGGCTGGCAGGGGAACAGCCTGTGTGGGACCAGAGGAAGAAGCGGGCAGGAAACTAGACTGAAGTGGAGATCAATGTGAGATCCGTTCTGTTTCCTAGGTGTTGGAAAACCACTCACCCCTGAGCGATGTCGGATGCTCTTGGCCTTAAGGATTAATGTCTTAGCCAAAGGATACAGCGGCATTTCCCTAGAGACCCTCCGACAAGTTATCGAAGCATTTAATGGTAATGTAATGGATCCCGGGGTGAGGGGACCCTCCAGGGAGCCTGGACATATATCCCAAGGTAGAATCAGTTGACCAGGTTGGTGAGCAAGTGACTGAGATTTTTAAAAAAAGATACAATATAATTGAGATACATGGAAGATGACCTTGACAAGAAGATCAGCTAAAGATGCGGGGAGTGGAACAGGGATACTTATTCCCAACCACTGGACTCCATTCGGCATCACCCCTCACTTAGTATTTTGCATCTGTAAGCGAGTTCCTTAGTCTGGCCTTAAATGCAGGAGTAAGGAGAACCGTTGATCCAGGGCGTCCTTGAAAGTTAGTGAAGCGTTCAATTATCTGGGGAGCATAATGATTTCTGAGCGTCCACCCCAAAGACTGCCAAAGTAGACCTGGTTGGTGCCTTGTAACTTGGACCCAATGCTCCCAAGAGCAGAAACATTGATACCCAACTCCGTGCAAAGGTAAAAGAGACTTTCCAAGAGGGTGATGACTAGCTTGTGATCCCAAAGCCAGATAGCAGCAGATATGCAGCTAAGCTCCACAGAGCTGTAAGACTTCCTGTCATAAACTAAGAGCAGGAGTACTTCTTGAGATAAGATCACATTTGAAACTCTTGGGAGGTTACTCCTTTGTCTCACAGCCTAAGATGACATTTCCAGGTCAGCAGAGCCTCTATGACTCTCTGGGGGAAGGAGTAGGACGAGAAAGAGCTAGGGAGTCAGAGAGTACAAACCCTCATGCTATGGATAAAGGAACTTGTGAATATGCCACTTGGCGGATATCAGTGTGAATGAAGAGCCGATAGGGTCGTGCTAAACACACCTGTCATAAGTCGAAGTCTCATTGTTTTCTCCCTCCCTGGTCTGCTTCACCTAAAATCTCAGCTAGCACAACTTTGACCTTGAGCCCATCTGTGTTTTCTGGGTGAGACTAAGGCTCCCCCAGGGGTCTGTAGGGCTCTGAGAATCCCCCCAGGGGAGCCGTGGTCTGGGAGCTGGCCGTGGGTGGCACTGCTTGCTCCGACAGCCACGGCGCAGCGGTTGGAAGAAATAATTACTGTCTGAGGTTTGATCAGACGTCAGCAAAATGAAGCCAAGCTTTTATATAACCTATTTGAAATGCAACTAGGTGACTAAGAGTCTAAAAAAAAGGTGAAGTTGCCTTTCTCTTCCGAGGGAACCTATTAACGCTTTCTAGGACCGTTTACATTGTTTTCCTATGAGATTGCATTTTCCTCTGTAGCGCAAACACGTTTCCAAACATTTTATTTAGATAACTTCAAACCTTTCATTCTTGTAAACAAGGCTGTAATGAACCGCTGCCAGTTCCTAATCAAGCCTTTCAGGCACATTGCTAACATTTCTAGAGGCTGAAGTATTGGATCAAATTGGAAAGTGTACATTTTGAAGGTTTTGCCTACTAACGGCCTTCACCTATCCTCTCTCCCTCCCTCCCCCCTCCCTCTCTTCCTATAGCAGTGGAGCCAGGGCTCTCAAGCATTCATGGCTGGGCTGGAGGAATGATTTCCATGCCAGGTGGCATTTGGGAGGTGGGTGATGGCAAAAGGAGGACCGTGGGGATGAAGTTGTGACATGACGCTGCCTCCTTCTCTCCTAGCCTCCTGCCTGCCCTATGTTCCGGAGAAAGGAACGGTTGGCGCCAGTGGAGACCTGGCGCCCCTCTCTCATCTGGCCCTTGGGCTCATCGGAGAAGGGAAGATGTGGTCTCCCAAGAGTGGCTGGGCCGATGCTAAATATGTAAGGCACGAATCACAGCTTTCTTCTGTTGTTCACTTGACCTCCTGGAGTCCTTTCTCTAGGCTTCCCCCTGGCTCTACACTTACTCACCTAAGCCTCATGAATCACCATACCCCCACTTTTCCCTTCCCCGACCCCCCAAACTAAACTCATTACCGTCAACTCAACTCACAGCGATCCTACAGGGCAGAGTAGACCTGCCGCATAGGGTTTCCAAGGCTGAAAATCTTTATAGACACAGACTGATCCGTCTTCTCCTATGGAGTAGCTGGTGGGCTCGAACCACAAACTTCTCAGTTGGTAGCCACGTGTTTAACCGCTGTGCCACCAGGCCTGCTTTCTTCTCACTGATTTACCATTTCCTCCTCATAACAGTCAGAGGAGAGACACGGGCTACGTGCCACTGAGTTGGCTCCGACTCAGAATGGCCGTATGGCTAAGAGCAGGCCTGGTCCCGCGCCACCCTCCCAGCAATTGCTAGGTTTGAGCCCTTCATTGCCAGACTGTCGGCTCTCTGTGCTTGAGGATGACCCTGGCAAAAAGGTGCCACTGCTAGGGAACTGAGGCAGTGCTGGCTCCCGGTGGAGTTCTCACCATCCATTAAAGAGACCTGGGTTTGATTCTTGGCCAGCAGCCCGCATGCGCGCCATTCACTACCCATCTCTTCATCGGTGGAGGCTGAGTGCAGCTATGAGACCGTATGGGCTTCGCGGGGCTTCCCGACTCAGATGGACTAGGAAGAAAGGCCCAGTGATCTACTTCGCAAACTCAGCCAATGAGAACCCTGTGGATCACAATGATTAGATCCACAAGTAACCACGGGGATGGCTGCAGGACCAGGGAGCTTGTCATCCCATTGTGTGTGGGGTCACCTTTAGTTGGGGCCAACCAGATGACACTAACAATAGCTAGCATTAACCCCAGGGGTCTATTCTATACCTAACACACTAGCAGTGGGGGGTCACACACTAGTCCAAGTTTATGGAGGAGCCAGTGGTCTCACCGGGCAGAACTTTACTGTGTGGCCTCTGGAAAGCAGAATCCCTTTCCCCGAGCTCCCGCCCTGGCAGCCGATCCCAAAGGCTTGTTTTGATAAAGCTCTAAGGTTTTCTTCATCTCTCTCCAAGTTGAGTGAAAGCATCATGCAGTGTGCTGTCGCAGATCAATTTTGGGAGAGCCCCTAACAGTAAGTCAAGTGGCAGAGGACCAGGGGGGAAGGAAACACTAAGGGATGTAGGTTCTAGATCCTCCCCCCTTCCATTTAAGCCCCTCAACCGGACCTTCCTAAGCAGCAAGTCTAAGCATGTCCTAGTTCAAACCTGCAAGGCCTCCCCTGACTTAAGGATAACATACAAGTGGAAGGGATTGGCAGGAATCTTATCTGTCAGGTTCTCACTCACTGCCGCCAAGTCAAATCCCACTCACAGCAACCCGATGCGGCAGGGTAAAACCGCCCCTGTGGGTTTCCAAAGCTGCAAATTATTACTAAAGTAGAATCCCTGCCTTTCCCCCAAGGAGCAGATGGTGGTTTTAAACTACTGATCTTGTGATTAGCGGCCCAAAGCATAACCCACTATGCCACCAGGGCTCACTGGGTTGCCAGTTGTGTAATTCCCTGTCATCCCTCCCAGCAGGGTCTTATGCTACAGAGCGAGGCAATTTTCATAGCTGGGATGTGATGTGCTAGGCCCCGGGCACACTCCTGCTGCTCTTTCTGATACATCCTCTCTCTGCTTCTCTGACCCTGTTCCCTACCCCCAAGTCCTTTGTGCTCTCTCACTGTGCTGTGGGTTAGGCATTTGGGTTATGAAGTGCAAGGTTGCAGGTTCCAACCTGGGGAGAAAAGTGAGGCTGTGTGCTCCCATAAAGATTTCGTCTTAGAAACCCTATGTGGGGGCTCTGCGCGTTGGGATGGACTCGATGGCAGTGAGGATTTTGGCTTCTGTCTTCTCATATCATCTTTTTCTACTGCATCTACATCCTGGCCCACTTAACACATTATCACTATAATTGCCTCTTGGCTCGTCAGTCTTTATATTTTTCCTCCGCCCCCCCAACCCCCCTCCCCTCCAATCCTATCCCCAAATTGAAATGTTTCCTGTCTTTGATGTAGCATCCAGGACAGAATATGGGATGGCACAGGTACTCGAACAAACCTGTCCAGTTGACATAGTCAATGGTTCTCCCTGTCTCTGTCTGAACTCCCCTTACTTCTCCATAAAGAGTCCTCGTGGCAGAGTGGTTTGCATATTGGGTTGCTAACTAAAAGGCATGAGCTACTCCACAGGAAAAAGATGAGATTGTCTGCTCCCATAAAGATTTAAAATCTCAAAAACCCTAGATAGGGTTGGGATTCACTTGACAACAATGGGCTTGACAACTATATATATATATATATCCTTCTTCCATGTGGTTGTTCTAAAAAAAATAATTTAAAAAAATTCCAATGGCCATCAACTCAATTCTGACTCATAACAATTCTATAAGGCAGGGTAGAACTACTCTTGAGTTTCTGAGACTGTAAATCCTTTGAGTTTCTGAGACTAACTCCTTACCGAAGCAGAAAGCCTCACTTCTTCTGCAGAGGGGCTGGTGGGTTCTGAACTGCTGACCTTGCTGTTAGCAGATTCATGTGTAACCCACTATGCCACCAGGGCTCCTTGTTGTTAGCTGCCATCAATCTGATTCTGACTCACAGTGAACCATATCTTACAGAGGAAAACTACTCCATAGGGTTTTCTCAGGAAGCAAATCACCAGGTTTGACCTGCCCACATCTTTAGGTTAACTAAAACAAACAAACAAGTCACTGCCTTGAGTCGACTCCGACTTATCATGAGTCTATAGGACAGGCTAGACACCCCTGTGGCTTTCTGAGATTGTAACGCAGAGTTAGATTGCCTTATCTATCTCCCACAGAGCAGCTAGTGGTTCCGAACTACTAACTTAGGGCTTAGTAGCCCAAATACATAACCCACTACACTGCCAGGGCTAGTTAAAATACTTGGCTGCAAATGCAAAAAGTCAGTAGTTTAAATCCACCAGCGCTCCATGGGCAAAACATGTAGCCATCCACCTCCATTGCGATTTGCAGCTTGGAAGCCCAATGGGACGTTCTACTCTGTCCTTTAGGGTGACAATGAGTTGCAATTGACTAGACAGCAGTGGGACTTTAGGTCATCAGCCAAGTGCAAACCCAAGGGCATTTCCTTCCTCCATTGAGGGACTTTGACTTAGGAACGATTTTTACTTCTTATATTTTAGGAGATGATCAGTCTTCCCCTTGCTGCTCAGAATTCTGTTTCTAATTATTTGACCTATAATATACTCTTCATGGTGCTTATCCATTTGTTGTGCAAGCGAGGAGCCTCACTCAGGAAGCCAGGGCTTTTTCTTGTCGCTGTTAGTGGCTGTCAAGTGAGCAACCTCATATATCACAGACCAAACACTGCCCTGTCCTGCACCATCTTCATGGCCAGCGACAAATCTGAGTTCATTGTTGCAGCCACCATGTACCTTGAAGCCTCTCAACCTAAGGGGCTCACCTTCTAGCACTCTATCGGTGTTCTCCTGCATGGTCCACAGGGTTTGCATCAGCTCATCTTTGGAAGGAGATCACCAGGCTCCTCTTCTTAGTCTTCCTAAGTCTGGAAGCACCACTGAAACCGGTCTACCAGGGGTTATCTTGCTGGTGTTTGACCTTCCAGCACTGTAGCAACACTACGTGCAGGTGTAGGTGCCAGTGTATAGATAAGCGGGTCTGAGGGTGGAGGGAGTTCTGAGCCTCTGAAGGCAGGAGACTGGGCGGGTGTGGGGAGCCCAGGCTTCTTCAAAGAAAGGGTGTGGTATAAAAGATACAACCCTAAGGTGGACCTGATTTTCTCGTGTCCCATCAAGTCAACTCTGACGCAGTGAGCCTTTGGACACAGTGGCTGTTTTCATGGTTAGGTGCTAGGCTACTGAAAGGTTGACAATTTCACCTCCCCAGCTCTCCACAGTAGAAAGATGGAGCAGTCTGCTTCCAGGAAAATTTACAGCTTTGGGAATCGAGGAGTGAATAACTAATTTGGGAAGGGGGAGAGTGCACAAGAACTGATTGTGATAATGTATTTACAACTCTTTTAAAAAGCAGCTTAACTATGGAAGTGTATGATATGTGAATTTATATCAATGAAACTTCTTAAAGTATGGTCAGATAAATAAAAAAAGATTAATAGCCTTGGAAATTCTGTAGATCAGCTCTACTCTGTTCTGCAGGGTCACTGTGTGGTGGAATGGAACATCTGATCTTTTGGTTATCAGTTGAGCACTGAACCATC
>NW_022103898.1:32164185-32165596 GCF_000313985.2 Echinops telfairi
AATTCTGTAGATCAGCTCTACTCTGTTCTGCAGGGTCACTGTGTGGTGGAATGGAACATCTGATCTTTTGGTTATCAGTTGAGCACTGAACCATCGCATCACTGGGACTCCTACATTGTTCTATAGGCAATAGAGCCCATGATTTTTTAAAGTACAAGGTGCATTCAAAAGATAAAATCTGCTTTCAGACTGAAAGCAAAAATAAAGACGAGACTAGAGACCATGAACAGAGCCAAGTCATGTATTTCTAATCTTTTCTAAGACCTTGGGTTTAAACCTTTCGGTGGGTTTCATGTGAAATTAGAACTTTGATTCGATAAACACTGTTATATTTTTAATCCCTCTACAGGTCCTGCAAGCCCATGGGTTAAAACCAGTTGTTTTGAAACCAAAAGAGGTAAGGAAATGAAAGGACAATTGGTTCCTAATAGCCAGCCAGGTGGCACAGCAATTAAAGTACCCAGGTGCTAACTGGAAAGTTGGTGGTTCAAACCCATCCACCCCTCTGTGAGAGAAAGATGTGGTAGTTCTCTTCCACGAAGAGTTTCAGCCTTGGAAACCATATAGATTGGAGGGACCCATTGACTGGATGTAATTGGAGTTTGATTTTATAGGACAGCATGGAGAATCCATGCTGGGATGAGGGACCAGTACATACTCCCTTCCCCCAACACTGGAAGTTGCTTTTGTCTTTTACCTGCAGCCTCCAGAGCCCTATTTCCATATGTCCTACTCTTCCCTCCACACTTGGCTGTTTCTCTTTACCTCTGTACAGCTGTGCAGAGGGTAAACGCGTGAGCATGTGGTCAGGGCTGCTGCCCATCAGAGGCTCTGGAAAGATCTACCCAGGAGATGTGTTTGGATCCGACAGCAGTATAAACCGGTTGCCACTGGAGAGACCAGTCCCTGGAGAAGGACATCAAGTTTGGTTACATAGGGGGCCTGCAAAAAAGAGGAAGACCCTCAAGGAGATGGATTGACACCATGGCTGCGGCAATAAGCTGGAGCATAGGAACAATTGTGAGGAGGGCACAGGATGGGCAGTGCTTCATTCTGTTGTGCCCAAGGTCACTCCGGGTCGGAATGAACACAGTGCACCGAACAACATTGAGTGTATTCTGACTCATGGGGACCACATGTGTCAGAGGAGAACTGAGCTCTGGCTGAACACAGTCTGCAAGACTTTGTTTTCAAAAAGAGATCACCGGGCCCGTCTTTGAAAGGCCCCTCTAGGTAAGAAGGGCTGGTGTCATAGTGGTTTCAAATTGGGCTGCGGACTGCAAGGTCATCAGTATGAACCCACCTGCCACTCCACGGGAGAAAGGCTTTCAACTCCCATAAAGAGTTCCCGTCTTGGAAACTCACAGGGCCAGTCCTTTTTTCCCCCCACCTTTGGGTCTCCACTCCACCC
>NW_022103898.1:32165905-32187010 GCF_000313985.2 Echinops telfairi
CCACATTTGCTTATGCACCCAGGGGCAGTTCTACCTGGTCCCATGGGGTCACCACAAGTCACCATCAACTAGATGGCAGTGAGTGAGGTAGACTTGGAGGATCCTTGGTTGCTTCAGGGTTCAAATCCACCAGCCGTTCCACAGGAGAAAGAGGAGGCTTTCTACTCCCATAAAGAGTTACAGTCTCAGAAACTCACAGGGACAGTTCTACCCTATCCTATGCCAACTGTGGGTTGGCATAGACTCAATGGCAGTGAGTTAGCATGCGTGAGGTAGACTTGAACCACCAACCTTTTTGGTTAGCAACTGAGTGCACTACCAGGTCTGCCTAAGAATGGGGCTCCAGACAGGTAATACATTTGCCAGATCTGTGCTAAACCTTTCGCGGAGGACAGCACTCAAGTCTCAAATGTTTAAATAAATATGACTGCCTTGCACTCAAGGAGCCCTGGTGGCATAGTGGTTACCCACTGGGCTGTGATCTGCAAGGTCCACAGTTTGAAACCACCAGCCAGCTCTTTGGGAGAAAGATGGGGCTTTCTACTGCTGTAAGCAGTTACAGTTTTGGAAGCTCACAGGGACAGTTTATCTGATGCGAGAGTCACTATGAGTCGGCATCTACTTGACGACAGTGAGTTGAGTTCAGTTGCCCTGAACTTCAGGGAAAAAATGAACAGACAGTTCACCCAGCTGGTTTGGGTTTTCCCTTGTGAAAGAAAATACTGCAACATCAACTCATTCGCAGGCTAATTATAGTAAACACAGCAGGAAACGTTTCTGTCTCTCCCGCAGGGTCTGGCACTCATCAATGGGACACAGATGATCACCTCCCTGGGCTGTGAAGCTGTGCAGAGAGCTAGTGCTATTGCCCGGCAGGCGGACATCGTGGCAGCCCTGACCTTGGAAGTGCTCAAAGGCACCACCAAAGCCTTCGACACTGGTCAGCCAGGGTCTTCTCTTCCATTGCTATTCATCCAACCAGAAGCCGGAAGGGTGGGATGGTTAAAGGATGGCCGGGGAAGAGGAGGAGAAATCCAAGTGCCTGTGGCATGCTCCACCTGAAGACAGTTTCTCCTAAGCTTTGCCACTCGGGGTTCTTGAAACAAACATATTTTCAAACAGAAATTGACCCCTAGCGTTAAATCACCCATCCCGGATCATCCAAGTTCAGCGCACCACGGCTATGTGTTGCCTGAGGCATCTGTCAGAGGGATTTTAAAATTAGGATAGGATCCGATTGGTCCCCACTTGAGAATTGGGATAGAAGAACTATAGGGGAGTATCCTGTGGAGTGCGTGGTGAGCTGGGAAGAGTCCTTAATTTTGTAAGAACAATGACTTAAATTGGGTCCCCAGGGGAGAAGGGTTTTTTTAAAAGCGGGTGGGAAAATTCCATTCTCTTGGAATTCCATTTCCCACGAACTGTTTGAACCCTCTGGCAGAGTTCTCTCTGGTGATCCAATGAAACCACTTGAGGCCAGGCACATTGTCTTGAGTTGTGTTTCCAATGGGTTCAGCACATAGCTTGTCCTCGTATGTTTAAAGTGGGAAGCGTCAAGTCAGTAAGGAGAGGTTTGCTTTGGGAGTGAAGCTTCTCCGTGTGAGTGATGGGCCCTTTTGCCGACCACAGCAGAAGCTTCGGATCATCTTAAGTCATCTCCCGTAGTTCTTTTCTGATATAACAAAATGCTCACCTTCTCTAAAATATCAATTTAAAATAAGGAACATAAGAGAGAGGGGCAAAAATAGCTCACCTTTCCCTCCTTCGTCTATTATAGACATCCATGCTGTCCGCCCTCATCGCGGGCAAATCGAAGTGGCTTTTCGCTTTCGGTCACTCTTGGACTCTGATCATCACCCATCCGAAATAGCAGGTCTGGACGTATGCATGTGAGGGAGGAGACTTGGTGTCCTGTTTAGTGAACGACTCAGTGATGTGTCCCTGTCTCATCTCATCCATAGAAAGTCACCGGTTTTGTGATCGTGTCCAAGATGCATACACCCTGCGCTGCTGTCCACAGGTAAAAAAAACCAAAAACCAGCCAGCTTTCTTCCCACGCCACCCCTCCCACCCATGCCCAACTCAGGGAGGAAAATCAACGCAGAGGACAGCCCTAGGGAATCAGGTAGCAGGCCAAGTGAAATCCAAATTTCGTGACTGCTTCCCTGGAGCGCTGATGAGTATAATCTAGGAGGTTTTTCTTCTTTATGGCTAGCTGTCGACTTCCCCTGGGATGCTTTGTTCAGCTCCCACAGCTGCTGTGTTATGTACTTTAAAATCTCCGTGATACTGCCATGGGAACCGGCTCATGGAGTTTTACTGGGGTGCCCTGTGAAAGGCAGGATTTGAATCAGCCAGTCAGGCGTGGTTCCAGGAAAGCCTCCTTGTATTATTTCCAAATTCAAGTGCACCTCCCCGGTGGTGCCTCATCTGCATTTGGTAGTCAGCTAGGCTTCCATGATACATGACTATACAAGGGCTTAAGTCAAATTACAAGTGCAGATCAACTGGGGCATCCAGTATTGACAGATGTCACAATTCAGTATCTCAGAGCCATGCGATCTGACACTAGCAATTAGTTGAATGAGGAGTGAATAAGGATTTAAAAAGAGGATGAGAGCTGGTGCTCACGCCCACTCCCAGGCTGCCTAGAGTGTAACAATACTGAGGCATGAAAGCAAGACATTCAGCATCCTCAGTTTCTTTTATCTTGCATTCTCTATTCTAGGTAGCTTATTCAGAAAATAGATGGAAAACCTCTATGTAGATGAATTTCCAAAAGATCAGCATTCCGTTCTGTGCCGCAGCTGTGCTCAGTCCCATGGGCCCTAACTGACTCCATGATCATGGGTAGCATTTTGGGGTGTGTTTTTTTAAATAGTACGTCTTTATATATGAATACAGGCACCATTTCAAGTATCATCCTGTGTTAACTCTGAGACGCTGTGATTGCTAGCTGCTGTCCAGTTGACCCCACTCGTGGGCACAATGACACAAAGCGCTGCCCAGTCCCCTCTGTGGTTGGTTGGGGAGGTAATGTTCTGCTGAGATCCACAGAGTATTCACCAGCTGATTTTCAGAAGGACTGAACTCTGATTTTCAGAAGGAGTTCACCAGGTCTGTTTTTGGGGGGTCTTTCTTGGTCTAGAAGTGCCCTAGCAACATACAAGCCTCCACTAGGCTAACAGGTGGTGGAAGTACATGAGGTGTATTAGAATTTAAACTCAGATTTTCCTCCTGGGAGGTTGGAATTCGCCCACAGGACCACCAGTGCTTCAAGTGTGAATGAGATAGGTACCCTGACTCCCATTTTGCAGGCGAGAAAGGAGGCACCAAAGTAACTTACTAGACCTTGACTTCCTTTACTTCCGAGGAAATCTGGAAGATGGCCACTGCTTTAGAGCAAGCCGCTTCCATCAGAGAGGCTGCCTTATTCATGAATTCCTTCCAGCATAGCACCCTGTATACTTTTTAAACTTAACCTCCTTGGATATAGCTTTCATCTGAGTGATTTCTGTGTGTCCTGCCTAAGAGTTCATTTAAATTGTCTTATTTACTTATCGTAAGTCAGAAAGTAGCTACTTTCATCTATTTTCTAAGTCCTTTTCTGTTCCCACTATAAATGTAAGTAATTGACCCAGACCCTGCTAATAACCAGGAATTAAGTGTTCCTATGTCTAAAAGCTGTCATTCTTTCCCTACACGATGCTGTATTCTACAGACTGATCTAATGGGGAATCATATTATAAAGAATTGATTCTAATCCATCTCTCTCAACCTCCAGAGTATTGATAACAAAATTATTTCCAAATTCCAAATAAAGAAGCTATGATTTTAATAGTTATAAAGACAAACCACTTCCTGCCGAAAGACCAAAGATATTACTTTCTACAAATATTGCTACTTAAGAGAATACACTGTAGAGACTCGATTGGCCATATATCTGATTTTGATTATATTTTAGGTCCACGGTGTGGTGAATGATACAATAGCATTCGTGAAGAACATCATTGCCACAGAAATTAACAGTGCAACGGATAATCCTGTATCCTTTGATTGTTTACTGAATTGCAATTGCATGTGGACCCAGCTTTGTAACAGGGTTTCATTTAAAAAGCACTCTTTTGTAAATTGGTCCTCTTATAAGTCTAACACCACTTTGATTATTTTAGTTTTTATTTTCATTGAATTTTATTATCAGTATTTGTACAAATCTGATCTTTTGTTTATCTTTGTAGGTGAGCATGAGAATGATAGAATTAACACGTTATGGACTACAACATTGTATGCGCTACATGCCACCCATGATAAGATGTGCAAGATTTCCAATGATATGTGTGGGTCATTGTCATTCACATATGCAGTAAATGGGGGACTATTTGTGTAGAATTCCACCTTCAAGTGTAATTTTACACTTGCTCTTAGCCAAAAGGCCAAGGAGCAATCTCTGTGGTAATTGAACTATTACTTTTGTTTGGGGATTATGTTGTATAGATCTCAGTTCAGTTATTCCAATTCATGAGGCTCAGCGGTGACGTGACTTCTTCAGGTCATAGCTGGTAAATGGCAGAAGCAGCCCAGTGAACCGAGGCTTTTGGGTTCTGAGTTTAACATACTATGCTTTCAAAAATGACGCAGTGACACTCTCACCCCCACTTTACCAACACCCGTGAGATTGGGTAAGCTGATGTTTATGCAAGCCTCCCAGTTCGAGTGATGTCATGACTCCATGAGCAAAGGCAATCTTTTAACACTTACCAAAGCAAGAATCAGACAGTAACGGCCTCCCCCGTGTCTTTATTTCTGATAGGCCCTTTGAAAACTCCACACTACCATATATATAATATAAGAGACTAGTAAGAGCACTTTCATTTTTCAGAGGTGGAGCTCCACTCTCCTTAGTGCTGTGGCTGAACGTAGGGCCATCTTGTCTTGGCTTATGATGTTGCTTGCTGGTCCAGTTGTGAGGGGTTTGTTTGGTTTTGTCTGCATTCTGTTCTTGTTGAAGGGCCATCCATATTGAAGTCTATAGTCTTTGATCGTCCGTAGCAAATCCTTCAAGTTCTCTTTGCATTCAGAAAGCAAGGTCATGTCATTTGAATATCAGTTTAATAAGCCTTCCTCCAGTCCTGATACAGAGTTTTTCAGCTAGCCCATCTTCTTGGATTATTTGCTCATCATGCGGGATGAATAAGATGAAAGTTTAGAAGCTGGACACACACCTTTCCTGATTTTAAACTACGTAGCCTCCTCTTGTTCTGTTCAAACAACTGCCTCTTGATCTATGTTCAGGTTTCATGTGATTGTAACTAAGTATTGTGGTTTCCCTTTGTTCGCGATGTTATCTGTAATTTGTAATGACCCATGGAGTCAAATGTCTTTGCATAGTCAATAAAACACAAGTAAACATCTTTGTGGTGTTACCTGCTTTCAGCCAAGATCCATCTGATATCCAGCATGAAATTCTTTGTTCCACATTCTCTGCTGATCTCAACTGGAATTTCTGGTAGTTCTCTGTTGATATGTTGCTGAAATGGCTTTGAATTATCGTTAGCAAAAATTTACTTAAGTGTGGTATTCATATCACTCAATACTTACTGCATTCTGTTGGACCACTTTTCTTTGAGATGGGCACAAATACAGATAGCGTCTAACTAATATCCAGGTAGCTGTCTTCCAAATTTCTTGGCATAGATGAGTGAAGACTTCCAGGACTTCACTTGGGTGTTGAACTATCGCCGTTGGGATTCTGTCAGTTCCCAGAGCCGTGTGTTTTGCCAGTGCCTTCAGTACAGCTTGTGCACTGTCCTTCAGCATCAGGAGTTCTCGACCATGAGCTCCCCCGTGAAGTGATTGCTCACTGGCCAATTCTTGTTAGTGTAGTCACTCTGTTTATTCCTTCCATCTTCTTCTGTTGCTTCCGATGTCATTCAATATTTTGCCCAGGGAATCCTTCAATATCACAACCTGAAGCTTGGCTTTTTCCTTCAGTTCTTTGAGCTTTGAGAAATGCTCCTCATATGCCTTGTGGTGCTCTAACTCTAGTCTGCACATTTCACTGTAATATTTTACCTTCTCAAGCTGTCCCTCAAAATCTTTTACTCCATCATTTTTCACATTTGCTTTACCTACTGTACACTCAAGGGTAAATTTCAGAGTCTCTTCTGACATCCATCTTGATCTCTTTTTTTTTGAGCTCTAAATTAAGGTGATATTTAAGCAAGTTCATAGTTTAGCTCTCATGGACTTGTTTCAATTTTTTTCAGCTTCAAATTGAACTTAGATATGAACAAATAATAGCTTATTCCACAGCCGGCCACTGGTCTTTTTTTAATTTAATTTAAACATTTTATTAGGGGCTTGTACAACTCTTTTTAAAAAAATCATTTTATTAGGGGCTCATACAACTCTTATCACAATCCATACACACATCAATTGTGTAAAGCGCATTTGTACATTCATTGCCCTCATCATTCTCAAAACATTTCCTCTCCACTTAAGCCCCCAGCATTAGGTCCTCATTTTTCCCCTCCCTCTCCGCTCCCCCGTCCCTCATGAGCCCTTGATAATTTATAAAGTGTTATTTTGTCATATCTTGCCCTGTCCGACATCTCCCTTCACCCACTTTTCGGTTGTCTGTCCCCCAGGGAAGAGGTCACATATAGTTCCTTGTAATCGGTTCCCTCTTTCCTACCCACTCTCCCTCTACACTCCCAGTGTCGCCACTCACACTACTTGTCCTGTAGGACTCATCCGCCCTGGATTCCCTGTATTTCCAGTTCCTATCTGCACCAGTGTACATCCTCTGGTCTAGCCAGATTTGCAAGGCAGAATTCCTGTCATGATAGTGGAGGCGGGGAGGAAACATTTAGGAACTAGAGGAAAGTTGTATTTTTCATCGTTGCTACATCGCACCCTGACTGGCTCGTCTCCTCCCCGAGACCCCTCTGCAAGGGGATCTCCAGTGGCCTACTCATGGGCTTTGGGTCTCTACTCTGCACTTCGTAGTTCTCAACCTGTGAGTTGCAATCCCTTTGGGAGTCGAATGACCCTTTCACAGGGTCGCCCGATTCATGACAGTAGCAAAAGTCCAGTTATGAAGTGGCAACGAAAATAATGTTATGGTTGGGGGTCACCACCACGTGAGGAGCTGTATGAAAGGGTCGCGGCATTAGGAAGGTGGAGAACCATTCTAATGGTTCAACTGGTATTGAGTTTCTTCATTATCTCTTTCCATGTATGAGGTTGATTAGATCCTTGATTTGATTGTATGCCCTCCAGCTTGATCCAGTGGTGTAATTGGCATTTGTGTTGTTGAAAAGAAGACATTTTCAAAGAAGAAGTCATTCTTGAAAAATTCTATCATGTGATCTCAGGCATGTCTTCTATCACCATACTTTTCTACTACATATCCTATTTACAACCTTGGCATTCCAACCACCACTAATTATCATTGCATTTTGATTGTAGGATTCATCAACCTTGGACTGCAAAAGCTGGTTTAAAAAATTCTTCAATTTCTTCATCTTCGGTGTATAAATTTGAATAATAATTATACTAAGTGATCTTCTTTGCAGGTATATGATTATTCTCCTTTAACTGACAGTGTACTGCAAGATAAGTCTTGAAATGTTCTTGTGGACAGCAAATGTGGCCTCCTTCCTCATTAGTTTGTCGTGTTTGGCTTAGCAGTCCATATGATTGTCCAGTGTCTAGCTAATGGGTAGTTGTTATTTTTTAGTTCAGCAGCAAAAACTAGCTCTTTGGAACCAGGGATGATAATTGGCCACTGCCTTTGGTTGGGTGCCTGCTGGTTTAAGTAAACTGTTGGTAGAATGGAGTTATGCCTGAAGGCGACAATCGTGATCAAAGTTTCCTCCTACTTAAAATAGGTGACAGGGCCCTGTTAGTCATCATCTGCTGTAGACGTTGGCCCGGGGCTTGAATATTTTCTCACAAGTGGTTGTTTCAGACATAATTCATCCCTGGAGTCTTCCAGTCGATACTTTCTTCCATGTAGCATGAGCTCATAGCACCCATTGGGAAAACAGAATTCTCATTTAACCCAGTGTCCTGGTCTCCTTCTTAGCTTCAGGCTATACACATTTTGAGAGCAAGTACTAAGCACCGAATCCAGAAAGGGATGGTGTTTGCGAATCTAAGCTCACAAGGGAACATCTTCTCAAGCTGTAGGTTTCTTTAGCTTCCTGCGTGTTTAAGGTTCAGATTCTTTTGTACGCACTTAGGTCAACACCTACTCATGGGAAGCCTTTTCTCTTTGCTCCACCCACATTGGTACCAGGGCTGCCACTCCAAGGTGAAAACTGTGTCGCTTAGGAAGGGAGTTAAGCGTGAAGTGGTCTGAAATGAAAATGTTGCCTTCAAACCTTAACCTGTTCGGAAAGATGGTCTTCGCTAGCAGAGGAGAGACCATTTCCGGAGGAAACTTCCATGGTGAATACCCAGCTAAAGTAAGCTTTTTAGAATTGCTTCTGCCCGTGGAAGTGCCCCCCCAAGATTGGCTAACTGAACTGAGACTCTTACAGGCCCTGGACTACCTGGCCATCGGTGTGCATGAACTTGCAGCAATTAGTGAGAGAAGAATCGAAAGACTCTGTAACCCATCCCTCAGCGAGCTGCCTGCCTTCCTGGTAGCTGAAGGGGGTCTGAACTCTGGGTTCATGATCGCCCACTGCACGGCCGCAGCCCTCGGTAAGGACCCTGCCCTTCCCACAACACAAGCCAGCCTGCCTTCCGACAGGCGTTCACTACCGTCTTAGTTACAAGTGATGCTGTTTGTCTTTGACCAAGATCTCATTTCTTGAGCTTTTTGACTGCCTCCATTTTTGTCTTGGCTCTCTCAAGACAAATACATCAGCCACGTTCTTTCTTTCTTTTCAGGAAAAAAAGCAAATATCTGATAATGTTATACTGAAACAATTAATTAATTAAACAGAAAGAGTTGCCATCGAGCTAAATGGACTCATGGAGACCTCATCTGCATCGAAGGAGAACTGTGCTCTGTTTTTAATGGCTGAGTTTTCGGAAGTAGATGGCCATGGGGCTGTGCCCTGTCCTGGTGTGTCACTGATCTGCCCCTTACAATCTCGAGTCAGGAATCCGCTGTCTTGAAATTCCATTTTCTTTGAGGTTGCCCAGCATGTTTGTCTGTTGTAATACAGTCTTGGGGGTTTTGTGGTGGTTGGTTGCTGTTGATTCCAACTTATTGCAACTAGTCTATTCCAGTTATAGTGACCCATAGGACAGGGTCAAACTACCTCTCTGGGTTTCCAGAACGGTGACTCTTCACAGGAGTCGATCACCTAGAGCAAAGAATACCAGGGCCCATATGAGTGAGCATGAACTCTGAGACAACTAACAATAAGTACAACGATCAGAAAGCGTTGGGCGGCCCCACAGGATTTTCTAGGCTGAGATCTTTCCAGGAGCAAAGCACAACAGAGCAGCTGGTAGGTTTGAACCATTGACCTTACAGTTAGCAGTCAAGCAATTAACCATTGTATCGCCAGGGCTCCTTTGTGATTATTAGTGGTTGGCATATCTATGGAATATATATGGTCAAAAAGTCCCGGTTGGCTCAAGTTTCACCATTAACTATTAGCATCTTTGTCTCTTGCCTTCACATCTTCTTCAAACTGAGATTAGGTGGGGGGGGAGGGGGGGCTTCAAAGATGAAGTTTCTATGTGATGCCAATTTATTTCCGTAGAGAAATGGCCGATTCATAACTTTATTCCCTTATCATTATATATCACTGTAGAAGTCCCTGGGTGGTGCTCGGCAGCTAGCCAAAAGGTTGGAAGTTCGAGTCTACCCCGGTATTTTGGCTCCTGATTTATGTCTTCACTTGGGTCAACCAAGGAGGATCTCATTTTGATCAAATCAGTGTTTCCCCAAATGGAGAAGCCCTTGAGGGCTCAGTCTTTAAGCTCTTGGCAACCAACTGAAAGGCTGGGAATTCCAACCCACCCAAATCTGTTTCTGTAAAGACTTTTGCAGTCTTGAGCACCATATGGGACAGTTCTCCTCTGTTCTCTTTGGTCACAATGCGTCAGATTCTACTATGGAACCTGGAGTTTGAATCCCAAAAAAGCTTTGCCAGGAAGACACCCCAAATACAGTTAAACTGGGATGATCTACATGTCAATTACATTGGAATTTAAAGGTGAATTATTTGTGACATACGCTAAATACATACTGAGTGGTTATCGGGCGTCCTGGATTGTATTTGGCAGCCCCGTTCCTTGCACCCAGGATAGCACGATGCTAAGAACAAGGTCCCTGGTCTGAATCCCCAGCAAATCTCTTCATCTTGCTGATGATCCCAGTTCATTTCTCTGTGCACCGGAGGTGAGTGGGGCTGGCATAAGGATTAAATGAGGCGTGTCTGGGATGCCTTGGAATTGTGCTGGCACAAAGTAAGCACGAAATCAACATTAGTTGTTCTTAATAAGAATGCCCATAACTCCTTCCTCCCCTGGGTCTCACTAAAAGTCTACAGAGATCACCAAGGAAGAGCAGCTACATCAGTCGTTTTCTCGGACCCAGCCCAGTGTAACCTGTGAGAGCCGGAGCTCAACGGAACTGCCCTGTTTTCTGAGATCTCTCAAATTTCCCACCTTTGATAGGGTGCAGTCATCACCAACTCTCACTCTCTTTTTAGTGGAAACTATTTGTTTTCCTTCTCTGACCCATCTCTGCCTTACACAGATTTCATAGGCTTTACTGTATCTTCCATCTGAGCATGTCCTTGCATGTAAAAATACCCTTTTAAAGGGTCGGGGAGAAACACAAGGCTATCTACTCCTGTGAAGAGTCGCCGTTTGGGAAACTGAGAGAGGTAGTTCTACCCTGTCCTACGGGTCACTGTAACTGGAATAGGCTTGACGGCAGCGAGGCTCTTTTTGGTCTGCTTTGCTTTCAAGGGCAGAGGCTTGTCACATCAGTGTGGTGAGGGGGAGAGGGAGGGCACTGATATCTAGAGAGAGGAAGGGCACTGATTTCTCTGAGTACCAGGAGGCCTCATCAGAATGTGTTTTGCTTCCCAAGTTGCCTATTGATGCTGGTCTGCTTGCTTTCATTATAAAGAAGCTATGGGTTGGTTTTTTTCAGGGGGGTGGGTTGCCATTTGTCTTCGTCTTTCTCAACATGTCTCAGCACAGCCTGCTTCCCACCAAGCCTCAGTTTAGAGTCCCAGGAAGTGGACCTCTCAGGACCTTAAATCCAGAGAGGCCGGAATGAACCGGATGAGTGGGTCACTCCAGGTCATCTCAGAGTACAAACTCCGGGAGCGTGGCACCTGCTGACACTTCGCTCAGAGCCATCCTTGAAGTTAAGGCCAGAGGAGAAAAGATGCTAGGGATCTGACTTCGCCGGCCTCAGAAGTTGGGAGAAGGAAAGCTGTCAACTAGGCTGTTGCAACCAGTGCGGTCTTTGGACCAACACCGCAGGCATCCCTTGGGAGTTGAAATGCTGAATGTCAGGTTCCACCTGGAAAACCACTCTCTGCATGCTAACAAGATCATCCACATGTGAAATAAATTTTGGGAGGCCCTGGGCGTGGCAGTGCCTGGAATTACTCCCTCCCAGAGATATCTTGGCCCACATCAAGCCCTGGCTTAAGCAGAGGCACATTCCTGCTTTGTCCTTGCATGGCCTAAAAGCTTAAAGCCTCTTGACCAAGATCTGTGAGCGTAGCTTCAGTGCTCAAATGCCACTCCATGAATTTTAATTCCATCTCCTCTGGTGACACCACCAGCCAAATTGCCACCCCCCCCCGCCCCCAAAGCCCCCCCACCCCAAAAACCAAACTTAGTGCCATTGGGTTGATGCTGTCTCCATAAGTTCCTGAGACTGGAATTCTTTGCGGGAGTGGTAGTTTTGAACTGCTGACCTTGCAGTTGGCAGCCCAACGTGTAATCACTACGCCAGCAGGGGAAATGGCTGTAATATAAGGTGAACAGACATCCCGCTTTTGGCGGGACAGTCCCGATTTTTAACAATTTTTCCTGGGTCCCGCGGCATTTTTAAAAAGTCCCGATTTTTGGAAAGAATGCACGACAAGCTAGGGTATACGGTTTTCGGATGCCATGTGGCTATTTTGCCAGGATATGAGTTTTATCAATGGTGCCCTGCTTTTGTCCCGCTTTACCAATGTTAAAATCTGGTCACCTTACTGTAACACCTACCCCCACCCCGACTACTCTCCAATGAGAGTACACTTCGAGTACGTTCAACTTGACCTTGTGATTTTAGGGTTTCCAGCTTCCCATCAGAGACAGATTACCCAATAAGCAGTAAGCATGGACTTACATATGCTTACTTACCAATCCATAGTGAATCATTCTCACCGGTCTGTGAAATGGCTCACTTCTGATCAGTACCATCCCTGTCAGGGACAGTCCGTTTGAAAAGCTGCTTTGATTCCGCAGGAAGGTGCTGTGAGATTGGGAGAGAGAGATCTCTGGGAGGGAGTAATCCCAGGCACTGACAAGCCCAGGGCCTCCCAAATTGTTACTTTGGGAGAAACCAATTCACCAGTTTATGTTCGCAAAGTAGCTTTGAATTCCATGGAGCTTGAATGATGATCATGAGAGCCTGGAGTAGGCATTCCCTGTGTGGTGTGTCACATGGGTTACATGCGGGGACGGTCCCACGTAATGCTGGCACTTGATCCTAACAAACCGTCTTCAACTTCCATTGACTTCTTGCAGTTTCTGAGAACAAAGCCCTGTGCCACCCTTCATCTGTGGACTCCCTGTCCACCAGCGCTGCCACTGAGGACCACGTCTCTATGGGAGGATGGGCAGCGAGGAAGTCCCTCAGAGTCATCGAGCATGTGGAGCAAGGTCAGTCGATCCAAGGGAAAGGCCTCACATATCACCTACTGGCCTGTGGTTCTCGAGGTGGGAGCAGCAGCCAGCATCCCATTGGTGGCGGCAGCAGTGTTGCCTGGGAAGGCGTCAGAAATACAGGTCCTCAGGTTTCCCTTCTGGGCCTGCTGGATCAGAGAGCCTGGGGAGGGGCCAGGGAGCCACCTGGGTTTTAACGAGTTCCCCAGTGATTCGGAAACACCATGAAGGTTAAGAACCACTGCACTCTGCAGAGCTAGCTGAGTTGATAAGGGGGCTGCCTTGACATCTTCTTTTAATGAGAATTTTAGAACGCCTGTCAAAGTGGAGATACCATTTTTTATTTATCTTTGATTACTTTGTTGAGGTCAAAGTCACATCTCATGCAGGTCACCCCCTCGGAGTGTAGTTTTCAGTACACTTGTCCTCCCAGTGTTGGGCGCCCGTCGCCACAATCAGTGCTACCCTTCAGCCGCCACCCTCCTCCTCAGCGCTCCCAAACTCCTCCCAGCCTTGGGCAACCGCTAATAGACTTTCTGTCGCTATAGATAGGCCTGTTATCACTCACAGGATACTTGGTCACCAACTTCTGTTACGTAACATAAGGTTTTCAAGGCTCACCCGTGCCATCGCACAGGTCAAGGACTCCTTGAGGTGAGTGACATTCTGCTGCATGGGACCCCTCGTGGCGTGGCGGTCACTTGTTCGGCAGAGGTCTTAAAGGTCAGCGATTGGAAACTCCCCGCAGCTCCTGGGAGAAAGAGGGGACTTTTATTCCCATGAAGAGCCACAGTCTCAGACACTCACAGGGACAGTTCCACCCGGTCCTACAGGGTCGCTGGGAGCCGGCATCCACTCAGTAGCACTGTGTTTGGAGGGGTTTTATATAGCTATATGACCTTTGCTTTATCCATTCACCATGCTGATGAGGAACACGGTGTTGCTCTCACTTTGGGACGATCATGAGGAATGATTTGATGACTTGTCCGTGTACACATTTTTGCGTGGCTGTCTGTTTTCATTTCTCTTGGAGTGAAACTGCTGAGTCCAATGATCGCGCTATGTTTAACTTTTAAAAGAACTGCCTATTTCCCTAAGAAATGGCACCATCCCCACCCTGGCCAATAATGCACAAAGGATCTGATTTTTCCCCATTCTCATCAATGCTTCTTAGTATCTATCATGACGCACTCCTAATTTTCACTCTTAAAATGGTCTCTCCATTAAAAACCTTGCTTTGGTCAAACACCGAGGGAATCACCTTTCCCTCACATTTTACATCCCACCCATCGGCACACCCCCTGCTCCACAGATGCACCTCTGTCCTTTCCCTTTCCCTAGTCCCCTTGATGGGTGACAGCTACTCTTCCTCGGCAGTCCCCATACACAATAGCGAAGGTTAGCTTTTAAACAGCTGGTTTAGAGCACCATGCCCCTACTGCTGCGAACTGCATGGTCAGTAGTTCGAAACTGCCCACTGCTCCTTGGGAGAAAGACTGGGTCTTTCATCCCCATAAACAGTGACAGTCTCAGAAGCTCCCAGGGGCAGTTCTTCTCTGACCTCTGGGGCTGCCGTGAGTCGGCATAGACACGATGACAGTCTGGTTTGGAGTCTGAACGACTGAAACTTTGTCCCTAATTTCCTGTCGCTCGAAACAGAACCCCGCCCCCTGACTGCACGTGGCTTAAAGCTCCGTGTGATCCAGCATCTCACTTCTACGACCACTTCTCTCCGCCTTGTTCTCTGCCCTGGAACCAGCACCTGGGCCCTTGCTGGTGCAACAAAGAACCACGAATGCTAGAAGCTACTTCAAGTTGGAAATTTGTAGAATGTTTTCAGGTTTTGATTCTGGAGGTGAAAGGTGGTTGTTAGACTACATTGTATATCAGCTGATTTAAAATACATAAGAATCATATGAAAAAATCCAGCTAAATGTGCATTTGGAATGACGTGAAGCACAGTTGTTTTAGACCCCAGAACTGCTGCTTGTGGACAGCGACCTCAAAGAGTCTTCGATAACACGTTGCAGGGGTGGCAACTGAAGGTTTTCCTCATGTGGTTCATGTTTCACTTCGCAGCTACGACTTCCCAGATTTTTCTGTCTTTGATGTTATCTCTCAGACTACCCTTCGTTTGAGGTAGCAGCATATTCCTGACACATGTTGAACATTTATAATGTGTATACAGTTCTTAACTTGCACAATAACCCCAGAAGAGATGTACCTTCAGGAAATCAAGGCAGAGATAACACTGTCTGCCCAAGGTCAACCAGTTTGTAAATGTCAGAGTTAAGATCCAATCCCACTTCTCAGTCTTAACTCTGCCTCTATACTGCTATCTTGCTTTTAGAAAATGAACTGCCATCCTATGGACTCGCAGAACTCCAATTGCAGGATTGTTCTATAATAGACTCTAATGGAAACCAGTCTCCCGGCCATTGAACAGATTCCAACTCACAGAGAGGGACCCTATAGAACAGAGTAGAACTGCCCCCTTTGAGTTTCAGAGACAATAAATCTTCACAAGAGTAGCTAGCCTCACCTTTCTCCTATGGAGTGGTGGCTTCGAACTGCCAACCTTGAGCATCTCAATGTATAACCAACTACGCCCTCAGGGCTCCTCGTCTTGTGGCAGTGATCCCCAATGGAAATTTCTGTGAGTTGAGCATAAGGTAGTTCAGTCAGATCTTTGTAATACTCATGAAAGGGCTATGAAATAAAGTCATTCATTTAGCAATAAGCCCGGGTGTATTTCAATGATGTTGGATAGCTTTACACTAAAAAGCTATTTTCCCTTTACCAACTCCCTACTCAACTCCTTGATCAAGATGGATGACAACTGTTTCCTATTTCCTCCTTTGTGTAAATCTCAACTTGTTTATAGTTTTGCTGCTCCCTTCAGCCTAAAATACCTGGCACTTGAACCTTCGCCAAGGTTGGAAGGAGGCAATGAAGGAGCCCTGCATGAGTGGGGCCGCCCAGGGGGGAGTTCCGCCTTGCTCATTCCAAGCCTTCAAAGGCAAATCACCCCTAACCCCATTGAAGTGAAAATTCTAGGAATCGGTTACCTTCGCAAATCTCTGAGTTTCTTCATACAACAGTCTTTGTATAGCCTTTCTTAGCTAAGGACTCATTAAGTGTAACATAACTTGAGAGATACTTGGAACATTGAGAAATCTAAATTTCTCCACACTGGATATAGTCTGGAGCCCTGGTAGTACAATGGTTACATGTTGGGCTGCGATCCAAATGGTCAGCAGTTCAAAAGCACCAGCAGCAACGAAGGAGCAAGAGTGATCTTTCTACTCCCATAAGCAGTTACAGTCTCAGAAACCCACAGACACTATGAGTCAGCACAGACCTGATGACAGTGAGTTTGTTTCTTTGTTTCGGATATAGTCAGATTACAAAGATTAAAAAAAAAAAAAGAAATATAACTCAAACTTAAACCACCGTCATGCCACGATTTACAAAGAAAACAGTTTAGGGGATTAAAGTTGACCTGGCCATTTAAGTGGCTAATCCGAATCACAGACTAACACCAGCTGACGTCTTATTGTAAACTCTATGAAGCACCTTACAAATGCGGGAGAGTACAGCGAGGTCACAGGGACGCAATGAGGTTACAGAATCCATGTTGAACCTGGAAGGAACTTCACGTCCACTTTAGTCCCTAACTTCACTGCTAAGGAAATGAAACTGCCAGAATAAAGGATCTTGACTCAAGGCGCACAGCTACTCAACAGGCCTGGGATTCAACCTCCAAGCTGAGTAGCTTTCCTGTTCGTCTGCCTTCACAACAAGAAACAAAATTGGCCTCCTGATTTTAGGAAGTGGATGGAGGGAAATGGCAGATATCATTGGTATTGATGCGTGGGTAGCTTTTGGGGTGGTTTGGGGCTTCTGGTAACCTAACAAGGACATGCTTCCTTTCTCTCTGCTTCACCCTTTGTGCCAGTTTTCCAGAGCTGCCCAAATGACCACCAAATGGATGATTGTAAACAGTTTGGGAAATTAGATGCTGTCAGGACCACGGCCTCGCTGAAGGCTGTCAGGAGAACCCTTCTCTTCCTCTCTCCAGCTGCTGGTCAATCCCAGCTGTGCTTGGCAGAGCCTCAGACAGTAGCTGCCGCACTCCAATCTCTGCCTCGGCCCTTACATGGCCTTCTTTCTTCTCTGGGTGTATTGCAGGGTCCGCATCGGTGGATCTCAGACCCACCCTAATTCCTGAATGAGTTCATCTTGAGATCTTTCATTACATCTGTAAAGACCCTATTTCCAAAAACATCCTGTGACATGTGTACATAGGAGTTTGGGGAGGACACTGCTCAGCCCACTCTATCATTGCCTCCAAGAGATTAAAAAAACCTTTTTAAGATTAAAGCTCTTAAACTTTAAACAAGGCCAACAAAAATCAAGGCAGTTTCAGTCTGCCAATAGAGACTCGGCCAACCTGTTAGCTGGCTGGTGATGGCCGACAACTTCCAGGCCCTCATTTTTCCTCAAGTGTGAGGTTAGCCTTTAATCAGCCATCTTCTCTGCATTTTGTTTGTTTGTTTGTTTAGTGCTGGCCATTGAGCTCCTTGCAGCCTGTCAGGGCATCGAGTTTCTACGTCCCCTGAAAACAACCACTCCACTAGAGAAGGTCTACGACCTGGTGCGCTCTGTTGTGAGGTACAAGCAAGCCTGTTCCTGGAACGGTACGGTTCAGAACTGTGAACCTGGCCATCGTTAATCTCTGGCTGGTGCGCTTCCTCCCCAGGCCCTGGATGAAAGATCGCTTCATGGCCCCAGACATCGAGGCGGCTCACCGGCTGCTGTTGGAGGAGAAGGCAAGCTGACTACTTGTTGATGTTGTTGATTTGGGTCGTAATGGGAAGCAGAAGGGGAGAGTGAGGGGGGAACCGGAGTCATGTCCTTTGGTTTCTTGCTATTTCTTGTAGGAGCCCCGGTGGTATCCATGGGTTCAGCATTGAACCACTAACCACAGGATCAGCAGTTTGAGGCCCCAAGCTGCCCTTTGAGAGAAAGATGTGGCAGTGTTCTCCCGTAAAGATGTGCAGCCTCAGAGGCTAGCCTCAGTTTAGCCTACCCTAAGTATTGGGTCCTACGAACAGTGGGTTTGGTTTGGGGTCTGAGATTCTTGTAAATGAACAACAAGGTACTTAGGCAACTTGCCAAGTCACTAAAAATCCAAGTTGCACCCAAACATTGAGTATCCAAGGATTGGAAGTAGACATGGATTTGGGGGATACATATTCTTGGAGAGAAAATGAATGAATAGTCCATCTAGCCCCCTCCCTGAGAATGCCCTCTTTCATCCAAAAGTCTGTTCTCTTTCTAGCGCTGTTATCATAGTGCCTCCACCAGGGCTGGGAGCCGCATCCACCTGGAGGGACGTACATTCCCTGGTTTCTTTCTACTGGGGAGGCTCAGGAGTCTGCTCGAGCCAGCTTCATGCTCAGCTGCGTCCCGGCCTCACACGGGGGGAGATACAGGCTCTCTTAACTGCTTTTTCCCTCTGGCTGTGTCGGCCATGGACTTGGCTGGTGGGCACAGGTGCCTCGCAGGCTGCTCTGCTGCTGGGTGGCACAAGCAGTTAAGCACTGAGTTACTGAACCAACAGGTTGGCAGTTTGACTCTACCCAGATGTGCCTGCGCAGAAAGGCCTGCTAATCTACTTCTGAAAACTCAGACATTCAAAGACCCAGGATGCAGAACTGATGCACAGAGAAACCCAAGAAGCTGCCTTTGCATCATCAGACAAGGGTTAGCCAGAAGGAAGCATCACGTCCTACCCTTTCAGGAACTTTTCTTAACTGTTTACCCCAGTCTTCTGAGGTGCAGTTCTTTTGTTCTTTCCCCCCTTTGTGTGGGTGCTTTGAGAGAGTAGGCAGCTGAAAACCGTCCATGTAACTTTAGCGGGGGAAAAAAAAAGTGGACTTTGTATGTTAAACGCTGTTGAGGCAACCAAAGACTACTTGGCACCATTTGTGTGTGCCGTGACTTAAAAACAAGCAAACAGCTGCTGTACGTGACCCTGTTAGTCGGGGCAGGTTTTGACTTCAGGTGAAATGGATGTGGAATGGCACGGGAAAGCAGGGTCTCCCTCCAGCATTGCAGCTTTGTCCTTTCGTTGCCCCTCAGGTTTGGGAAGTCGCATCACCGTACATCGAGAAATACAGGTTGGAACATATTCCAGAATCAAGACCCATTTCACCTACGGCCTTTTCACTGGAATTTCTACACAAGAAATCCACCAAGCTTCCAGAGTCTGATGACCTTTGACAGGTGTCGTCATGAATAAGAAGACCAGACAACATTTCTGGCAACACTAGATTCGGGGAGAGAACAGAGAACTTTCCTCTGTAGATCAATGTATTCTATGATTCAGTTCGCTTAACGCCTACCTGGGGAACACAGCCATGGTTGCTTTGGGAACCACTCTCATGGTTCAAGACTTTCCGGGTATTTTTTTTTCCCCCGATTACAGGAGCTTCTTTCTTTCTTAATAATATGGACAGGTTTCTGGCTCATAAAGGTGAGAAGACCTGAGTATTCTACTCTGAACAGTAGATGGATGCAGATCTACACACCCATGGGCATCACTTTTTTCTCCGAACATGAGACTTAGGAATCGTACTTGTATGTACTTTGACAAGCTCTCCACTAGAGAACTTTCTTTTGCTAATGGTACAGTGACCTCCTATGAGGGGGATTACAAAAAGTATGTGAGAAAATAAAAGTAAAAGATAATAGAAAATAAAAGTAAAAGATAATAATAGAAAAGATAATAGAAAAAAAAGTAAAAGATAATAATGTTGACGCCCTCTCCCCTGAGACAAATGCCCTAAATGCACTGTTCACAAATGACCATTTTTAAGCCATTGCTTCCCTGTGAGTTGTTCTTTCTTCTGTTTATTAAGTCATAGTACCAAAAAGTCCAGGGGTTTTAAGCAATTAGACCACAACTCAGCTCAGCTCAACTCAGCGCACTGCCGTCGAGTGACTGTCAACTCTGGTTAAAGCCATCCAGAGGTGTCATGTGGAAAGGAGTTAGAAGTCAATATAAAGATTGTTATTTGCATGACCTCTGAACTGTGTAGTTCATATTTGTCAAATACCATCCTTCATATCAGAAAAAAAGGACTCAGAAAACTCACGGCCCTCTTAGTTGGTTCCAATTCAAAGCATGTGTTAGCACTTAATAACGCGAAGTAAGACCACCTTCATTTGACAGCTGAGAAATTGGATGCTCAAACGTTAAGCACCCTCTCCACCTGTAACAGTCATCATTAAGATGAAGCCTGAATGCGAATGGTCAGGGGAGACCCTAGGATGGGCTGCTCGATTGTTTTCTTTCCCCCACGAAGAGCTCAGACCTATGGGAAGGCTTAAGAGTAGCCGTGTAGGTGACGGATGGGTCAGAGGCTTCTAGGCTTCCCAAGGCTTAGATCATGCCAGCACCGAAGGAAGTTGAACCCATAGCTCTGCCAGCTGTAACCAATCAAAATGGGATAGGCCCACTGGCCAGCGTGTGTCCCTAAACTGGGTCCAACAATAGGTTTTACAGTCGCATTTCCACTCATTAGACTGGGAAGGTGAAACTTACCTGCAGGAATTCAGTCCACAGAAAAAGTGCCGAGGGGCCTGTCGGCCTGGGAGTTGTTCTTAGCCATCCTCTGCTGACCAGTGAAAGGAACTCTTTTCATTGGTACCCTAATCTGCCACCGATCCAGCAGACACTCGCAGTCCAGTGGCTGCTCCTCACACCTGCTTGGAGGGTGCTGGGCTCCACCAGCCACTTTGGTCCTCTGTGGCCCCATGACATGCCCGCCATCCCTGAATGTGCCATATGGCTCTGTCAGAGACTGGCATTGCCTTCAAGAAATCTCAAGGCCGAAATGGAATAAACTAAGTCTCAATTGTCTTATGCTGCCTCTTTATTCTTACATTTGCTTAGCATGAAGTTTCAGTCCTCTTTAGGGAGCAGGCTACTCTAGCTTCAGTAATTACATTTCTGGAAGATTCCATCAATAAGCACAAGTTAAAGCTTGAGACAGGCTCTCTGGAAACCAAGCAGGTCAGTATGTTTTGTTTGTCTCTCCCACTGACCAGCAGCAAAACAGTTGCAAACAATTCAGTTCCGCGCAGGGACAAGCCTCATTGTGCTTCTTAGGGTGCATCAGTCACTCTTCAAGTTTCAGGGGTGCCCATGGGACAGCCTCATAGGGT
>NW_022103898.1:32187672-32189622 GCF_000313985.2 Echinops telfairi
AATCCTCCTTGCTTAGTTCAACAAAAGGCTTGGGTTGCAATTTGGGCCAATGTAAGGAGAGAGATGTGTTGGTGTCTTCTAAGAGAGTCTTAGAAGCCAACCTCTCTTTCCCTCCTGCTTGCCCTGAATGAGAGGCAGTGAATGAGGGAACACCAGGGACCGTTGAGAGCTAGCTGCCTCCAAGGGCTAAGGCAGCTTTAGGGCGATGCCAATACTGGGCGGCAATGCAGATCTGGGGAAGGGACGAAATCTGGGTCTTCCATAATATTGAGCTACCTCAGCATTTCATAGGGTGAACTAATCAACTTGCTTATTTGTTAAGCCACTAAGTTAGCCAGGATTTGACTCTTGCAACCATTAGCATCCTGTGTCCCATAGCCACTGTCTTAATTACCTGATGCTGCTCTAACCAAAACTACCACAAAGCCAGTCACGTCTTATCTCACCATCTGGGAGGCTAGAAGCCCAAAGCTGTGCATTGACTCCAGAGGAGGACCCGACTAGGTCTCTTTCCGCTTCAGGCAATCTTTGGGGTTCCTGGGCTTGAGATGCATGCTCACAGCGTGTCTGTCTTCCTCCTGTGTGCGCACAACTCCGTATCTGTTCTCTCTTCATAAAGTACCACTTAGAACAGACTACTTCTCGACGCTGAGAGTACCGTGGACTGCCAAAAGATCAAACACATATGTCTTAGAAGGAGTACATCCAGAATGCTCCTTAGAAGCAAGGATGGGGAGACTTTATCTTGTGTGCTATGGACATGTTATCAGGAGAGACCAGTCCCTAGAAGAGGACATGACGTTTGGTAACGGAACCCGGCAGTGATAAAGAGGAAGGCTCGCACGATGGGACCAGTGACTGCAGCAGTGGACTCAGACGTAACTTGGGCTGTGAGGATGGTGCAGGCCCGGGCAGTGTGTTGTTTCACTGTGCACAAGGTAGCTCTGAGTCGACACTGACTGGAAGGCACAAAACAACACCAACTACTGTCTCAACCAGGCGATCTGGCGGGGCAGTGGCTGTTCACCAAAAATGTTGGTGGGCCAGAACCCACCAACCCCGCCACTGGAGAAAGAGGTGCCGGTGTGCTTTCATGAAGGTGCACAATCTGGACACCGACCGACCGGGGGGCTCTCCCCTGTCCTGTGCGACTGCGAAGAGTCAGACGTGACTCGGCAGACAAGTGTCCCCTTGCTTTTGAACTCTGGTATGGCCTCATTAACACCACAAAAGAAACTGCCCACTTCCAAACTGGGTCATGTTTGCGCTAACAGGAGCTAGGACTTGCACATCTCTCTCTTGAAGAACGTCACGCAATCCAGAACAGCCATTATGTAGGAGGTGCTGTCCCAGGATTGCAGTGTACCAATAAAATGTCACCCTGTAATCAAGGATGAGGAGCCCTGGCGGCACAGTAGCTTAAGCATTGGGCTGCTAATAGCAAGGTTGGGAGTTTGAAACTAGCAGCCACTCTGCAGGAAAAGGATGAGGCATTCTACTTCTATAAATATTTATTCTTGGGATCTTAACAGCATGAAGGTAAACAAGTGGCCATCTAGCAGAGAAGCAACAAGCCCACATGGAAGAAGCACACCAGCCTGTGGGATCATGAGGTGTCTATGGGATCAGGTAACAGGCATCAGAAGACCCCAAACAAACAAACAAACAAACAAACAAACATATTATTGAGAATGAAGGGGGTCTGAGCAGAGACCCAAAACCCATCTGTAGACAATGAAACATCCCCTCACAGAAGGGTCCCAAGGAAGGGATGAGTCAACCAGGTGCAATGTAACAACGATGAAAAATACAACTTTCCTCTAGTTCCTAAATGTTTCCTTTCCGCTCCCACTACCATGACTCGAATTCGACCTTGCAAGTCTGGCTAGATCAGAGAATGTACACTGGTACAGATAGGAACTGGAAATCCAGGGAATCCAGGGCGGATGA
>NW_022103898.1:32190176-32192314 GCF_000313985.2 Echinops telfairi
CAGTCCTGCCTTTCACTGCGGGCTAGGCCAGATCATGTATACAGGTACTGATAAGAATTCATGATACATGAAGTCCAGGTCAGATAAACCCCTTAGGAACAGAAATGGAAGTAGTGATACCAGGAGTGTAGAGGGAAGGTGGGGGCAGAAGAAACTTCAGGGGAAGGGAGACAGCAGTTGGTATAAAGATATGAAAATAATTTATAATTTACCAAGGGGTCACAAGGATTGAGGGGCAGAAGGAGGGTAAAAAAAGGAACTGATACCAAAGGCTCAAATAAAAAGTACATGTTTAGAAAATAATGATGCCAACATATGCACAAATATGCTTGATTCAATTGATATATGAATTATTGTAAGAGTTGTAAGGGCCCCCAATAAAATGATCTTTTTTAAAAAATTTAGTCTTTTGGAAACCCTGGAGAACAATTCTCCTCTGTTCTATTGGCTCCCTGAGTGAGAGTCGACTCCTCAGTGAGTTTGGTTTGGGGTTTGGTATTTAAGGTCTCCCCATCTAGGGGGCAGCATACAGTAGTAATTATTGTACCAAACCGGTGTCCTGTAGCCCCTGGAAGTCTTCCTGGGAGAGGTGACCGAGCTGGAGTCAAAGAGACTGAGAGTCAAAGAGCGAAGGGGAGAAATGTGAGCTGAAAAAGCGAGAGACCTTTATTCCTGGAAACCATTTCCGTGTTTGTCACTTTCAATGACCAAAGGGTGACCAAGATGGCCCTGTCCTTGCCCTCACCGTTGATAGCTGGGCAGTGGGCCAGAGAATTAAACATGCAATAGCAATGTGTAGAAGTGTTTGGGGAAGCCTGTGAAGTAAGTAGGGGCCAGGCCACGAAGAGGGTGCTATAACCCAGGCTAGTGGTGCTATGGCCATTAGTTGCCACCAAGCCAGCTCCAACTCATGGTGACTTTAGTCTTTTAAACAGAAGCATCGCCCAGTCTGGTGCCCTCCTCACAGTTGTTGGTAGACTTGAGCCGATGGTTGCGGTGGTGCCATGGGGGAAATGGAAACTCCCCCAGCACAGAACCCCTCTGAGATTGAAGGTGCCTGAGTGGGACAGATTGCCATGGCAGTATGGTTTTGTCGGTGGCGGCTGGTGCCCACTTGATACCTAGTGTTCGAAGCTGCAGGAGTGTCACTAGAACCACTTGGAAAACACGGGCCTTGTATTTTTTAATAACTTCCTTCTCTCCAGCAGCTGCCATTGACTTTATCCCTCCGCTGCTGCAGAGAACAAGATGTTCATGCTTGGGGGGGAATCTGGCTAAAGGAAATAAGCAAACCACTGGGTTTCCTCAAGAATATTGCCTTTTAGGAGCCTCGGCCCTGACTGCCGTCTACCCTCTGATGCCCATGTCACATTGCAACTCCCAGGAAACGGGACCCATTGCAGAACCAGCCTTTCACTGAGGGACAGAATCTAACCGCAGCATTTCACAGACAGTCTCTGGTTTTCAGAGGGTTCGAGATGAAATGAAAACCCAGGTGCCAAGCTGCAAAGTTGTGTTCCCATCAGCATATCATCTGGCCTTGTTTAACTCCCATAGGATCTACTGCTTATATTCGCAACTCAATGAGGGCAGCAAAAACTAGTTCTGACAAGCAAAAGACAAATCCACCCTTAGCTTTGCCCAATGACTTGTGACCCTCCAAAGCTCAACCCTCCCCAAGAAGATCCCATTTCATGACTGAAATCGTCATCACTCTTTGTAGCTATTGTACTTTTCACAAACTGAAAGTGTGCGGCAACCTTACATCGAGCGCCTCTGTTTTGCCAAAAGCCTGTCTTCACATCGTTTCGGTGTCACATTTTGTTAATTCTCCTGATCGTTCAAAATGGAGACTGCAAACCATTCATGTTGCTTGCTTTGTCACAATATTTGCTTTGTTGAAGTAGTCTGGAACTGAGCCTGCATATCCGAAGTACGCCTGGACTTAGTGTAAGCCCATCGCCGTCCAATTAAGGCTCACCCATCCCAACCCTATAACTCTCGCTGCCATGAGCCCATGCTGCCTGGTACTGACCCCGGTAGGTGCCCGAGACCGTCACTGTTTACGGGAGGAGAAAGACCCGTCTTTCTCCCTCAGAACCAAGCAGGCCAGAGAGCAGCCCAGCGAGAAACCACTG
>NW_022103898.1:32193317-32194915 GCF_000313985.2 Echinops telfairi
TATCTGTTTAAAGCACATGTTTAGGCAATGAATTAATGCCTTGGGTCTTTGAGTTTATTAACAAGAATTGAAATATCTTTAGGTGTAAATTACACCATCCTAATGTTTTCACTACAGGGTCTTCACATGTAGCACAGCCAGATCGACTTGTTTTCCACAGCTCTGGACTCTGCTCTTTCTTTTCATATGTCGTCATTTTTTATAGATGACTTTCCCTTTAGCTATAACACAGTCAATTAGCTCATGGTGGCCTCCAAACTGGTAAATCAAATGCTCCCACCTAAAAAGAAATGTAAAAATTGCATCAATGCACACAGCCAAAATTGCATTTATCAATAAATATTAACTGAAAAACACACTGTCCCCAAATTTATTTATACCTAATCATTTGTATTTAGATTTAAAAACATATATAATTCACTGCTTGATGATTGGTCCAACCATGTTTCATAACATCATTTAAGTATTTGATTTTAAAATATTTGGTTCTCTAAGTGATGTACAAATGGAAACATCAGTGTGTTCATTTCAACAGAGGGAGTGGCTTATGACTACGGAGTGTAGAATCATGGACCTGCTCCTGTTTTCTGCTGAACATGAATCCCAAGAGCTGTCTGTCTCTGTTCATTAGCATCAAGGAACCATAGGACTCACAGTTCTAGAGCCAGATTAATGAAGTCCTGAATTATCACATTGGAGGCCCAAGTGGCAGCAAACCATGGAACAGTCATGAGAAACCAGAACAGGACAACAGAAGCAAGGTTATTGGCTAGGCAAGGCGAAGTCAGAAAGGCCTAGGAGTCAGAAATGACCAGCGTGGGAAGCCCGCACTGGGACATGTGTAGCCTAAAGGAAGCAGAAGGTCAGAAGCCAAGTGGAAAAACAAAAAGCTCAGGCCAGAAAGCACAAGTCCGAAGTCCAGGTAAACAGTCAGGACAGGCAGGTCCCTGGAGGTCTATGAAGGCTGTAAGGTGGATGAAAAGAATGGAAACCACCCACTTTCCTGGGGGCACAGTGGTGAAGCACCAAGCTGCTAAATAAAAGGTCAGCAGTCTGAACCTTCCAGTGGCCCTTCGGGAGAAAAGACTTGGCCATCTGTCCCCATTGATTACATAGAGTTCAGATTACCCTGGGGGTGGGGGTGGGGAGTTCTACTTCATCTTGCAACACTGCTATGAATCAGTCAATTCTTAGACACAAAACAACAGGGAGACATTCTGGTAGGAAAGGGCGCAGATGGCCTGGGCAGTTTATGAACCTGCATGGACCCCAGCGCTAACAATGAGCAGGAAGGGGGGTTAAACCAAGCCTACATCTTATGAGAGGCATGAGATAGCCACGTTGGGAAGAGCTCACCTGGAGGAATTGATGATAACAAAATCTCCCTGTTTGCCAACTTCCAGAGATCCATGCATGTGAGACTTCCCCAGGGCATAGGCTGCATTGATGGTAGCCGCAGCCAAGGCCTCAGGCATGGACATTTTCATGTTGACACAGGCCAAGTGCATGACCATTGGCTAACGGGGGAAGGAGAAAGTAACAAGGTGGTAACTGCAGCTTCGGACCTGTCTCAACACTGCACAACAAATCGTGTTCAC
>NW_022103898.1:32196210-32197350 GCF_000313985.2 Echinops telfairi
AGAGCATGACTCGGTGACTCCGTGACCACTGGTTTCTGGTTAATTCCTGGTGAAGGCAGGGAAATGGGCTGGTGGTGATTTTTTATCACTCTAACAATAACTAGAGGAGCTCTGGTGCAGAGTGGATTATACGCCGGGCTACTAACCACAAGATCAGCAGTTCAAAACCACCAGATGAAGAGGTACCGTCTCAGAAACCCACAGGGCAGTTTCACGCTGTCCTACTGGTTTGCTATGAGCCCAACTGACTCCACAGCAGGGAGGGTCTGCTTGTTTTTCCTTTTGACTATGACAGCTCTAAGGCCTCACTAGCTGTCTTGGCAACATGATATATATCTAGAGATTCGGAGCTAACTATCACTGACAAATTGTTTTCAAATGTCAAAAACCTTTGGTGACTCCCAAATATAAATAATAAATGAATGCGATTAAAATAATGCTACCATTTTTCATATTCTATTCACACCCTCCCTGGCCCTTTTTAGATGAAAGGGTCTTAAACATTTTCAGCTCTCGTGGTTGGTGGACAGCCCCCTACTCACTATTCTTTCTCCTCCCTTTGTTTCCCTTTAGTAGTTAGCAGCACCAGTTTCTAGATCAGCTTGCTCGCACCTGGCCCATCTCTCCACCTTAGAAGGTAAGAGGACGGTTGAGAGGGAAGAGTGTTGGCTGTTATGTTTGTGCCTAGAACAGCGCTGGCAAGTAGCAGCCCTCAATGCCGGCGTTGAATACATGCACTGAGACGTGCCTAGGGAAGGGGTACAGAGAGGCTGGCTCTCGGAGCATTACCAGCCTATGACAGATCACTGGTAGAACCACTTAATGTTTCCCAACTAGGAGGGTGCATGAGACGGGGCAAGTGAAGCAGGGACCGACCATGAATGAGGAAGGCGTGCAGTTTCCTGCCCGGTCTTTCTGATATCCTACCCTCCCCTTCTAGAAATACTTTGAAACCCATCCTAACTCATTGTCTTCCAGGTGGTCCTCATAGCAACCCAATGGGACCAGGTAGAACTGCCCCAGTGGGTTCCCAAGACTGTTTAGGGAGTGGAAAGCCTTACCTTTCTCCTCCCATGTGCCTGGTGGTTTCAAGCTGCTGACCTTGAGGTGAGCAGCCCAAGGCACAAGCCACCATGGCTC
>NW_022103898.1:32199107-32201413 GCF_000313985.2 Echinops telfairi
ATCACAGAAGCAGACCACCATATCTTCGGTGGTAACAACTTTCACACCACCTATGGGTGCTTTCCTGAGGTCATGAATTCATTTATAAGACCATTCCAGAGTTGACATCCCCTGCCCATGAGCTAAGTTTTCTTTTGTTTAAAAAAAAGTTTTGTTCACATATATTTCACAAACCATCCAATGTAACTGTCCAAGCACAATAAGAAGAAGTGTGCGATCAGGACCACGATCAATCTCAGAACACCTTCTTCTCACACTTATTGCTGTGAGCTCCCCATGTCCCAGCAGCCTCCCCTGCCATGCCCCAGGGCAATTAGTAATCCAGTTGCCGGCTCCGTAGATCTCCCTCTCCTGGATTTCATCGACAGAAAATCATACAAAACACAAACAGGAAGCAAGCAAACAAAACAAACAATCCCAACAATAATGATGAGACAAAACAGAAAAGTCCCAATCAAAGAGAAAGCAGAAATGATTTTTAAATGGGTCAACAAGGAGCTCAAATGAGAAGACGTTACCATTTGACCTAATATAGCTGCCATAATCGGCTTTCCAGGGCTCTCTGTCGGCCAGCAAGACTGGCCACATCCCTGGGCTAAAGACTGTCCACATCCCTGGGCTAAAGACTGTCCACATCCCTGGGCTAAAGACTGGCCACATCCCTGGGCTAAAGACTGTCCACATCCCTGGGCTAAAGACTGTCCATATCCCTGGGCTAAAGACTGGCCACATCCCTGGGCTATGGTCAAATGGCGTTCCCGGAGGCTCTGTCCATGTGGGAGCATGCAAATGGATTTGGGGCCTCCACTGCCATCGTAGCCTTCTGCAGGCCAGGGTTTGCAATTTAACCTCTGACACCATTCTGTCCTTCGGGTTTGGGTTTTATGATTTCCAAGCCTTGGCTCACACGGGCTGGTGGGCTTCTTCTGTGTGGACTTAGCGGACACCTCACTCAGATGGCTGCTTGTTTGAAGACAAGCCTTTCAGCCCCCAGATGCTATCCTTTCGGATGGCACCATCTGGCTCCTTCACCACACTTTGCCAAAGGATCCATACTTTCCAGGATCCCTTCCTGAGGGCAAGCAGGGGAGTGGATCTTTCTTCAGCTGCACGTTTCCCAGGTGCGCCGGGCAGTGAGAGCGTGTCTAGGCATTTCCTACGTGTTCTCTTTACTGCTGGAACTGGAGGCTCCTGTGTAGGAATGTCAGAGATGACCATACCTCAGCATGTAGGCTGTGGTGGGCAGCAGAACGGCGGCACACTTGGCTGTTGCCAGGGCAGCGATGCCTTCATCACTCACTTCCTCCAGGTGGCTGATGGCCTGAGCGCTCAGTTCCGCACCGAGCTAAGAAAAATGTGTAGATGCAAAGAGTTGACACGTGGCAATGATATATCAATGAAGAACCTTACAGTCGTTTCCCCACAAGAAATAATATGACTGAGATTTTTTTACCCACCACTTCTTGGCAGGCACAAGCTTTGGAATAATAATTTTTAATGGACATCCAATTGAAAATATGTGAATAGGCCCCTTCAAAAACTATCCTGAAACACATATTTGTCCCCATATGCTTCATATATTTTCTGAAACTTAAAAAATTCACAAAATCAGAGTAAAACTTTGAGGAAGATTGGTAATAAAATAGAATAATGATGGTGTCATACGCCATATTAAAAGAAGGTATCTGGAATCGTAGGTAGAACCATAGGCTCTCCTTGAGCCCGACTTTCTTCCAGATGAAATGTTAGTGATAAAAGAAAACCCAGACGAGGTCATGCAATGACTCCCAAACGTTTGTGGGAAAGTTCTATCATCTGTTACTTCCACGATTCCATGAATTTTTAAAATCCCTGTGCACATCAAAGTAGAGTTCTTCTTGCCTTGGTCTCATCCTATGCCTTATTTCTATCTGGACACATTTCACCTCCATACACGCAGTGTCCCAGACAGAAAGACGGCATGTGAAGCCTTCCAGGGAAATCCAAGAACAGATGTTTGATGTTCCGCTCTGGCCCAGGGAGGCTGCAACCCCCCAGTCAGAAGCAGAAGGAGCGGGTCCCCTCATCCGCAGCTAGCCAAGGAGACAGGCTGTACTCCCAGGGTTAGTTTCTTCCCGACCTTGGAATCCCAGAGATGGCAAACTCTCACCTTCCCAAATCTGACTTGACTCTGTCTGGGTCTGGACCCCCATTACCTTAATCCACTGTGAGGAACAGAAGGATTTCTCTTAAGTTGTCTCCCCAAAATATATACCAGACTTAGCTGCTTGAGAATGACTGTTCTTTAGGCAGCGAAAGTAGGTCAG
>NW_022103898.1:32202034-32204217 GCF_000313985.2 Echinops telfairi
TATGCTACCATGAATTGCGTCTGACTCCATTACTTGACTCCATCCTTTAACTCTCATGCTCTCTATAACTTTTCTATAATCTCTACTTATTATCGCTGTACAATTGCGCCTACCGAACCTGTGATGTTTTGTAGAGTTCCCTCTTCTCCTTAACCCCACAATCCACCAGTCACCTCTATGACTCAGTCCTTTGTGGACCATTCAGTTCACATCCAGCAAACCTTCGACATCTAGTTACTCATCGAGTGCCATCGAGACAGCAGGCGCTGCGCTAACTAACCTCTAGGGATAACGAAGTGCGAGACACGGTTGTGATGAGCCTCGGTGTGATGTCAGCCTCTTAAATTGTGGAGGCAATGGTGGCACACTTGTGGCAAATACATGGAGGGGCCATCAGCAGTCTTGGAAGGAGACCCCCCCAAAGTGGCAGAGTCAGAGTGAGACATAGGGGGCGTGCTCTGATTAGCGTGAACCAAGGCCTGGAGCATTAAGAGTCCTGTCCTGGACATAGTGGATTATCGTGGGTTCATGGTGGAGAAGGAGAAAGGGGACTGGGGAGGGAGGGAACGAGAGGAGGAGATGGAGAAGAAAGTGAGGGCTGGATTCTAGGATGATGTTTAGCATTTGTCCCAAGAGCAATACTCAGTCAGCCTTTCTGTGGGTTTCTTGTGCTTCACCTTACTGAGCTCTGCAAGGGAGATTGTGTTCTGTGCCATTGAACAATGAAAGAAGGTGTGAATTTAGGCCAATGGATTCCAGAGGCACTGACTTCCTTCTCTACTAGTATCGCCGGCATCTGACACTGAAAGCAAATGCTCAGCAAAAGAGCAACTTTACTAGAGGTCAAGGTTTCCACGGCTCTATCAGATCGACCCACACATTGCTCCATCAACCGCGCCCCTCTTCCATAGGTCCCGAAGGCCACCCCGAACTTTAAGCAAACCCAGGCTGCTTCTCGGAGGTCTGTTGACCATGAGAAAGCAAACTGTACCTCGGCGGCCTTCATCGGATGAAGCTCATCCCCATGGAAGTTAATCTGCAAGCCTATGTCTTTTCCACCTTGCAGAATCCTCCTGGTGGAGTCGAGGTCAAAGACGCCCTTTTCACAGAAAACATCTATGTTGTCCACGTGGACTTCCCCACTGCTGCCAAGTGCCTTCAGCGTCGGGAGGTGGTGCTTGACAATGTCCTCAGCAGCTTCAGTGGCAGTTTTGCCTCTGAGGGAGGACAATAAGATGGCCACGGGAAAAGAGTAACCAAATTGTTAAAAAAGACTCGGAGAAAGGGTCATTTGGCCCATGGAGAACTTGAGGAACATAACCTCAAGTCTCAGAAAGGTAAAATGAGGACCAAAGTTAGCATTCAGAATTCTTAACATGCTTACATGACAGCGGGGTAGCTAAGACTTCTGCATGGACTGACCCCAGACCCAGAGGCCTGAATGACCCTTGATTATGGCACGTCAAAGTGGCCTCTGGGGGGAGCAGCACGGCAATCTAGCTGAGAAATAGAATCTTCCCCTCAGGCGGATTCGCTGGCAACCCGACTGTGGACCCCTTACTTTGACCCCAGCTGTCTATCACCTTTTGCTTCCCCTGGACTGTTTCCCAAAGCCTCCGCCTAAGACTCTCTGTCTTACTTTTTGTTAAACAGGGGTGGAACTGGGGGAATAATCCTGAAATTCTCCTAAAATCCTGAGGGTGTTCTATATTAGAAAGGGCATAGGTTTTGAAATCAGATAAACCCAGCACTCGAACGCTTGCTGGCTACAGGACTTGGGCTCTGAGCCTCAAAATGTATCAGTGGAATCAACAATCCGATGGAAGAAATGTCTGTAAAACTTGAGCACACGGATGGGTCTCACTCAGCCAATGGCTGGATTTTGCTGGAGGTCAGCTAAGACAGGTGTCTACTGGTATTGTTTGTGATTCTTAATGTAATCATATGAATAGGTTGCTATTTAGCTCTGTGGAGCCCTGGCTGTGTAGTGGTTATATGTTGGGCCTAACCACAAGGTCAGCAGTTCGAAATCACCAGCAGCTCCAAGGGAGAAAGATGAGGCTTTCTACTCTCCTAAAGAACTGTAGTTTCTTACAGGGGATAACAAACCCAGGGACAAGGGAACAACAAGCGATCCAAATTGGTGGGGAGGTGGGTGTGGGAGACCTGGTAGGGCAGGATCA
>NW_022103898.1:32205638-32215791 GCF_000313985.2 Echinops telfairi
GTTCTATCCTGTCCTATAAGATCGCCATGAGTCAGAATCTGCTCCATGCCAGAGAATGTTTTTGTTTGTTTGGTTTTGATGTGTGGGGGTGGGGACACGTACTTAGATCCGTGGAGCCCCAAGTGGTACAATCTGTTAATGCAAATTCAGTTGCTACTAATCAAGAGGCAATCCATCCAGAAGCACCTTGAAGAAAGTTCTGGCAATCTGCTTCAGAAAAACCAGCTGTTGAAAGCCTTCAAGAGCACAGCCCTACCTGTAAAGGTTCACCATGAGCTGAAGTCCAATCTATGGTAGTTGTTTTATTATTCTTATTTAGCCCTATTTTATATGAGTAATTGATGCTAAAAGAAAGTTAAGGAACGCCCTCAGAACCACCAGCTGGAAGTGGCTCCCCAAGCCCCAAACACACTAATTTTGACTCATGATGACCCTTGATAAGATTTCCAAGCTGTTCATCCGAGCGGAAACATGAAGTCTTATCTTTCTCCCATGGTGCGGCTGGTGAATTCAAACTGCGGGCCATGCGGTTAGTAGCTCCACTCCTACCCCACTATGCCACGAGGGATCTGAACTAAAACTCAGGTCTGGAATCACCCAAAAACCAAGACTTTTCCATCACACCATACTGCCTTCCCTCCTGAAACAAAACAAAACCCCAATCAGACTATCATTCACATGGTGATCCATTTGAAAACATCTCCCATTTTCCCAGAGGCAGGATGTCCCCCAAGTCTTGGTGCAGTGTGAAGTTTTAATTTTTTCAGAAGCATAAACGTGAAGAATGACTTAGCACGAACATCACTGGAAACATCAACTATTATATTTCTTTTCTACCTCTCTTTGCATTTTGAACACCAGAATTTGATGTTGAGCTTTCAGTTCCTCTAACTGAGGACGGCTGACCCTGGACGAAGCAAGCAGCAGCAGCAACCAACCCCGAAAATGTGTCGATCCAAGTTCACCAAACTGATTAAGTATAAAAGAAGCTTAAATGATTGAGCTTTTAAATACTTTTTTTTAAGTATTGGTACGTTTTGTATGCATGTATAACAAGGGGCTTCAAAAGAGCGCATGGAAGTGTTACAGTTCATTTAGAATTTGTCTAGCAAGTTTCTGGAGAGGTGGTTCTTCCCATGGCGTCCGCTTCGCCCAGCCCGCAGCACTGAGCGCGGAACAGGCCAAGGGGTCCTGGCCGAAGTCATCCAGGCACTCGGCCCCAGAGAACGCCGTGCGCACGGACGAAGCACGGGACAACGCGTGCAATGACCTGGGCAAGATGCTGCCATTTGTTCTGCCCGGGGCATGCAGATCCTGCAGGAGGTCATCAAAGCCTATGACTTCAGCTGCGATGGGGATGGGGTCTGCCCTGAAGTTTGCCCTCCTGGTCAAGTCCTACGAAGCCCAGGATTCTGAGATTGCCAGCCGGTTGGCCCTGTTCTGCCACCCATGACATTGCCGCCCCACGGGCCTGCTCCAGGGGGCGGCGGCGCTGCCACCTGAGGGGCTTGGCCCTCCCCTGTGGACCGAAGCCACTTTGGGGAGTGAAAGACCATGTTCCCAGGAGATAATAAATGTGCCTGTGACTTGGCAAAAAAAAGGGCATGGAAAAATTCCATGAGCTTCTCATTCAATTTTTCCACGAATTTTCTGAAGCTCTGTCTTATTTCTAAAACAATTAAACTTACAAGGGCACTAAGACTTTGGGGATGCCACGTGCATAAACAAGTCCTGGACTTTCTTTGGTCCTTTGAGTTCTAGGGTCAAAAGGAACCCCGAACAAATAAAAGGAAGGTGTAAAGTAGATAAAGGACTTTGTAGAGCCCAATAAGAGAGGGGAAAAAAAATCATACAACAGCAGTCGCTGGTGACTGGGCTCTGTCTCCTGGCAACCCCACGGTTTGAGTTGATGTTGTGTTACCTGTGCTCCGCGGGGTTTTCAGGAGGAGCCTGATGGCACAGTAATCACCTGTTGGGCTGCTAACTGCAAGTTTAGCAGTTCAAAGGCACCAGCCGCTCTGGGAAAATGACGAGGCTTTCTATTCCATAAAGAGTTACAGTCTCCTTATGAAGTCCATCGGCCTTTGTTAAGTTAGAGCCAAACATCCTTAACATTTTTCTCAAATCAACGGAAATAGCCCTGTGTTTCAGCTGGGGCTTCCTCCACCCCCACAAAACCACTAACGGGAAAGGGAGAACTTCACAGGCCCGGTTTTTTAAAAGCCTTGAACTTAAAAGCCAGTAACTCAAGTAATCTTTTTGTAAAAATTACTCACTGCTGAGTACAGCTGCAAATGATGGGGTGAGGGGGGGGCTGGGGGGGGAAGAGTTACAGTCTCAGAAACTCACAGCGTAGGGGTGGATCTCCTGCCTAAAACCACGTGTAAGAGAATTGACCACAGAAGACAAACACCTTCCTTAAGACTTCTACCGGTCCTGCAGCAGTAGACACGGGTTTGGTGCTCCTCCATCCCCTGGGCTCTAGCCAGCCCTCCCCTTCATTCTCCATGCCCTGGACTGAACCCTGCGCCCAGCCAATGCGATTACCTGGGCACGGAGTGAGCCCCGCAGTAAGTGGCCGAAATGCTGACTTCCAACTCCCGCTGGGCGCGCGCAATCACACGCAGCATCTTGAGCTCCGTCTGGAGGTTGAGGCCGTATCCGCTCTTGCACTCCACCAGCGTGGTGCCAGCCCTCATCATGCACTGAAGTCGCTGCTGGAAGGAGTCGAACAGCTCGTCTTCAGAGGCCTGCCGCGTGCACTCCACCGTGAAGTTGATCCCGCCGCCAGCCTGGTGAATATCCATGTACGAGGCTCCTGCCAACTGAACACAAACTCCCCTGAAGCCCGGCCAACGTGGACAGAACCTGCGTCCAGGCGCCACATTCAGAACGTTTGCCCAGGAGCCACAGGTGCATCAACAAGGTGCTGGGCCACATCTCTCTCTGCCAGAGGCTGGATTGGGGGGACCCTGGCAGGGCGAGGCAGGGAGCAAAGGGAGTTGTAGGGATGGCAGATCTGGGCAATGGGAAATTAACAACTGCTAATCAAGTATTTCACTAGTCAACCACCCAGTGGGTACCTGCTGACTCTCCGCCCTGCCTTGGTCCCGCCGAGGTTTGAGAACATGAGGCTTGAGCGATTTGGAGTTCGGCTCTGCAGACATCCACCTTTCATCTAAGGAGCCCCAAGTGTTGCTCCCATGCCTCAGGAGCTGGTGGGGGGTGGGGGGCGGTTGGGACTTATCTCTGTCACGCAAGCAAGTAAAGAGGCTCGACCTGGAAAGTGCTGGGTCTAGTGGCTGCAGACAGCTGGGAGCTGGGGCTAGCACAAATGCCTGCCTCTGGTCCAGCAGCCAGCCCTCTGTTTTGCTAGCTGGTGACTGCATCCACTCCCATCCCTTCTCTGGACCTCCCTTTTCCATCCGTCTAATCCAAGTTCAGTTTCTAATCTCTGGTTGCTTTCCGTTTAGAAATACTGTGATTTAATATAAATAATTTTGTTTTTGTTTTTAAAAAACAGCTCCCGTTTGTTAAGGAAGCTACACAACATGGGCAGTAAGTTTTGTGTTTCTGAAAGAATCCAGTTATGCTGTTGACAGGCACTTAAAAAAATAAGCGAACTTGGCTTCATCTAGAGGTGTAGGTGTTGGTGCTGGCCGATGTGAAGTGCGGCTCAGACCCATTGCCGTCATGTGGATTCCATCTCACAGGGGTCTCTGTGCTGTCTGTATAGACATGCGGACATATCGTGTAGAGGGTTTCTGAGATCCAGAATCTTTACTGGAGCAGACAGCCTCATCTTCCTCCCGAAAACCATCAACCTTGCAGTTAGCAACCCAACCTTGCCCACAGAGCCGTCAGGGAGCCTTAACATAAGGTTCCTCGATGATGCGAAAAAGCCGTGGTGGTCTAGTTCAGGGGTTGGCAAACTTTTTAGATGGAAGAACCTGTCCTTCACAATTAAAAATTTATCCGAGAGCCATAACCCTATCTTCAACAAGCCAATGAAATCACCATTATCTGAATAATACCTTTCAAATGAAACCGGGATAGTTTTATTTTCATTTTCAATTTCACTGCAGAGCCACATGTACGTACCAAAAGGGCCGCCTGTGGCTCACAAACCGCAGTTTACCGAAACCCTGGCCGTGTTCGTTAAGCATTAGGCTGCTTATCACAAGGTGGGTGGTTCTGGGGCATCAGTTGCGGGGCAGGGGTGGGGTGGGGGAAGGTTGAGGTGATCTAAAGATTTAAGGTCTTAGGAACCCAAAGAGGCAGTGCTAATCTTAGAGTCACTCACTGTAAATCAGAGTCAACTTGATAGCAGTGGATTCGATGGTGCTCATGGTTAGCTCTGGAGGGTGCTCAACTTCCACTCAGACTCCAACCGAGAAAACCCTCTGGGGCTCAGTGGTGCTTTAGAACACATGGGGTCGCCATGAGTCCCACCTGACCTGACCCAATTGGCTGAGTTTGGTTTTTATCGTGTAGATTATATTTAAAGATTATTCATTTGGTAAAAAAAGATATAAGATTTATTTTATGTTTGTGATTGGTCATCTGTTCTTCCAAGCGACCCAGTGGGCGGGGATTTTCAGACTGCTCTCTTGGCACCCCTTCAAAGGCTTCCAGGAGTGGGGGGGAATGCGGGGATAGGAAAGAGGAGAAATTACCTGACAAATACATTCAGCTCTGATTTTAAAGAGAGGATTTAGAGCTAACCAATTTTGAGACCTATGATACTTAACATGACTGTGAAGCCTCTTTGTGGTACAGAGATTTGGGGGAGCGACAAATACGTTAATCTGGTCGTCATTTATTTGTCACCATCCAGGCCAGTAGAAATATCCATGACAGAGACATGTAGGCATGTAAAGCTTATGAACATCAGCGAAAACGCCATGCCTGGGTCCGTGCTTTATCTCAATGTGTCATCATCGATGGCAGTTACCTTCATCGCAAACTCGTGAACCCTCTCTCCAGCCCACACTGGGTGTGTGTGTGCATCCACCAGACCTGTAACACACAAATTAAGGCAGCGTTAAAGAACAGATGGTCCTCGGGTGGCCGGCAGCCTGAGCCCTACTGCCCTTGGACAAGCATGGTGGGTGGATGTGAGTGTTGTGAGAGGAAGAATGTGTCTGGTTCCCGCGGAAAGTGCCCAAACCAGAGGACACAAGAACTCCTGTGATATGGCTGCTCGCTATGCCTTTAAGCAACCGGGTGTCACAGCGTTATGACCTGTATCCCTTCGGAAAAGTACAGCTCCTTTTGCAGAGTTGACAGCAACTGGGTAACTGGTTGTGGATTAAATAGCTCATTGGCAGTTCTGCTGGAACTCGAATCAAAAATCCCTACCCAGATAACTTTCTACTACAGTCTATTCGTTCTCAAAAGGTTTTACCCCAATTTTCTCTCCTGATCCCCACGAGCTGAAAGTTGAGACACTTTGTCTGATGTGTATGATGCACATTTTCAAAATGTAAATTCTCATTCCTATGCGCATGTCTAAGACTTGGTAGCACAGTCTTTAAGTGCTTGGTGGCAACTTTGCTCTGTCATGTAAGGTGGCTATGAGTCGGAAAAGGAGTCCTGGGGGTGTAGTGGATTGCCCAGTGAGCTGCTCACCACAAGGTCAGCCGTTTGAATGCCCCGGACACTCTTAGGAGAAGGATGAGGCTTTCTGCTCCTGTGAAGACCGACAGCGTCAGAAACTCACAGGGGCAGTTCGACTCTGTCCTGTAGAGTCGACACCAGTCGGAATCGACTCGATGCCAACGAGTTGCTGAGCTGATGAGTCGGAATTGATTCAAAAGCACACCACAAATGTATGTAGAGCTCGAAAGGTGGGAAGCTTGTCTCAGATAATTGCACAGAGCCATAAAGCAGACACTGTAAAAGGTAATGGTAGTTGGTTAACTGATTCTATTCTCAATTAATAATTAATTAATTATTAATAATTAATAAGTGGCAGAAGAATCGCTAAAATTGTTTTCTGTTGCCTCTTCCATGTAGAACTAGGTGCTTTGTTTCAACTCCATAAAAACTTACAAATAGATTCTGGACTTTGAAACAACAGCTTGTTCTATTTGCCTCCTCTAGTAGCACAGTGGTTAAAGCACTCAGTGGCCAGTCAGCGGTTCCAGCCCACCACCTGCTGCTCAGGAAAAAGATCAGAGAGTAGGCTTCCCTGGAAACCTGATGGGCTTCTACTTTGCCCTATATGGTCCCTATGAGTCAAAATCAGCTCAACAGCAATGGGTATATAATGAATTAATAGTTATTCTGAAAGTTTTGAACCTAAACACAAGTTAATTCCTCTTCAACATGCGAATGGGAGGAAATTCGTAGGTTTGAAGCCCAACCTGCTCCTTCCCAACTTAGCAACCTTGGGTACAAGATTGTACATCCGAATTTCGGTTTTCCGACCTGTAACAAGTAGGTAATGACACCGACGTTATAGGGATGTTATCACAGTGAGCATGGAATCGTGCTGGAAAAACACTGGGAAAGTGCGATACGTGGTAGCTCTTAGTATTTGTGACCATTGTCGTGGCCTATCCTATTGAAACGAGCTGCTGCTCCTCCTCTTGGCGTTATGACTGCTTTGGGGCTTCCCAGAAAAAGAGGCAAGTACCTGGCAAAATACATTTCCCAGAACAGTCGATTTTCTCTTCGAAGGTTTCTTCAGAGAATTGTCTTTGGATAATGTCAGCAGGACCGATGGCTTTTATAAGCCCATCCCTGAGGAGGAAGTGAGAAATACTCGTGAGGTTCTGGGAAGTATTGTGAGAATTTTGACTGGTGACTTCAAATATGGTACGGAATGTCTTTGGGTGCCAGTCAGAAAACTGTTGCCATCTTGAATGCCGGTCTTTGGAACCATGGCTCTAGCCCCACCCAAGACAAAAAGGCAAGCTAAGTGCAGCACCATTTCCAGTTATTCTCAACCTTGGTTTTCTCTTTTACCACAGTAGCCGGTGGAGAGATAATCACCCTGAATGAAGATTACATTTCCCAACACCCATCAGCCAGGTCCTGTTAGGTGACCATGTTCTAGCAATGAGGAGGTCAAGTACAAATAAATGCCTGTCACCTTCAAGAGAAGGAGGCCTGGTGGCACTTGAAAATTCCTACCTGAAACGTTGGCAATTTGAGCCCCTCAGCAGCTCAGCATGAGAAAGGCCTTGATATTGGCTTCTATCAAGATTACAGCCCAGAAAACCCTGCAGGGCAGTCCTAGTCTGTCACACGGGGTTTCCCTAATCAGAATCAACTCAAACAACCACCTGCAAGTAACCTTAGAAAAAGATAGCTAGTTAGTCTGTACTCTATGTCCGCCTTCTTCATGTTCTCTTCCTATTTCCTACAACTCTGTAACTCCCCACGTGACGGTGGAGCAGCCACTGGGATCACGATGTGGATGTGGGAACGAGGCCACGTAAAGAAGAGCAACAAAGGGTGGGCTTGGAGCCTGAGGATTCCATGAGCGTGGCCCTCAGTGGGCTGGAGTCCTCCCTCCAGTCTTTTACAAAGGCGAGTGCAATATCTCTTCTGACTGAACACCAGGGAAGACCAAAGGAGAAGCACCGTCAGCTTCAGCCCAAGGTGGGGGTCAGACATGCATCCATCCGCCAACCTTCCTTACCAATTCTAACACCAACTGTCCCTTACACAGCACTCGATACTTCTCCGTGTAGCTTTATAATTCATTGTGATGGCCACACTGAACTCACAAATCATATGCACGATTACAAGCTTTATTATAGAAGGTAACAGGTTATAATTCAAGATCAGAAATGCTCAGGATAGTTGTCATTCTCATCTATGTCCACAGGCAAGCCTCTCTCTGGCCTTCCAGCCTCTTGGCCGCGGCCCTACTTGGGCAATGCAAAAAAATTCTTTTAGCTCTACTGATAAATGCCCAAAGGGCACACCACTCCAACACAAGCTTTAGCCTGAAGAAACTCAGCTCTAGCTCCATGGGTCAAAAAGCTCCCAGCTAAATGTTCCCAGTTAACTGCTCCCAGTTAAATGCCTAGAGGAAGACTACTCTGCAAGGGAGCCTCCTGTCCAAAGGAGCCTCCTGTCCAAGGGAGCCTCCTGTCCCAGTTAAATGCCTAGAAGAACCCTACTCTGCAAGTTAAGAGCTCCCAGTTAAATGCCTAGCGGAAGCCTACTCTGCAAGGGAGCCTCCTGTCCAAAGGCACTGTTTCATTTGCTCCATGGGCTGGAAAAAGCACCATTCATGCTCTGGCTCTTGGTTCTGCTGCTGCTTCTCTGTCACTTCTCTGATGTCACGGCTTTCTGTCCCTCAACTGAGACAGTTCAATGCACAGAGATCTTGGGGTCTAAAGGACACACTCCACACCTGGCTCTTCTTTCTTGGTGGTAGTGAAATCTGCCTTCCTGCTTCTGAGATGGCCCACTTAAAATCCAGTAGGTTGGCAAAACTGATAGCTTTGAATTATGGTGTTGGCGAAGAGGATTGACTCTACCAGGAACTGCCAGAAGAATGAACCAATTTGTGTTGGAAGAACTATAACCATAACTCTTCTTAGAAGCGAGGATGGTGAGACTTCAACCTACATAACTGGATATGTTATCAGAAAGGGCCAATCCCTGGAGAAGGATATTGTGCTTGATAAAGGGTCAGAAGGAAAGAGGAAGATCCTTTAGGAGATATGTTGACACCGTGGCTTTAACAATGAGTATAAACATAGAAAAACTGTGAGGATGGGGCAGGACCGGGCAGTGTTCTGTTCTATTGAACGTCGGGTCTGTGAGTCAGAACGGACGCTATGGCACCATCAACAACGCTGACATGGAAAAGCATCCGAAAGGATCAACGCCTCAAGGTTGGCATTGGTTCACCACCTGATGATGGAATGATTTTTTCCCCTCCTCTAGTTGAACTGCCTTTTCTCACATTTCCTACAATTATGAACATGTGTATGTAACATGTACGTTTTGAAGGGGGAAACGGGTGGGATTGTATTGATTTGTGTGTGTGTAAAACTTTCTATTCAGAAAATTTCAGAAATAAAGACTCTACAGAATCTCCATAAAGTAGTAAAGCAAGCTAGCAAACAAGACTCTACTCTAGAAGCGACAATACAATTATAATAATGATGATGATTTAACATGGATAATGCATCTTCTGGTGGCTTTAAAGGTGCTTTGTGAAAGTGTAGGACGGATGTTGTTAAGGTTTGTGTCAACTGGGCCAGGATTCTCAGTGCTTTGGCAGTTGACCCAAACCATGGTATTTTCAATCACTTCATGTGCATGGGAAAGTTGTGCATCCACTAAGGAGGACCAACAAAGAATCAATGTATTTGAATTATGTCGCTAACAAAGAATATTGAAAAATATCATAGACTGACAAAAGAACAAGCAAATCTATCTTGGAAGAAGTACAACCAGAATGCTCCTTAGAGGCAAGGATGCTGAAGCTGTCTCAGGTGCTTTGGACATTTGTTCCCCCAAAATAATTTTATTGGGAGTTAATACACATATATCATTCCATAGTTCAATCACATCAGTAGCGTTCAATTATTGCCACATCAGTTTCAAAACATTCGTTTCTTTCTTAACTCCTTGATATCAGCTTCCTTTTACCCACCCCACTCCCCTTCCTCCCCTTCCTGCCCCTCCCAACTCCCCCTGCTCTACCTCCACCTCGTCATAGTCTTCAAAGTCTTTTCCTTGGTATGGAAACCATTTTTACCTTGTTTTTTTTCTTTTATAATAATGGTGTCAAGGAATATTTATCTTTATGAGATGGATTAACTTTGCTGAGCATAATGTTCTCCAGTTTTGTCCATGTCATGAGGTTTTTGGCAGCTACATCTTTGTGTTTTAAAGGTGTATAATATTCTATCATTGTGTGTATGTACCAGAATTTATTTATGCATTCCTTCACAGACTTTTTTTTTATCGTTTCCATCTTCTTACTATTATATAAGTTGCTGGTGTTATATAAATTGATAAGCATGGATATGCATATATCTGTTCATGTTTTGTTCTTTATTTATTTAAGGTATATGAGGAGATACCCCCCCAAAAAAACCTATTTCCCCCCAAAAGCTATGTATTTAATTTTTTTTAAACCAGCCTTATCACCTTCAAAGTACTCTCCATTACACTT
>NW_022103898.1:32216680-32218311 GCF_000313985.2 Echinops telfairi
TGCCTAGTAGAGATATTGCAGGATCATAAGGTATTTGCATTTGCATATGTTTAAAGAAGACCATACTGTTTTCCATACTGAATGTGCAATTCTGTGATCCCATCAGCAATGTGTGAGCATTTCAATCTCCCCGCATCCTTTCTAGCATTGATTATTTTCTGTCTTTTTGAATTTTGCTTATAACGCCAATGTGAAGTAGTATCTCATCATTATTTTAATTTACATTCCTCTTATTACTAATGGACAAGAGCATTTCTTCAGGTGATTGTTGACTGCTTTTTGTCAAGTTTAGTTAAATGTCTACTCATGTGTTTGTCCATGTTTTATTGTGTAATTTGTGTTTTTCTTATTAAGGTGCTGTAGTTTTCTATAGATTTTTAAAATTAGCCCTTTATCTGATATATCATTGCCAAATATTTGCTGCAATCTGTGGGTTCTCTTTTTGACTCTTTTGATGGAGTCTTTTGCTGTGCATAAATGTACTCAGGAAAGGCCCAGCGTCTGTCTTGTCTTCTGTGGTACAGGTGTTTTCATTGTGCTTGGTCGGGTATTTATGCCTTCTATCAGGGCCCATCAGTTTGTCCCTATTTTTTCATTGATGATCCTTGTGGTTCTAGGGCTTATATTTAGATCTTCAGTGCATTCTGAGTTCATTTTTATACCTGGTGTGAGGTATGGGTCCTGTTCCACTTTTTCAGGTGGAGATCCAATTTCTGCAGAATCGTTTATTGAAAAGGCTACCTCTTCCCCACTTAATGTGTTGTTTGTCCTTTATCAAAAACCAGGTGTCTGTAGGTGCTTGGTTGTATTTCTGGGTTCTATATTCTAATCCATCGTTCTACATATCTATCATTGTGCCAAATCAAGCTGTTTTGATTATCATGGGTGTACAAAAGATTTTGAATTCTGGGAGGGATAGGCCTACTTTGGTTTTGTTTGTTACTAGTGCTTTGTTTATACTAGTTTCTTTCCTTTCCACATGAAGTTGGTGATTAGTTTTTCCATGTCATTGAAGAATTGTGTTGGGACCTTGATGAGAATTGCATTGAATTTATAATGAGCTTTTGGTGACATTGACATTTTCACTACATTAAGTCTTTCAATTCAATCCATGGGACATTCTCCCATTTATGTAACTTTCTTTTGGTTTCTTGTTGAAGTATTTTAATAATTTTCTTTGAAAAAATTTTTTGTTTCTCTGGTTAGATTTATTTCTAAATATTTTATCTTTTTGGTAGATATTGTAAGTGGTATCTTCTTTTAATTTCCTTTTTGGAGTCCTCGTCTTTAATATTCAAGAATCCAATCATCTGATTGGTACAATTGGTACCAATTGGTACAGTTCTATACCAATCAAACCACAGTTAAGGATTAAAGCTCTGAGATTTCCTGAAAGTTAATTGTAACCCTGTGGCAAATTTTTAAGGTTGATCATATAGCCTGATGTGCTGCTAAATTTTTCAATTAGTTCCAGTAATTTTTTAATTGAATCTTTGGGGATTTCTGTTCCCATTGGGAGGGGGAATGCTTTCAATTTATCTCCAGTAAGTAAGATGCTAGCCACCGGTTTTGCATATATGGCCTTTATTATGTTGAGGACTTTCCTTTCTACTCCTATTTTATCAAGTTTT
>NW_022103898.1:32219195-32220895 GCF_000313985.2 Echinops telfairi
ACGTGTTTGGAATACCCATGGTTCTCAATGGTATCCTTTGTTTTGATCCACATAGTCAACTCCCTTCGCATAGTCAATAAAACAGAAGTAAGCATCTTTCTGTTGCACACTGCTTTGAGCCAACACCCATCTGACATCAGCAATGATATTCAATGCTCCACATCCTCACTTGAGCTTCTGGCAGCTTCCTCTCGATGGACTGCTGTAACCAGTGTGGAATGTTCTTGGGCAGACTTTTACTTGCATGCAGTCTTAATGATATTGCCTGATCATTTCTGCATTTGGTCGGGTCACCTTTCTTTGGAATTAACACAAACATGGATCTCTTCCAATGAGTTGGTCAGGTATCTGTCTTGCAAATATCTTGGCATAGACAAGTGAGTGTTTCCGGTGCTTCATCAACGTGTTGAAATATGTCAGATGATGTATCATCAATTCTGGGAACCTTCTTTTTCTCTCAGGAGCCCGGGTGGTGTAGTGTTGGAATGCTACGCACAGATCAGCAGCTCAAAACCACAAGTGGGTCATTGGGATACAGATGAGGCCTCTATTCCCATAAAGAGTTGCAGTCTCAGAACCCCACAGGGGCAGTTCTACGCTGCCCTTAAAAGTCACTTTGCGTTGGATTCAGCTTGATAGCAGCAAGTTTGGTTTTCTTTTTTGCGGAATGCCTTGGACTTATTCCTTCAACACCATTGATGATGCAAAATGAAAATAAAACCACCCTTTACCAACTGAGTTACAATTCTATACCAATCAAACTACAGCTAAGGATTAAAGCTCTGAGATTTCCTGAAAGTTAATTGTAACCCTGTGGCAAATTCAGCAAACTGAAACAAATAGACTCAAGTTGAAAGAATACCGTTTAACCACAGTTCCATGCTTTCTTTCCCTGTTTTGTATGGTTCTGATGTGAACAGTTTTAGAGAACATAGTCGTGGTGCTGTTATTATCATTTATATAGAAGCTCCTGTCAAACCCATGTAGAAGTTTTCTCAACCTTCCTAAACGAGTGTGCCACTTCTGTTCATTGCATTTACAAACGGATTGAACAATAATACCAGAAATGTTTTATCCCTTTATTAGTTAAAACAAACAAACACCAATCACCATCTCCGTCTTTTGAGGGGAAAAAACTTCTAAAAGTTGGACTCTTACCTATCTTTTGCAGCGTCCGATAAGCAAGGGTCTGTGTGATATTGCTATTTCTTAGCAATCACTGTGCCTTGAACTCCCTGACTCAAATCAACATCTAGCCCTCTACCAGACCTGGCTTCACCCTTGACCCCAACCTTTGACCTCCTTCCTCACCTAGGACTGGAAAGCTTAGTAGGTTATGAGGAAACAACTGCACCGGTCCTTTTTTTTTTTTTTTTTGCTCAGGGTCAAATCTTGATTCCCTGTTCTCCAAAGCCTCTGGAGACATTGTTAGAGGTTTTGAAGTTTCAATGACCAGAGGAAGGGGGTGGGAGTGGTGCTTAAGAAAAAAAAAAATCAGGTCTCAGAACTGCACCCCCAGACACTTAGGTTCAAAAGAGGAGGGCGGGGAAAGTGTGTTCCAAATCCCTTTCTTGGTAAACCTCCGGAACGCCCACCTCCCTTCTGAGTCCTGACGTGGTATTGTGCCAGCTGCCGAGGGATCCTGGTGCACCTTAGCGCACCTTCACCTTGAGCCCACCCGCACTGCCCCCTCCCATGGA
>NW_022103898.1:32222607-32225548 GCF_000313985.2 Echinops telfairi
GTTGTTGTTGTTTTTTCAGTTTACAAAAGAGGCAGCCAAGAACGTCAGCAGAAAAATCCACACCGCTTAGTTAGTTGGCGCCAGCAAGGCCTTAAAGGTCAAGCTGAAAATAATTGCCTCATAGTTTTGCTCTTTCTGGCGTAATCACTGGAGCGGGCCACTGGGCAGGCCAAGGACGTGGTGGCTCCTGGCTTTAGTGTCAACAGAAAACTGCTAGCGCTGGGCTCTCCACACCATCCAAAGACACAGTTCACAGCCTTTCCCTGGGAATGTTTGCCTAAGGCAGGAGGGGAAGGGGTGGAAGAAAAACATTTCAAGGATTTGATTTGGGAACCTGTCTAAATCGTCATCCACATGTGGGAAATAAACATTAGCTTTTTATTCCTTGCTTAGAGAATCTGAAAGCCCATTTACATTGGATTGTAGAGAAGGTGGTGAAAATCAAGCACAAGCCCTTCCGAAGAATGCTTGATAAAGGTGGCTAATGTCCCTTCCGTTTAGAGTGGGCCCAGGACGTCAGCACAGGCCATTGTGAAACTCCACTCCACGTTCCCAGCTTCCCAGGGCCTGGAAGGTTGAATTTGCTTTGCGGTGGATCCCACCCACATCCCGTCCATCCCCTGAGTTTGCACTGATATTGCAAACTCAGTCAGACCTCTCAAGTCAGACCTCAAACTCAAAGGAGACCCTCAAATGACCAGATTTCAGAAGTTTTTAATATTCAAGTCCGTCTATGTTGGGCTGCTAACCGCAGTTGAGTCCGCAGGTCAAAACCACCAGCCCGGAGAAAGATGAGGATGTCTGCTCCCCAAGAGTTACAGTCTCACAAAGGCACGGGGCAATTCTACCCCGTCTTACAGGTTCACAGTTCATGATGAGCTGGAGTGGAACTGATAGCAGTGAGTCTGGTGTTTGAAGTGGTTTTATTCACAAGGCCAGTAGAGCGTGGATTAGGAACGAGAGAGCTCCGTCCAGATCGACCCACTCGGAAGGAAATGGGAGCAGCCATTTCCCCATCAGCCTACCGTGAGCGGGCACTTTCCATGCACAGGGAGCCTGTAAGACAGGTGATAACATGTGAAAGAACAGGATGCCCTGACGGCATGTAGTTGCATGAATGTTAGAGGAAAGCAAGAATGAACTAAAGCAAACCAACCAGCCTCTGGATGAGGGCTGTTACTTTCCTTGCTGTCCGCGTTTTTATAGTCCCTGACTTTGCCAGTTTCTGGTGGGTTTGCTCCAACAGTGTGCTAAGTTATACTTGTAAATCCATATCAGTAACTTTTTGAGCATGGAGTAGTAATTAAAGGAAAATGAGAGCGATCAAAACAGACATTTACTCAATTACTAATATTACTAAGCATGTTGCCATTTAATGCAGAAAGGTTTGACAAATGAATTTTTGTTGTTAGGGATAGGGATGGGTGCAGAATACAAAATTAAGAGAATTCCACACAGTGATCAAAATAGCCATCTATTACCACAAGCCCTGCTCCCCTGCCCCTTTCTTTTCCACCTATTAGAGTGAACCCAGTGACGATGAACATCTTCGGCAATCAACAAAAAGTACTATTATCGACACTGGTTTTGCTACCTCCTCTTTATAAAGCTTTAGCATAATCTCTTTTTCTTTTTCATCTTAAAAAAATAATTACTGAAACTCCCAGCCACAGAATAGATGCTGACTCACAGAGACACTACAGGACAGGATAGAAATGCCCCTGTGAGTTTCAAAAATAAATAAATAAATAAATACTGGAAATAAAATGACATACTTATTAAATATTAGTACACAATAAACCCAAAGCCAAACTCACAGTCATCGAGTCCATGACAACTCTGGAGAACCCTATAGGACAGGGTAGAACTGCTCCTGTGACTTTCTGAGACTAAATCTTTTGGGAATAGAAAGCCTCATCTTTCTCCTGAGGCGCACCTGGTGGTTTCAAACTGCTGACCTTGAAGTTAGCAGTCTAATGCATAACCACTAGCTCTTACTTATTAAGTGTTTGCTATATCCTAGATAGCCCATTAGCTTGTTTATATGCACATTGCCTCATTGAATCATCATAAAAGCTTTATGAGTGAAATTAAGCGAAGACAAAGATTTTTATTCTTTTGGGGTGGGAGGAAGTGGGAGTGAGGACTTCTTCCTCCTCCTCCTCTTCTTCTTCAATTGCTCAGTCTTCAGAATGTAGAACAGAGCCTGGGGCATATGTGCAGTAGACACTCAATAAATATCTTCTGAATGTTGATTGAGCGTGTTCTTGGATATCTAAGTGCATAGCCAGGATTCAGATTCGAGCTCGGCCATTCCCACATCTGTGTTCTCGACCATGGGGTTAAGAACCACAGGGGGCTTTACTTCCAGGACACTTCCAACCAAAGCAGCTCACTGCTTTTTCTTCCATTCTGATTTAGTGAGCAACCCTATCGGGCACAGTAGGATTGCCACTGTGGATTTCCAGGCTGTAAATACTGTCCAGAGCAGAAAGTCCCATCTTTCTCCCAAGGAAAAGCTGGTTTTGAACTGCCAATCTTGTGGTTAGGAGACCAACATGTAACCCACTAAGCCATCAGGCTCTTTCAGGTTATAAAGGACATCCCAACCTATGACAATTTGTCTTGCTGCTCCTTTGGTGTGCCCACCTTTTTATATAACCATCCGAGCCTCCATTTGTCACCAAAAATGAAAATTTCCTGATTGTTGTTCGCATTACAAAAGTAACACGGGATCCCTGAGAAATCTGAATGATGCCAAAAAATAAATTCAAAGTATGAAAACATTCAGCACTCAAATTAGGGTGAGGCAAATAGGAGACACAGAATTTCAAGGGAGCCCCACACTCAGTAATCAAGATAAATACACTATTTGGATTCACTCTTTTTTTAATTAAAAATTAACTTTAAGGAACAACGAGCAAAGTATTAAATGCTCAGT
>NW_022103898.1:32226682-32229447 GCF_000313985.2 Echinops telfairi
GCAAACACTTGATCCAGAATTTTGTAACTGGCATTGTGAAGAAATCAGTTCTCGCTGCATCGCTGTTAATAAGTTCAATGCACTCCTTTTGTGCTGTCTCAGGAACATGGTCAACTTTGACCGTGAATTCACTTCTGGCAAGTGCAGATGGGGTGTCAGGTAGATTTGGAAAGTACGATGAAATTTCGTCTGCAAGCACGTGCAAGTGTTCTTTCATAGAAATTATCATCGTAATCCTTTTGTCTGGTTCAATGTCGTGTTCCTCAAAGAAAGCAGATAAGGTAGGCAACATGTACATTTTATTTCGTCCAATTTTTTTTTTTTACCAAAGCTGAAGTTTCATTTGGAATGATCGGATCTTTTCAGACAAATCGAGGCATGTTGCATTTGGTCTTTTTTATTTTCGTTTGATCATTTTATTGGGGGCTCTTACAACTCTTATTACAATCCACACATCAATTGTTATCAGGCATATTTGTACATATGTTACCATCGTTCTTTTCTAGACAGTTACTTTCTATTGAGCCCTTGGTATCAGCTCCTCTTTTACTCCCTCCCTCCCCCCACCCTTGTGACCCCTTGATAGATTATAAATTATTATTATTCATATCTCACACCAACCACTGTCTTCCTTGCCCCATGGTTTCTGTTGTTCTCCCCCCTTGAGGGGTATGTGTGTGATTGTGTGTCGATCATTATGCTCCGTCCCCCCTTCCTCCTGCTCCCCACCCTCTCTCCCTCCCCATCTGGCAATACTGTTCCCATTCCTGCTCCTGGGTTGCCTGTGCCATGAACTTTTTTTTTCATTCATTTTATTAGGGGCTCATACAACTCATCACAATCCATGCACACATCAATTGTGTAAAGCACATTTGTACATTCACTGCCCTCATCATTCTCAAAATAGTTGCTCTCCACCTAAGCCCCTGGCATCAGGTCCTCATTTTCCCCACTCCCTCCCCGCTCACCCCTCCCTCATGAACCCTTGATAATTTATCAATTATTATTTTGTCATCTCTTGCCCTGTCTGACGTCTCCCCTCACCCACTTTTCTGTTGTCTGTCCCCGAGGGAGGAGGTCACATGTAGATCCTTGTAATCCAATCCCCCTTTCCAACCCACCCTCCCTCCACCCTCCCGGTATCGCCACTCACACCACTGGTCCTGAAGGGATCATCTGTCCCGGATTCCCTGTGTTTCTGGTTCCTATCTGTACCAGAGTACATCCTCTGGTCTAGCCAGACTTGCAAGGTAGAATTGGGATCATGATAGTGGGGGGTGGGGAGTGGGGAGGAGAAAGCATTTAGGAACTAGAGGAAAGTTGTATGTTTCATCGTTGCTACATCACACCCTCACTGGCTTGTCTCCTCCCCAAGACCCTTCTGTAAGGGGATGTCCAGTGGCCTACTAATGGGCTTTGGGTCTCCACTCTGCACTCCCCTCTTCATTCACTATGGTAAGATTTTTTTGTTCTGATGATGCCTGATACCTGACCCCTTCAACACCTCACAGTGATAAATTTAACTCATTCAAGATGGCAAAGATGGCAACCAAGTAAGCTATTTTCTGCAGTTCACTTTTTTCTCTGAAAAGTGCTTCAAACTCTGTCTTGCTGATTAAAAAACGTTTTGAGTTTATCATGAAGCTCAAAAACATGTTTTAAAACGTTTCCTCTTGACAACCATCTCACTTCAGTGTGAAATAGTAGAGCATTATTCAGCGCATCCAACTCGTGCACAGTTGTGAAAACAGTCGACCGTTTAAAGTGCTGTCCTTTACAAAGTTGACAGAATTTATGATGCTTTTCATTACTTCTCGTAACTCTTGCAGCAGCGTCTTCATTTCTAATATTTGCCTATAAATCATACAGTGAGTTCCAATAACTTTTGGTGACTCAGTACCAAATGCCGAAATCCAGATCAACATCCTAGGATAGCTGGAGCACCATCTTTGCAAACACCACAAACCTTTTCCCAAGAGATCTTATGCTCTTTCAGAAATGAACCAGCTGTGTCAAATCACATGCAGTAGTTGTCGTTTCAAGAGGTTTGCAAAAAACAAACTCATCTTTAAAGTCACCATCATTAATATACCTCCCCAGTAACTGTGAACAGCTTGCAATGTCTGCAGATTTATCAAACTGGATGCTAAATATTGGAAGTGGAGCAGATTTAATTTCCTGGATAACCTGATCAAGAGTATCAGCAGATATACCATCCATTCTTCTGTGGACAGTGTCATTAGATAAGGAAATTGCACTCATAACAAATTCATCTCTGATCATAACTCCAACAATGTCTTTGGCTGCTGGCAATAGTAAATCCTCAGCAGTAGTGTGAGGTTTCATAGCTCCAGCGATTCTAAGTACCACCAAATATGAAGCTTCAATGGCTGCTATGTTTTATTTGTGGTACTTGCCACTACTATCAAGCCTGGCTTTCTTGAGTCCATCAGCTTTGCTTATAAAATAGTCGGTATCCTTGCCGGCAAAGCTCAGATGTTTGCTATCAAAATGGCGTTTTAGTTGTTCGGCTTTATAGATTCGGCTGATAGAACTTCACAACAAATAACACATTGTGGTTTTTCAATTCCTGCTGCAATTATTGAGGTAAAACCATACTGTAAAAAATCCTCACTATATTTTCTTTTCTTAACATTCTTCTCTACACGGTCCATTGTCATGGGATGGTTTGCTAATGGAATTAATATATAACAATAGCTTTAATAATACAAAAGATGATACATGGCATAGTTCAATCAATACAG
>NW_022103898.1:32230237-32238377 GCF_000313985.2 Echinops telfairi
GCCATACATAAGACTTGATGTTACTCCACAGCAGCATGCATGAGACCTGGCCATCCTGATGTGAGATGCTGTCGGGCTTTGAAAATGAAACATTTTTCTACATTAAAAACGTGTGCTTGGGTTGATCGTGATAAGTGAAGGGTTTTGGGGGGGAACCCCTTAGATTTTGTGGCCAAAGTAAGTGCCTCATTCACTAGCCTGCACACATAGTAACTAACAACAACATAGAGTGCTTGTGGAATTTTCAAAAATGTATTTCTTTTTCCTTGGACAGGGCCAGAAGCCAAAATGTCATCCAGTTTGATGCCACTCATCCATACTTTTGAAGGTAAGAACACACTGACTAATGAGGTCTTGCTGTGTGCCCCGTTCTGTGGGGTTGCAAGGTGGGTGAGGAGAGTAACTAAAGGAGAATGGGACACCCTAAGTGTAATGCAGTAAGGTCTTTCGAAGTTAAGAGTTTTCAAAATTCTCCGCAGGGAACCTTATCATTTAAAAAATATGATCAAAGTTAGTTTATGATGGTGATATTTTATTCTCTTGTACCAGCCTTTTGACTCTGCCCCTACTCCAACATAAAACCCATAGGAGCAGAGATCTTTGTGGATGAGAGCATGGTATCATCAGTGCCGGGCGTATAGTAGGAACTCAAGGGGCATTTGTTGGATGGAGAGAGGCAAGGAAGAAGGGAGAGAAAGAGACGGGAGAAAGGAGGCGAGAGTTAGGTCCAGGCAAACAGGAGCAGCAAGAGGCAAAGCTGAGAAGAAAGTAAGATTTGGGGAGGATGGCAGACCGAATAATGTCCCACAAAAGGTGTTCATACATTGCAACTCTGTAGGACAGAATTGAACTGGCCCATAGGGTGTCCAAGGCTGTAAATATCTATGGAGAGAGGCTGCCACATCTTTTGACATTGGGTCAACTGGGGGGCTCGAACTGCTGACTTGTTCAGCGAGTAACCACTGTCATACCAGCCTCCTAAAAGTCACGAAGAGTCTGAGTCAACCCTACAGCCGTGACTTTAAAGAGGAAAAAACAAAACCGAAGTCCACATTCTAATCCCTAGAAGCTGTGAATACGGCAAAAGAGGCTTTGCCAAGTTATTTAAGGGTCTTCTGATGGGTCCTTAAACTAAGCACATTGGTAAAGCCAGGAGATAGGTAAGGAGCCCTGGTGACACAGTGACTACAGGTCAGGCTGCTAACTGCAAGGTCAATAGGTCAAAACCACCACCAACAAAACCTCCAGACTTTCCCCCCCATAAAGAGTTACAGTCCTGAAAACCCACAGGGGGCAGTTCTACCTTGTTCTATAGGGTCGCTCTGGTGGAAATGACCTGATGGCAGCGAGCTTGGGTTGGGTTTGAATTTGAAATAGGTGGATTATCCTGGAATATCTGGATAGATCCCACCTAATCTCGAGGACCATTCTACAAGGGAAAGAAGAAGGAAATGTGACAGTGGAAGCAGAGAGAACAGGTTGTCTGCTGGGGCGTCCAGAAGGAATGGAATCTTGATTTTAGCTTCCTGAGACTCACTTCAGACTCTAGCTCTCCAGAACTTTAAGATAGGAAACAGTGTTGTCGGAAGTCACTGAGCTTGAAGTAATTCGTAAGGAGACGAATTCAGTGAGCAGGAGGCAGGGGAGAGACAGGTTGCGCCTTTGGCGGTTAATTACAGTTTAAAGAAGAGTGTAGTTGTAACTAAAGGGGGAGAGAGCTGAAGCAGCCCAGTTCCTACTGGTCGACTGATGTGCAGGCCTAAGAAGACCCCATGTTGCAAAAGTGCAGTGCTAGAGAGAGGCTGAGCCCTGGGCAGAATGAGAGCCTTTGGTAAGGCAGGAGGCTTCGGGGAATAGTGGAATCCAATGAGCTTTGTGGGGTGTGGGGTGGGCAGGAGGGTTTGCTAGTACCTGTAATGAGTTTAGATGTCAGGAAATTATGTTCCGAAGTTTAATTTTTAAAATTTCTTTCTAACTAAAAAATGATCATGACTTCAAAGCCCCTAAATCTGCTTGGATGGAGAAAAAGACATCATCTTGTCAATTCCAGGCCACTTAGAGATTTACACTTCGTTAGTTTGGACTCTTAAACACGGGCCTGCAAAATGTCAAGCCTGCTGGTGGTGAGCTAAGGTGGAAGTTGTAGGATTTGTTTGGAGAGGCATGCACATTGGTTGGGGAGGAGTGTCCAGTCCAGTCCACCAGAGGGTGATGTACAGGCCCCAGTCTGGGGCCTTGGGGACCTGCCTGGCCTGGGATTGGTAGTATGGGATAGTAGACCCAAGCCCTCCTTTGGGGCCTCTGTCCCGGCCCCATTGGGAATGCTCTTCCACACGCCGACTGTCCCCAGGCGGGTTTCCGGAACCCCTAGCAGGACAGTATCTTTATATACAAAGAAGCAATCCCTCACTATCCCAGGGCAACCCATTATTCTGCCAAAGACCTACTGAATTAGTTATTAAACAATATTGGCTGGTCCGTCCTGAAGTGCAGAGGGCAGAGGAGTTGGGGCTTCCCTTGCGGAGGGAGTCCAGGCCCCCATCTCCGGAGGTCACTCTCCCCCTCCTCCGCCCTGACTGAGGGCAGCCTCTCCGCCCCGATCGACACCCGCGGGATTCCAGAAGCGTTGCTTGTGCCTCTGTCCTTCCGTTTTCAGCCGACGGCTTGAAAGATGACGCGAAAGATGGATCGAAAGATGACCCCACCAAAAAGGTCAAGCCGTACAGGATCTTTTTCAAAGATCTCTTCCTTTTCAAAGAAAACGAGATGGCAGAGAGGAAAAGGGTAAGGTGTTTCATGAAACGAACAGTTCCCCTTCATTCGAATCGCATCACTGCGGTGAACTCCGCTGGGTTTGAACCACGGAGTCAGATACTGATGTCTAAGGCGCGCATCCAGTCCATGGGGTCAGGATCGCAGGGATCGACCCCCCTCTAATGGGGGAAGACGGACAACCCCCAACAGTACCCCTCGGTGGGAGAGCTCTATTTTTTATTCTAATGCCGATGCTGTTTCACAATTTCAAAATTGGGATCCGGCCTGCCCCGAGTGGGTAGAATGGGCAGTACATAAAGCCATCGTGCATCTAACAACTGTGCACCTTAGATTCGGTGCGCTGTGTCAGAAAGGCATGCGAAAGAAACAGAGAAAGGGACCCTCGCCTTAGTTGGGGAGAAGATGCTGGCGGCCGTGGTGGGGTGTCACGTGGGCACGCACAGGCTTCATTATGAGCTAACAGAGCTGAATTCCGTAGAGCCAGTCACGAAAGGGCAGAGATCTGCGACCTCACTCACAGGAAATGCCCAGAATGGGCACAGTATGGAGAGCGCAGCCTATGTGCAGCGCTGACCAGGAGCAAGGACTCGTGGCTGACAGGGCACTGAGCTTCTCTTATGAGTGAGGGGTGGAGGGTCGGGGTGGACAGAAGAGGAGAGGGGTGATGGCAGCACATTCGAAACCTACGGTCACTGTTGGTTTATGTAAAAAATGTGGACATGGCCAATGTCTCGAGATAGATAGACCATAATAAAATGTTTTAAAGTGTTTAAAGAATAAGTCAAATTTTGCCAGGCTGAGACGGTGGGGATGTGGATGTGGATGGCTAAGGGAACACGTATGCCTGTGAAGAGAAGGGAGGGGAATGCTGCTTTTAGAATGAGTCAGGGGACACTCACCATTGAGGCCCATTTCCCCTTGTCCCTGCCAGAAGCTCCTTACTTACATGATCAGACCTTTGACTGCCTGGGTCACATTTCATGAGGGTCCCTTTCTTTCCTCTCAGAGGGAGAGGCTAACTAGGAGACCCTCTTTGTCCTCACTGTTGTGGGGCGCCGTTGAGCCCATTCTGACTCCCAGCAGCCGGTGTACAACAGAATGAAAGAGTGTCCGATCCCGCCCCATCCTCACCATTGTGAAGTTTGACTCCACTGTCACAGCCCCTGCCCACTAATTAGAATGAGGAAAATATATAGAAAGGCTTAACGATGGATTCATCGGCACGTGTTGTTCAGTTTTGTTGAGGATTAATCAAATGGGAAGCCTAATTGTTTTATAACCCTATTGAAGGTCCGTTTCTAAGTTTCTGATTCCACAGAATCAACCCTTTTAAGTCCGTGGCATTTCCAGGTGTGCCTCTGCATTGGGGGTGTGGCAAAATGGCGATGCTAGAACCGGGACATTTTATAAGCTCATCGAGGGGACGTACTTGCCTAACAGCAGTTCATTTACATGGTTTTTGCTCGGTTTCATCAGGCGGGAAGGGAAGCTAACCAATAGTCCTTCAAAGATAAGAACTTGGGGTTGTTTACTATATTAGTCATCATCTGACCAGGGAGAAAAGGGCTTATTGCAAAAGATCGTTTATACGGGATGTATATTTTAAGACAACATTATTTGGATATCTAAGAAATTTTTTCCCCACTTGGACAGGAGAAATTTATGAGCCGCAGCATGAAAGTGCATCAGAAGTCGACTTTTTCGTCCCGAATGAAGAGTCGTTCACACCTGGGCCAAATAGCTTTTTATGCTGATGGAGGCACCGCGCCTGAAAACTTCGGACTCGATCCCAAGCTTATTCTCAGGTTAACAGAAGGTGAGTCTCCTTTACTGCTTGCAGGGACATTGTTTTGGATTTCTAGTGGGAGTGTCCGGTTTGAGGCCTTTTGAGGATGGGAAGTATGCGTCTCACAACTGAGCGCTGAGGGTCTCTGCAGACACTTTGAAGCTTGGGAGCGAATCTATTTTAGAGAAAAACACCCATTTCCCAAAAAATCAACAGTTGCCCTTTTTCATGGCCCTCAGGAAGAAAACTAGAAAACTCACTGACGCCCGCTCAATTCTGACTTCTAGCAGCCTTATCGAACAGGGTAGGACTTCCCCCCAGGGTTTCAGGCTGTGACTCTTTACAAGAGCAGGGAGACTCCTCTTTCTCTCTCAGAGCCACTGGTGGGTTTGAACTGCTGATCTTGTGGGTAAGCAGCTCACAGCACAACCAGCTACAAGACCAGGACTCCACCTAAGGGAGAAAGCACCACCAAAATGAGAATGGCATTGAAGTTGTTGGCAAACATAAATAGAATGTAGTCAGTTCTAGATGATGAATAAACCTAGGCATGTCCTAAATATAGAAAAACCCTGATTGCCCATGCTGCAGAATTCCTCTACCCAGAATCCAGAAGAAGTAAAAACCAGACAACCTTAGAAAAGTCCCTAAGTTGGCCTGTGGTTCCAAACACACCACCTGGTTGTGATGACTTTCAGAGGCGTTCTGTAGGATACTTCAAGCCAGTGTTGGATGCTCTGTGACAGTGGGCAACGGGTGGTGGACGCCACCTACTAAGAGGTCAGGCAGTGCTCATAAAGGAGCTAGAAAGTGTAGTGGCTCTAACGAGGTTAACGTGATTGGTGTTGGGATGATAAAGGCATTCAATCTTCCCCCAAAGGAATTTTCCCTTTTTTTTTAATTAAAAAAAAAGGAGAAGAAGGAAAGGAAAAGAAGTTGGGAAAGGAGGGAGGGAGGGAAAAGGAAGGAGGGGGAGGGGAGCTATATTAAGTGTCTTGGATTTGCTGTTAAGAGCTTTAAAGACATTTCTCTGGCTCCCAAAGATAACACACGTTCCCAAATATTGACGGGCAGGGGCTGGAATCTTCAGAGAGCAAGAAAACCACTTAGATCTTCAGATCCAATGATGAAGGAGGCAAAAAGGAAACCATGTGAACATATTTTGAAGACCGAGTAGTTGTATATACCACACAAGAATTGTGTGTACCATATATTCTCGAGTACAAGCCGACCCGAACGTCAGCCGAGGCACCTAATTTTACCCCCCAAACTGCATTAAAAATGTGCTGAAAAATTCAACTTAGATATGAGTGTAAACAGTATATGAAAAGGGAATAAATGATAGGCCACGAACTAGCCAAACTTACGCTGTGGTAAGAAGCCACTCCTGAGTTTCAATGCCATACAACGGGTTTATTTTTTGTCCCTTGCCTGGGGTGTGCCTAGAATGATGCCAGAGAATGAGAACCTTACGGTTGTTCTGAAAGCAGCTGCTTGGCAGCAATGTGGAGTTTATTGATTCTTATTTCACTGGCTCCCTCCAGACCGAAGTACCTGAGATCAGGTGAGTGGGGGAGCGCATCCTCTCTCCGAGAGGGCCAGTGGATGTCTGGAAACAATACTGTAATCAACCACAATTAGTATCTTCAATCAGCCACCATCAGATGAGGAGACAGACTTAGAGAGAGTAGATTATGAATTCAAGTTTCCTCAGCTGTGAAAAGGTGGAGGCAGGGTATGACCTCAGAAGACTGCAGTCTCACTGGTAGGGAGATAATATTGCCCAAATAGCTTGTCTACATTTTGATTAAGATTCTTTGTGCCAAGTTCCATAGTCACTATACCCTGGTGCTACAAGAGTTGAGCACGGGACTGTTAACTGAAAACCAGCAGTTCACCCACTTAACTACTCCAAGGCAGAAAGAGCTTGCGAGACGCTCCTGCAAACATTAATTAACTCAGCTAACTCATCATTGAGTCAGTTCTGAGCCCTTGGGTTTCCAAGATTTGAAGTCTTTACAGGAATAGACACTCGCCTATTTCTCCCGTGAAAGGCTGGTGGGTTTGAACTACTGACCTTGTGGTTAACAGTTCAATAAGTAACTCACTGTGCTACCAGGGCTCCTCCCTTACATCCTAGAAAACCCCAAGGGGCAGTTCTACCCTCTCACATTCAACTGCTTGGAGTCTAAATCAACTCAACGTCAACTTGATGAATCTAAATCAACTTGGTTGAGTCTAAACTCAACCAACTACAGCATCAAGCCTCCTTCTGCAATATGAACTCACTGATTATTTGGGAAATATTTATTTCATTTCTACTTCTTTTTATATGTTTAGGAAGAACTTTATCTTACACTATATCTTACCAGTTTCCATTATTGACAGTGTGTGTACCATTCTAGTGTGAAGAAAACTCCCCCTGCCCACCCAACAGTTTTATTGGCATATACTTCACACATCATACAATTCAAGTTTATCACATCAGAAAGAGTTGTACAATCACCCCCACAATCAGTTTCAGAACATTTCCTTCATTTTTGTCCTCATTGTTATCAGCTCCCCACGTCCCCCCACCTGCCCTGCCATAGCCCGTAAAGAAACCTTGACATGAAACTGGAGGTGTTGACTGTTGTGAGGTGGTAGAACTAGTTGTCATTTTTTCCTTCTTTCCTATTAATAACATTTGGACTGCGATTCCCCCAAAACATTTTGATGAAGGACTATGCCTAGATTAGGCAGGCATGATGATTTGAAACATTTCAGACTTATTTAGTGTAGCGCAGGCTATGGATGTGTAAAACTCAGGGTGTTTTGTGCTGTCACTCACTCACTGTGTGAACTTGGACAAGCATCTTGACACCTGAGCTTTAGAAGGTAGAGATATTAATATACACCGTAAGTGAATTATTGGGATGCAATGAAATGGTTTATTCCGAGTGTTTGATAAAGTTACTGGAACGTGGTGAACACAAAATAACTGGTAGTTACTTTAAATTAACTCTTGAGGAGGTAAGAAAAAAGTTAATTCAAAGGTACAGTATTTTATTAAATTCCAGCTACATGCTGTGTACACTAATTTAATTGCTTAGCTTTATTCTGTACATCTTTGAAGGGCAATGAAGTAAACCAGTCTGTTTCCATTTTCTCTAAAGGTGCAGACACAAACAAGACTCTCCATGAATTTATTCATGATCAGAGAGACAGGTTTCTGCTTGAGGTAGTAAATACATTATTTTTCTTTCCCCCATTAGCCATATGGTGACTTCTTAAGCTGTGTTTACCTCGACAGTGCTTTAGCTTCCCACGGCACGTGCCGGTTTAGGAGCTGAACAGATTGGTTTCTTCAGGTGTGTGTTCATGCCGACAGCAAAGAACCTGCTGACTTTGTTTCGAGTGGTTACTGTGTTCCAGGCATTGGAAGAACAAAGGTCCTGCCCTCAGACAGCGTATGTCCTAGAATCTCAGACAGGACTCTACACTGCCTGTGATGTAGTCAGGAATTTTTTCTCGAGTTGTGATTCTCAAACTGTCCTCTGAATCACCTGGAGGGCCCATGAAAATCCAGAGTCCCTGAGT
>NW_022103898.1:32240216-32265921 GCF_000313985.2 Echinops telfairi
GGCCCTCAATGAGCACCAGCACTTGGTGAAGAAAGGAATGATTGGATTCTTTTCCTCTTAGAGGATTTGGCGAGGGATCTCATTATTTCACCTCCGAATTATCTTCTTTACATATTTAAAACTCATTTAAGTTACAGCATGTGGCTGTTTATTACTTCATTTCATGCACAAAACCAAGTGTTTGTTTTGTATTCTGTAACAACAGAAATGGAAGCTAGGTGTCAAAGCTGTATTGGGCACCTCGAGAGGCCTGTTGCTGAGAATGGAGTCTTTGACACTGCGGCCTTGGAGCTGCTGACTTCCAGGGTCCAGCTTCTTGGAGGAGAAGCCCATGGCCTTTCCCCATGGAGTCAGTCTGTGGGGAATAACAGATGGGACTGCCCTTGGGGAGGATCTGAGCCACTTTTGGTTCGTGGAGCAGAGCCGTTTTGGATAAGGTGACCAGTGACAGTCTCGATTTTTTTTTTTTATCATTTCATTAGGGGCTCATACAACTCTTATCACAATCCATACACACATCAACAGTCCCAATTTTTAACAATTATTCCCGCATCCCACGGTGTTTTAAAAAAGTCCCGATTTTTTGAAAGAATGCACGACAAGCTAGGGTGTACGGTGTTCAGCTGCCATGTGGCTATTTCGTTAGGATATGAGTTTTATCAATGGTGTCGCGCTTTACCAATGTTAAAATCTGGTCACCTTAGTTTTGGACCAAGATTGAATTCCTTCATAAAGGCAGGAGAGAAGAATTAGGCTCCCTTTTAACTATCTCCCACATCAAATCCCTACATGATCTAAAGGCCACGGCTTAAAGATTTGGACATACTGCTTTTCTAATGCAAGTGATGCCCACCCAGGTTTCTTTTGCTCTTTTTCTCATGAGAATGTTGAAATAGCTTAGGAATGTTCTAAACACATGGACTCGTGTTCTTGACAAGCTGCGGTTTCCCATATTCCCAGTTTACGCTGTCTACCAAGAGGAAAACCATTAAAAAGTATGAAGACAGCATCGCACAGAAGGAAAAGCAACTGGTGAAAGCGGAGAGAAAGCTCCAGGAGGATGCGCTGGCTTTCGAGGAGTTCCTTCGGGAAAACGACCAGAAGTCTGTGGATGCTCTTAAAATGTTCGTTTGTTTCTTCACGCTGCCCCCAGTCCCTCTTATTTGCTCCTTTTCTTGCTTGTTTGTTTTTCTGAACACAATGTAAAATGTTTACCGAATCTCTGTGACATCTCAGTGCTGCGCAAGAAACGCTGAACAAACTCCAGACCACAGCAGAGTTGAAGAAAGCCAGCATGGAAGTGCAGGCCGTGAAAAGGTAAGGTGCCCAGGAAAGCTTCCACTTTGTCAGTGTGCTCCGGTGGCCCGGTGAGACCGGTTGGTACCTAGTGATACCTAGCTTGGCGTCATCCTTCTTAATTGATGGGCCCGGAGACCAGGCGCTGGAAAAATGACATCACGCTTGGTAAAGCAGAGGGACAGTGAGCGGGAGAGAGACCCTGAACAAAATGGATGGACCCGGGGACTGCAGCAATGGACTCAAACATTAAGAACAATTGTTATCATGGCGCACTACCAGGCGGTGTTTCATTCTCTTGTCCACGGAGTCTCAATGACGTCACCTGACAGCTACAAATTGATGGTCTCGTAGCTATGGTCAAATGCTGAAAGCAAGTAACCTGCCAGGGCACCAGGAAGGCTCAGTGGCCTGTGGCTGGCCACTGGGTCTTTACTGAGTGATTTCAGAACATAGTCTCTTAACTCGTAGCTCTCAAAGCAAAGGGATAAGTTGAAAAGATGCAAGTCAACATTAGGGCTAAACAGCAAATGATCTCCTACAGGCACCCTTTTTATTCATTCTGAGATACTTCCCTTCCACACATTTTAACTAAAATTAGAATTCATTTTACTGTCAATGCAGTTGTGTACTTATAATTGGCAGCACTGTTTCTATTGACAGCTTATGATGGAGTTGAACCTGGCAATGATATGTGGGAGAAAGATGAAGCTTTCTACTGCTGTAAAGATTTACACTCTTACAGGGGCAGACTTTCCGGGGCAGTTCTACTCTGCTCCATAGGGTCACTAGGACTCAGAATTGACTCGAGGACAGGAAGAACAATGACCTTAGAAGCAGGGGAGTATAGCAACAATAATGTGTGAGTCTGGGCACATTAGAGGAAAAATCCACAGAAACTCAGATGTATAAGAAAGAGCTTTATATAAAGTGCACATCAAGAAAGCATCCCAACCCAGTGCTGCCCAAGCCCACAAGTCCAACATTAACTCATATGTCCAACACCAATCCACAAAGGCCTCCTCCATCTCACAAAACACACGCAATGATGCCGACTACAGGAGGAAAGCTGAGTCAGTGAATATGCAAGTATCTCATCGCTGTCAGGGGTCTCCACACAGCTGCTCCAGCACCCAAGGCTGCATCGGGGTAGGTCCATGTGGCTTATCCTTGGGGATGTCCTGCGGGAAGTGAGCCTTGCCAGCTGAAGCAGGGAACTGGCTAAGGCAGCTGCACCCTGGTCCGACCATCACAAAGCAAGAGACCCGAGAACTAGGAAGGCGAGGCTCACTGAGCCATTTATCTCTCTGCCCTTCAATTAACCCCACATGTGTTTATCGGCCAGGGTGGCACAACAAACTTTAATTATCTCAAATAATTACAGGAGCAAGAGTTAGGATGAACTTATGTCCTCTTCTTTTCTTTCTCCAAGGGTGGGCTGTTTCATTCTATGGTCAAGTAGAGCTCACTTCAACTAATTTGAAACCTCAAGAGAGGTTCTGACAGTCATCATTCTTGGACTGTAATATCATGATCCAAGAGACAATACATCTTGGTATCAGGTCATGATAAGATTTGCTGCTTCTTTTTGAGAACTTGCTGGTTACCTCTTCTCTAAAGTCAAGACCTACATGTCTCACATCTGCATTTTGGGGGGAGGAGAGCAAAAGGAAAACAAACTGGAATGTGGTTTCCTCAAAACTAATGACTTTGAACAAAATGCCTATTTTAAACACACTTGCTACAGCAGCCCCTTCTTATTTCAAGTCCCTAATGCAATTAGAAAAATAACCAAAACGTTGGTAGTTCAAACCCCCCTAGCTACTCCAAGGTAAAAAGGTTGGGCAATTTGCTTGTGAGCAGATTACAGCCAAGAACCCCCTAGCGGACAGTTCTACTCTGTCATGTAGGATCATTATGAATTGGAATCCACCCAAGAGCACCAACGATGGCATCCATTTATTTCTCCAGATGGGAATTCATAACAGCACATATCCACCTGTCATTGGAATGTGGAATGTACAAAATGTGAAACAAGGAAAATTGAAATTTGTCAAAAAAACAAAATGGGAAGATAGAAGGCCAGTATTCTAGGTGTTAGTGGGCTGAGACAGACTTAACTGGAATTAGACTACTCTGCTGGGAATGGCAAACTGCAGGAAAACAGCATTGCACTCGGCGCCAACAAGAATATTTCAAGATCTATCGTGAATTTCATCGTTGTCAGGGATAGAGTAATAGCCATACACCTACATCTATGACCTGACCCAAGCCAGGGTATTTCCAATAGCCTCTCGTGCGGGTTAGAATTGGACATTGAATAAGAAAGATCAGAGAAGAATTAGTGCACTTGATTTATGGTGCTGGCAAAGAATATTGGAAGTACCATGGGCTGCCAAAAGAACAATCAAATCTGTCTTGGAAGAATCACAGCTAGCGTGCACTCTAAAGCCAAGGATGGCAAGACTTAAGCTCATGGCCTTTGGAGATGTTATCAGGAGAGACCAGTCCCTAGAAAAATACATCATGTTTGGTAAAATAAGGGGGCAGTGAAAAGAGGAAGGTTCTCAACAAGATGGATTGGCACAGTGGCTGCAACCATGAGCTCAAACAGAAGAACAATTGTGAGGCTGGCACAGGACTGGGTAGTGTTCATTCTGTGGTCCATGTGGTTGCTATGGGTTGAAACGGACTTGATACCATCTAACAAAAACACCACTGTCCTGCACAGTCATGCATGGTCCTACAACTAAGATCCATTAGTATGACTAGTATTCCAATGTACACACCAATCACAAATGCCAAAAATAAATCAATTAAAAGATTTTTATGAACTGATGCAGTCTGCAATTCTTCAAATGTGCAATCAAGATGCATTGCTCATTATTGGTGATTGATATGCAAAAGGGGAAATGAAGACACCAGAGCAATATGTGGAAAACATGGTCTTGGTAATGGAAATGACACTAGAGGTGACAGAATAGAATTCTGCAAGACAGATGGCATACTGAAATGACCTAGGATTTGATGTTACTTGGATATGCAATCAATGCCAAGAAAGCATTTTATTGGGCAAATCTGCTGTGAAAGACCTATTGAAAATGTTAAAAAGCAAAACTGTCACACTGGAGACTAAGCAAAGATATCACTTTGAGAAGCAATGTGAGCCTAGCCCAAGCTGGGATATTTTCAATGCAAAAGGGGACAATGAATAAGGAAGACTGAAGAACTCATGCTTTTGAATTATGGTGTTTTTGAAGAATATTAAATAACAACAAAAAAAAAGAACAATCTGTCTTGTAAGAAGTACAGACAGAATGTCCCTTAGGAATAAGGATGGCGAGACTTCATCTCACATACTTTGGACTTATAGGAAGGACCTGTCGACTTGGTAAAGAGTCAGCGTAAAGGAGAAAGAGCGTCAACAGGACAGAGTCCTACTGTGGCTGTAGGAATGAGCTCAAACATAACCATGCTGTTGAAAGTGGAGCAGGACTAGGCAGAGTTGTGTTCTGTTGTACACAAGGACAAGTTGAAGTCCACACACACACACACAAAACAACTCTTTGAGAAGAGCTCATTATCGTCAGTCAAGACAAAACTCACTGCCTGATTTCAGAACAGACTCTCAATTGCTCACAGGCAAGGCAAAGCTGAGGACATTCCAAGCCAGGCCTCAAAAGCCAACGTTCAAATTTAAATACATCCTGCCTGGATGTGGAGCTCATCACAAGAATAGATTTTAACATTCTCGACAGAAGGTCTGAAAATCAGAATCGTGAAAGGACAGAAAAGTGGGTGAAGGGAGACATCGGACAGGGCAAGATATGACAAAATAACAATTTCTAAACTATCAAGGGCTTATGAGGGAGGGGGGAGTGGAGGGGAAAAATGAGGACCTAATGCCGGGGGCTTAAGTGGAGAGGAAATGTTTTGAGAATGATGAGGGCAATGACTGTACAAATGCGCTTGACACAATTGATGTGTGTATGGATTATGATAAGAGTTGTATGAGCCCCTAATAAAATGATGGAAAAGAAGAAGAAGAAGAGGGAAAACGAAAGGAAGATCCATTAAGACGATCAGAAAGAAGGAAAAGACCAAAATGGATGTCAGACAGCCTTCTGAAACCTGCTTGGCAGCAGCAGAGTAGCTGAAGCAAATGGAAGAAATGACAATATGAAAGCAAATAGAAGAAATGACAATATAGAAGTGGTGAGTATAAGACTTCAAAGGGCAGCTCACGAGGACAAGGTAAAGTTTTATGATGATGTGTACCTAGAGTTTGTCTAAAATGAACACAATATTTCCCACAGTAATAAATATAGTAAAACTATTCTATGTGTCCATTCTATCTGTGTATACATTTGGGCATGTCTGATTCAAATGGCATTACTATTCATGTTTCTCTTCTCACCCCGTATCTTAGTGAAGTTCACATTTTATGGCCATAATTGTAATATTTGATAAGTAAATTAATATTCAAATAATCAGAAGAAATGCAATTCATAACGTCTTTTTTTTAAAATGAAGATGCTTTCTTACCTTTGTTTCTTTTGAGTAGTGAAATAGCAAAAACAGAATTCCTCCTGAAGGAATATATGAAATATGGACTTTTCCTGCTGAAACTGTCCCCAAAGCAATGGCAAGCCCAGCAAGCACTAAAAAGGATAAAGGAATCAAAAAGTAGGGACAGCATGAGTAATATCCTGCCAAAGTTATTAACAAGTAAGTACACATTTTTTGTTGCAGTTAGGTTAATATTTCTCATTCTACAATATTCTGCCTCAGTGCTTGTTGGCTGTTTGTTTCAGTAATTGCCATTTACATTTTAAGTTGAACCAGAGGGACCTTAACTGTTATATGCTATTAATTTAGAAATTTAGGTTAATTCTAGATATAAAACAATAGAATACATGAAAAGAGAAAACAATTCATTATTTGTAAACGATATGATAGTATTTCTAGAGTCCTCCCTTAAAAATAAAAACAAAAACCCAACAACTAGGAAGATATGTGATTTTATAAACTGGTGCTATGAGGTACCACAAAATCACTTCTACTTTCTTGATCAATTTGAAAATATTAGACAAGGAAGTTCAAACCAAGAGAGCAACAATAAGCACTATTCCTATAAGCATTGGTTAAATTGAAGAAGGCTCCATTTTTTCTATAGGAAGATTGGTGTTAGAAAGCTGCCTGTTCTTCTGAAATCAATGTACACATTTCATGAAATGATCATCAAGGTGTCACTAGAAACTTGCTGGGGAGAGAGGAGAACTTCATACGACGACTCTGGACTTCATGCAGGAAGATGGACAGACTCTGGAAGACAGGAAGTAACGACGGGTCACTGAGGCTTTGAAAGAGACTTCAATTACCGTCACCGCATCTCAGGAGCCAATACAGTCGGAAGGTGTGGGCAGTAGAAAGTCAACGCGATCCGTGCCCGATTCGGTGACATCACTAAGGTGTGGGAGTTGCTGACGGCATGAGGTGACACTGTCCAAGAAAGTGGCAAAACAGTGACTGCCTTTAAAACTGTAGCACCGTATTTCAGTAAAATTGGATTGTTCTTTTCAAAAACTTAACAGCAAAAAATATTCTGCAAGCCCAGTTTGTGTCTATGCCTGTACCTACCAGGCTAAACCTCTGTGTTAAGGTGTTCTTTGAACCTTCGAAGTGTTTCTGTCAGAGCTGTTGTTATTGCCCAGTTGCAATGATACTTGAAATCACACTGCTCAATTCGGAAGAGGACGGGGAACGAGAGATTGCATTGGGTCTTGGCTGAAAGTAGAGAATCTACCTCAAAGATGTCCATGTGCGTTTTATTGAACTCTGCAAAACGGCTCCACTGTGTGGATCCTGAAACACTACAGATAACACTGAGAAGGATGGGGATCCCAGAACGCTTCCTCGTGCTCCTGTGGAGCCTGTGCCCTCCGTGATTGGAACAGAACACAGGAGTGCTGCGTGGTTTAAAATCAAAAAGGGATGCGACACAGTTGTGTCCCCTCCCCATACTTATTTAGTCTGTATGCTGAGCAAACAATCTGAGAAGCTAGACTGGGTGAAGAAGAATGTAGCATCAGGATTAGAGGAAGTCCTGTTATCGACCTGCGGTTTGCAGATAACACACCCTTGCTTCCTGAAAGCAAAGAGGGCTTGAAATATTTACTGATGACGGTCCAAGATTACAGCCTTCGGAATGGCTTACCACTCAAGGCAAACCAACGTCACTGCCATTCAGTTGATGCTGACTCACAGTGACCCTATAAGACAGCATTGAACTGTCCCGGTGAGTTTCCAAGACTATAACTGTTTACCGGAGTAGAAAGCCCCGTCTTTGTCCTTGGGAGCTGCTGATGGGTTAGAACTGTGGACCTTTGGGGTTGCAGCTCAATGTGTAACCACTATACAACCAAGGCTCCTAACTCAATGTAAAGAAAACTGAAATCCTCACAATGGGGCCAGTATCACAATAAGGGAGAAAGGATTGATGTTGTCAAGGATTTCATTTTACTTGGATCAACAATCACAGAAGCAGCAGTCAAGAAATCTAATGACAGTGCATTAGACAAATCTGCACATGACTCCGTAAAGGAGTGTCACTTTGAATTGCAAAAAACCCAAGCGAATGACATTTTCAGTCCCTCCTATGTTCCTATATACTCATGTATAAGCCGAGTTTTTCAGCACTTTTTTAATGCAGGTTTTGTGGTAAAATGAGGTGCCTCGGCAGATATTGGGGTCCGCTGATACTCAAGTACATACGGTACGTGAAAGCTGGACAAGGAATCATGAAAACCACAGAAGAGGTGCTCTGTTGGAATTAGGTGTTGTTGAGAAAGATTGAAAATGCGACGGGCTGACAAAACAACAAACAAATCGACCTTGAAAGAAGTGCAGTCGGGAAACTTCTTTAAAATGAGGATGATGAGACCTTCTGTCACATTCCTTAGACGTGTTATCAGGAGAAACGAGACGCTGGAAAACGACACACTGCTTGGTAAGTAGAGGGGCAGCGAAGAGCAGGAAGACCCTCCATGAGCTGCATTCGCATCGTTCTGCTACAAGGGGCTCGAACATCACAGTAGTGAGCTGATGCAGGACCCGTGCTTTCTTCTGACGCACATGGAGAAGGCTGCTGTGGGTTCAAAGTCACCGAACCGCCCCTATCGACCACAGCAACACTGTCCTCACTAGTATTTGTGAGCCTGCATCACAATCGCTTTTTATGAATGAAATTGTAAAGGAAAAGAAAGAACATGGAAAGATGGCTTTTTTCCCCTCAGTTACTAATAATGTAACAAAGTTGCAACTCAATGTAAAAAGATTTTATAAAGCAATTCTGTTGTTAATATTCATATGATCTGAGAAATATGGAACAACAAATTACAACTACACCATCACATATTATTTTATGACAAGGTTGATAATAAATATTACTACGGATTCTCTATGGTTTGGTGTGGGAGGAAGGTAACAGCACAGCGAGTTACGGCATTGGGTCCAACCAATTGGAGTGATGCCGCTGGCCAGATACCCGGAAGCAAGGTCAGCACAGGCGGGCGTGGGCTTACTTACGGATCTGTAGTGAACACTCCCACATCTTGTCACCGCACCAAAGATTCGGCTACTGGGTATGACTGGCATCTATCTATCTGCCAACTGCACAGCACATTTCTACAGAATCGAAGCCTCTTTTTACATTGAAAATCCCTGAAAGGGATGGCGCCCCCAGGTTTACCCAGCTTGTTGGGTAATCAGACCTTGCATCTGTCAGTAAATTATTCTGTTGTATTTAATAAAGGGTGACAGCGGGAACACATGTCAGCAGAGAAGACATCAACTTCCAGCCACAGTGGGACCAGGGCCCACTCTCTTTCTTTAAAAAGCTGAAAAAAGAGAGAACTACACGAAGGCAGGGTTTGCAGAGAGTGGATAGCAGACTATGAAGGACAGTGGTCCCTGAGAGAGGAGAAACAAACTGAAGAGAGTTTGTGGGATACAGCACAGGGCAGTGTGTGTGTGTGTGTGTGTGTGTGTGTGTGACTGGAGAGAGTTTGTGGGATATAGCACAGGGCAGTGTGTGTGTGTGTGTAGGGGGATGGTAGCCAAAGGAGTCTAGTGGCTCCCTGAGTTGAGGAGTTCAGAGCCTCGGGAGACCAATGTGGAGGCTGTGAGAGTTTCTACAGCAGACATCAGAGAGGAGAAGGAAGCAGAGAGAGAGAGAGAGGGAGGAAGAGAGAGGTACGGAGATGATTGGTCTTTGGCTAAGAATGGATCTGGCCATACTCTAGGGTACGAGTACCAGTGCAACACAGAAATTGGAAAAACATGTTTCTCCAGCATTTACCAGCATGTACCGTGGACATGTTGTCAGGAGCGACCAACCCCTGGAGAAGGACGACATGCTTGGCAAAGTGGAGGTGCAGCGACAAAGAGGAAGGCCGTGGAAGAGTTGGACTCATGTCATGACTGCAACAATGGGCTCAAACATGGGAACAACAGTCAGGGTGGCACGGATCCAGACAGTGTTTCTTCTGTACATCGGGTCGCTATAAGTCAGAACCAGCTTGACAGCACCTAGTGACCCCAACTTTTACCCGTACAGCACCGATGGGCTGCCCTGCTTAGTTTCCACGTGTTGAGGGTCATGGCAGGAGACAGTGCGTGTCAAGTATTGAACACAGAGATCACATGTGATGAAAGTTGGGTTCACAAAAGGCAGGTCACATGGCAGACTGTTTGTGTTTCATAGCTGAAGCTTTGGTCCTCCAGGGACACATGACTACTGGCTTCAAGGTTGGTGCTTCAAACCCACCAGAAGTACCTCAGAAGGCAGATCTGGTGACCTGCTTCCAAAAGGTCAAGTCTGGAAGACTCCGTGGAGCAGGTCCACTCTGCACACGTGCAATCAATGGGGCGGCCACCAATGACAAGGACAATCTGTCACTTAAATAGAGGATTCTCAGAAACCGATACACCTCATTTCTGAGGAGTTATGGAAACAGGATTTCAGGAGTCATGAAAGACTGGCATTGAAAAGGGGATCTCTTGGTGCCACCAGGCCAGTCCTCGCCACTCTGCCTACCCCAGAGACCAGCCCCTTTTATCTGCATAGCACCCTTGCTAGTGACAGCTAGTGACAGCTAACAATAAAATGGTTATGTTGATGCACGTTTTTCCCAATAACACCACCTGCTACCTGAGACAAAGCACTCTACCTCAGATGTGGTCACCACCCCCCTCTCTCCTTTTCTGGTCCCTCTCCAGAACCATTAGTAAGCGAAAAGAAAATAGACAGCCATGTGGAGTCCAGAAAATCCTTTTCAGAAAACTCTTCTCCAGAAAAAGATATCCACGATGAAATCAGAGATGGGGGACTTTGTTCACAAAAGGAAAACCAGAGAAGGTGCCTGTTTCAAAGTGGAGTTGGGGGGTCCAGAAGCCTCTATGGAAAGTCCGTACAGGGCAATGTCCATTTGGCCTTTAATCCTGAGAGATGAGGATTCCGAGTGGAGAGGTGACATGCGTTAATAGGCTGAGAGAAGTCAGGCGAAGAGGGCCAGCCATGAGCCACCTCTGTAACTAACACGCTTCCAGACTCTTCCTCGCGGGACCACTTCACTCCCTGGCTTCACAGTCCTGGTGCTGACAGACTTATTCCCAATGCCACCCAAAACCACTACGTCAATGGAACTCTCGGAGGCCCTAGAACACAGGGTAGGACTACCCCTATGAGTTTCCAAGATTGTCCCTCTTTATGAGAGTAGAAAGCCCTATCTTGCTCTTGAGGATTTAGCTAGTGGTTTTGAACTGCTGGCCTTGCAGTGAGTAGCCCAATGGATAACCACTATGTGACTAGGGCTCTTGAAGCATTCCCAAGGCTCAGCAAAGCAGGTTAGTTACTACCACCATCTCTGCCAACTTCTGAGACCAACCCCTTCCATCTGCATGGCGGCTCCATCGTATCTTTCTGTTGACAGAAGTGTTCACAGTACCTTTACCTTCTACCTGAGACAAAGCTCTCGTTTTCAGAAGTGTTTTATTTTTTCCCCCCTTCTCTTTCTGCTTTATGTTCTAGAAGCAGCAAGTGGAAGGAGAAGAGAAAGCAATCCGGAGGAGACCAGAAAGATGTCACTGACAGGGGATGTTTCTTCAGTCAAAAGTGTCCATGGTAATACAAGCTGGGCCTCCTCACTCCCCAGGTTCAGGCCTGATTTCTGGCACTGAGAGAGATGTAGTCCCAGGGCCCAGCAAACCAGGCCTGTCGCCACCAGGTGACTGCCACTGGCCAGGGACTCACAAGAAGTGAGATAACTCGAACATACCCACAATCAGGTGGGAGATCTCCTTCAGCACCACCATCATCTTTCTGTGGAACCACCCTTCTCCCTCCACCCCGCCCCTCCCTCTGGTCATTACTTGAGCTATATGACTCTGCTCTCAGAGGGTCTGGCCAGGTATCAGAGGGAGCGGAAAGGAGGAGGGTGCAGTGACGCCAATGTTCTCAGCGCTGAAATCTTGAATAATAAAGTCTAGGAATTACTCACTTGCAACAACCCACTGACAATCCTGTTAGTCACGTGTGCTCAGGGGTCAACTGACAAGCTAAGAGGGCCGGTGGAGATGGGTGTGGAGCCCACCTGGTTCGTTGATCCATTGCGCTCCACCTAGCCTACGTTTCTTACTGGAGCGCTGGGAAATCTACCAGGTGCCAGGCACTCTCCAGACACAGAGATGGCAAGCGCTCCACCCCGGGAGTGTGCCACAGTGATCCAGACTGGGGCTGTGGGGGGAGGAGCCGAAGACGATCTCGGCCGGAGACCCTTAGGAAAGCCTGTATAAGCCACGCGCCTCTGAGCTGGACTTTGAAGCATATGTAGGAGTTTGTCAGGTGGAGGGTGGGGAAAGCGAGGCTTGAGGGTCCTTCAAAAGAGAAATGTGTGCAGAGTGGTGGGGAGCCCTGAAAGTGTTGGCACGAGCAAACAAGAAGGTGGGGAGGCCCTCGAAGGTGAGCCCCAGGTAAATCAAGTGGGTCATCAGTCACTGTCTGGGTCCTACCCAGGGGAGGGAGGGGGGGGCAGTGACAAACACAGCTGGGAGTCCTTTGTCGCTGATACGCCCTGTGGGCTGTCTGGGAGTTTGAGGAGGTGGTGCTCAGACGAATTTTATCTACTGCTCTGTTTCAGACCAGGGTGGGGCCCAGACCTTGACTGAAACGTGGGAGTGGGGTGGGAGGCCAAGCCATGAGAGGTCTCCCCACAAGCAGTTGTGATTAAAGGACTCGCTTTTATTTTCACCCTTGATTTTTTTTTTTCAGTTGTGATTAAGAGTATCTATGATTAGGTTAAAAAAAGAACAACCGTGACACATCTCACAATGGATGTCCCTGGTTTGTGACCTTTCGATAGTTGTGGTCTCTTTCTGACAGTACGCTCAACCTCAACTCGTGTGCCTTTGAGTTTTGATTTAGGTTTGGAGCCCAATTTCAGTAGGAAAAAAAAATAGCTCCTTTTCTGTATGATTATCATTCTAATAATAATAATTTGTATAGTATTGTCCATGCAGAGAAATGAATACCATGCACCAGATGGCAAAGACTCGTTCTTAATAATGCGCTCTCTCTTTTCACCATCACCAACAACGGGAACGTCGCCGGGACATTTTAAACAGGAAAGCATTCCAGGAAGGCCCTGCTCCCTCAAGAGAAAAAGAAATCGTCGTTAACAAAGTACAGTACATGCTCGATCGCCTCTCGAAAACTGTGACTGAGTCTTAGCAAATATCTCCTTTAGCCTTTCTGTACCTAGTGTGGTTTTCAGTTCGACTAGATCCAGTACTGCTGTGACCTCCCAGTCAGTCCTACAGGGAGGGAGCCCTGGGATTGGACGACTCTTGAGAGTGTTCCCAGAATGGAGCAAGTGGGTTCTCTGTTAATGGCTTTGAACTTCCCCTGAGAGCAGAAGTACCCTAAGACTGAGGCAACGCCCAGTGAGAGGCACAGTTGAGAGGCCACTTGAAATGCCCAGCAGCTGGGGAAGGGACACACCAGCCTGATCAGAGGACCCAAGAGGGGAGCTGACTGAACGCCACAGTATCTACCCCAACTTGAGGTCAAAAGAGAACTGGTCAATTTCATCTAAGTTGTCACATACATGTGCATAGAATTATCTTAGCAATTGTTATTCTTTTGTGCAATATCTGGCATGATACCTCCTGTTTTGTGTCTGACACAGGTCGTTTGTCTTCCTTGTTTCCTTGGTCATTCTTGCTAGAGCTTCCTCTACGGGATTAACATCTTCAAAGAACGAGCTCTTTGCGTTCTTCATTGTCTGTTGGTTTCCGCTTTTCAATTTCATTGATTTTCATGCTTCTTGTTTCATTCGTTTTCTCTGCTTTGTGTTTATTTTACTCTCCTCTTCTTAGGTTCCTGGGATGGAAACATTGGTTCTTTGAGAAAACATTGGTTTTTCCCCTTTTAAATGTAAGAATGCCGTGCTTTAAGTTGTCCTCTAGCCTTGTCCACAAATTTGGTAGATTTTTACCTTCATTAAGTTCAGTGTAATTTGTATTGCTCTTGCATTGTTTAGAAATGTGTTGTTTGGTTTCCAAGAGTTCGGAGAGTTTTGCTCTTCGTTATTATTGATTTTCCTGCAAGAGAGAAAGGGAACCTCCACACAAAATTTGGCTGATGAATTAATTTAAAAGAAAATGTATTACTCTTGCAAGGGACTCTCAGGTAGGACTCAGCAGATTCAAGCAGGTCCAGCTTGGCTCAGGCAAAGCAAAAGGACATTCCTAGTGATTCCGGGTGAGGCTGCAGAAACGTTCCCACATGCAAAGGATGGAGATTGCCCACCACTGCCAGAGAAGCTGAACTCACAGTAGTTGTCGTCTTTCCAGACAGGGGCCCAAAGGAAAGGGGAGAGGAACACTGAAAGTTAAGTCAGCAGTCAAATATCAAAAGCCAAGTTAAATGTTTCACTACAGATTCTTGAGTTCGATTCCTTTGTGGCCAGAGGACACACTGTGTGAATGCATTTCTCTTCAATTCTGGAGTTTTCTTGAGTGGCCAGGGGTGCTTGAAAAGAAGGTATGCTGAGTGAAGTGTTTTATAAGGACGGATGCGATCCTGCTGGTTAATGGTGCTACTGCCTTCTTTGGGTAGCTTTTCTGTCTGGTTGTCTTGTCGATCGCTGGCAGGGAAGTGCCCCACTGTAATAGTGGGTTTGTCTGCTGCTGCTTTTACTTCTGTCCGTGGTGCGTCACGTGTTTCCCTGATCCTCTGTGCGGTGCAAACGCATTTGTGACAGCTTTGTCTTCTAGGCAGATTGGCCCTTTTCCATTGGCCTCTATCACTGGTAAGTCTGCCTGCTTTGAAATCTACTAATGTGGTAGTGATATAGTCACTCCTACATCTTAAAAACTATTGATGTTTGTGTGGTATCTCTTTTCTCGCCCTTTTATTTTCAGGCTATCTACAGCCTTGTCGTGGAAGTGAGTTTCTTATAGCCAACGTATAGTGGGGGCATACAGTTGGTCTTTCAGCTCTTCTCTTTTGACCCCTGTAGTGATTTGGTGCGCTGGGTTAAACCTGGGGCTGCTAACCTCAAGTGGAGCAGTTCAAAACCACCAGCTGATCCCTGGGGGAAAGAGGAGGTTTTCTACTCCCAGAAGGAGTTACAGTCTCAGAACCCACAGAGACCGCTCCACCTTGTCCCTAGTGTCACCATGAGTCAGAATCAACTCGATGCTAGTGTTTGTTTGTTTGTTATTTGAGTGATTGTTCTTGGTCCCCATGATTTTGTTCTATCAATTATCTCCAGATTTCTCCCAACCTGTTTATTCACATCCCCTGTGATCACTGTCTGTGATTTGACACTGTGTATTGACAACAACTTTGCGATGGTTAGTGGCTCTGGCTCAAGGTGACTCTGTGGCCAACAGAAATGGTGCCCTGTCGTCCGTGGCAGCCTCAGAGTTGGTTGTGGGCCAGACTGTTGTGATCCAGAGAGTCTTTGCTGCTGATCTTCGGAAGTAGACCTCTAGGTCTTCCTTCCCAGTCTATCTTGGTCTCGAAGCTCCGCTGCACCCTGTTGAGTAGTCCCACCGTGGGCCTGCCTCCACCAAGACAACACAAAAGCCACCGTTACGCTCCCCGGGCCCTTGCCTCTGTGAGAGTCCAACAGTTTCCAACTCGCTGTCTTAAAGGATTTTTTTCAGGGCCGCTTCTCAAGTCACAGGCTTATTCTTGAAGACAGTGATGCTTTGCAAGTCCCCCAATCAACATTTCCTCGTTTTTTTCTGTTTGAAAGATTTTTTTTTTAATGTAAAGTTTTCTCTTAAAAAGACAAGTACTGTTCCACACGGGAATATTTACCAGATGGTGCCACAGGCTTTGTTCTGCTTGGTTTCTCGGCAGACTGCTGCATGACAAAGTATGTTCTTGTCTTTTCTACGAGTTGCATTACTGTATAGCTACAGCTCCAATTATTGGACTCAGATGAGATGGCCCGTCCATGGGGTCTCATTGATTTGTGTATGTCAACCTTATCTGGGATCAAATCTGATCGTCTTTCCACCCATTCCTATTGAGAAGAAGAACGGTTTCTGAGTGAGGGTTCACAAGCAATTCAGAGAGGAAAGCTCACCTGTGGACACCAAGCACCAAGGTCAACAATCAGACATGTCCTTTGTCTCTGTTTTTCCCTAGCTATCCTGAAAGTGTCAGTTCAGAAGACAGTATGGAATTCCTTTTAGATGATGAGATGGACTATGATCTGGTAACCAGTTTATATTCCTTTATTTAAATACTATGGTGGGTGAAAAGTGGGGATGGCATTTCTTCTTTTGAGATTAGAATGCTCTGTTCCAAATTCCCCACTGCATTTTGAGGAGGAAACGTGATTTGCATGCTGTTGACCCATGACACATACTGCTCACCGTTGTCCTGAGACAGTTTATGAAAAATGCACGCCTGGAAGACAGTAATACGAGTCATTCAGGAGATACAGATTATCAGCAATATTGCTGTAGATGCACTCTTTGAATGCTCATCATCTTTTGAGATGCATGGGGGACAACAAGCAAAACGGGCCTTCAATAAAACAGCCCTTTCTTGCTGAGAGGTTGCCTTGTGCAAACCCCACTCTAAGTGAGACCGCAGAAACGCAGAGCAAAAACCATGAGGAACCACTGTTGCGATAGATTACACACCTTTCCTTAAGCCAGTTTTAAAACTAAGTTTCTTAAAAGTAATACATATCTTTAAACATCAGGAAGCTATAAAATGACTAAGTGGTGTGGGCAGAGAGATGAAGTCCATTTGGTCTCTTAGCTTTTTCTTGCATTCCTTCTCCCATGCCTTTCCTTCTACCTGTTTCTCCCTTCTTCCGACTCCTGACCTCCTCGCCTACCCCATTTCTCCATCTTTTCCCTCTTTTTCTCTTCTCCTCCCGAGGGAGCCTTGGTGTCGCCATGATTAAAGCACAGAGCTGCTGACCCAAAGCTGGGCAGTTCCGTGATGGAGAGGGAGGATGATGTGGCAGTCTGTTCCTGTAAGATGTCCAGCCTTGGAAGCCTCTGGGGCAGTTCTACCCTGTCCCATGGGATCACTATGACTGGACAACACTGGATTTCCCCTCTCGAATATCTCCCCCAGCATGGGGACGGATGTTGGGGGAGATATGAAAACAGGTGTGCCTCCTTATCAGAGCCAGGCTCCTATCCACCATTGTATTTTCTAGAGAAGTCACGAGTACGGAGGTACCGTATTTTCAAGTGCATTCTGTTCTTCATTGCTGATTGAGTAGGTGCCCGAGCTTTACTTCAAAGAACCGGAAGATTTGCTTCAGGTTCTCACAGAGCTGGAAGAGCAGAATCTGACTTTGGTGCAATATTCCCAAGACGTGGACGAAAATCTGGAAGATGTAAATAAGAGAGAAAGAGTCATACAGGATAAAATGTAAGCCATTGAAAAGAAGCTTTATGTTGACAGGTGATGTCTACCTGGAGACAGGTTTCTACTCATTTGCATGTGGCTATTCCTGTTGGTTGCTCTGGAACTTCCATGGGGCTACGTATTAGTGAGAGTAATTGCTGTAAAAGGTAGAGGTTGCCCTTTCTCAGATTGATTTTCATTCCTCGCTTGCATTCCTTTCTCAAAGTATTTTCTTGGCTAGCAACAATAAAAGATCATCTAAAACGTTTATAATCCATTAAGTTCATGTTCATTTAAGATGACAAGAATTGGAATGGCGCCTACTATCTTTCATTTTGTTCAGTGTAGTCTTCACCCTATGAATTAATTGGCTAGCTGTCATTTCCTTAATCCAATCCTGTTTTGGACGATCATGCTGATGAGCGTGTCTTCCTGGCTGTCACCTGAAGCAAATAGCTATTTTTTTGTGATGAAATAGTCTATTATTTTACACTGTAAATATTAGGGCAGGGATTTCTGTTAGAGGAAGGAGTCTGGATTTGATGACATTCTTTTGTGTCTTCCCCGTCTGTGACCTCAAGTGAAGTAGTTATTTTTTTGTGATGAAATATTAGGTTATTTTATAATGTAAATACTATATCATGGATTTTTGTTAGGGGAAGGAGGCTGGGTTTGATGAAATTCCTTTCTTCTCTAAAATTTCCTATTATTATAATTCTAACACCTGTTTAAAAATGTTTAGACTCTTGTTCCAAAAGGTCTATGGGGGCCAAAGACTGTCAATCTTTTGAAACAGTGGGTCAAATGGCAATTGAACTTGAGAACAGATTCACTTGTTCCGAGGTGAGAACCTAAAAATCATTCTCTGATGCCATTTATAACCTGCCCCTTCTCCCCATCCTGGACCATGTGGTTTGTGGAGGTGGGGAAGAGTTTGTAAGGTATCTGCCAGAATCTGTAGGGATGGCATCAGGAGTCCCTTTACCCCTGCTCGGAGGAGAAACCAGTTCCCGAGGAGTCAGCTTCACTCCATGGTGGCGACATCTGTGATGTCTGGGCACTGGATCACCAGACCTTTCTAACGAGGCACTTCTCGGTGGACTTAACCCTGCAACCTTGCCCTGAGCTGCCACGCACTTGACTGCACCATCCGGAATGTCTTTTTATTTTTTTCTCTCTTAGCTCTCCAGGCAGCCTTGAGCTCCTAACACCTCAGCTCTGCCTGCCCTTCTCTACATGGGGCGGGCAGGGTGGGGGGTTTACAAAGGGAGCTACAAAAGTAGGAGAGGGAAAGAAAGAAGTTCTGGATGGACGTAAAGGCAACAAGTGGGCAATGATTCTGCTTTTCACTTGAAGGGTGGCATGTATTTGATAGCGTGTTAAAAGAGGGGCCTGTGGGCAGTTTGCTAGCCATAGCCTCTCGACAACACACTCTGGAAAGAGCTGAAGCTCCTGAGTGATGGTTATTCCATTAATTTCACCACCGATCATAGCCAGGGGTCTCTTTCTCTCTTTGCAATAGAAACACAAGCATCGACTTTATTTTGGAGCACAAGAACATGCTGAAGGCCAACTGTGTGAGAGAAGAGGAAAAAGCAGCAGAACTGGAATTAAGGTCCAGGCTATTTAGTTTTGGAGAATTTAACTCAGAAGTTCAGGTACTCACATCTCTGCCTGTGGTATTCTGACATAGGCTAATGATAAGTCAGCTGTGTACTAAGCACCCGAACGGCCTGTAGCCAATTGTACGCCCCCCATTGTTGGCAGAGGCAGAAAAAACAGTATGGAATTGACTTGTCGGTACATAACAGGGCAAACACGCACCCCTAAGTTTTACAAGGTGTGGTGTTCATCTTTCCCCTATCAACACCCTTCTTCCGGTCAGTGTGTACCCGTGATGCAATTGACAGCCTGTCCTGCTCTGAGTGGTCAAGTCGTTGTTGTTGTGAGTGCCATGAAGTGGGTTCTGACTCACGGCAGCCACAGGGACAGTAGCACCAGAACTGCCCAGTCCTGTGCCAGCCTCCCCGGGGTGGTCATGTTTGAGCCCAGCGCCGCAGCTTCGGTGCCAGCCCCTCCCGTTGAGATTCTTCCTCTTGTTCTCTGCCGAGCGTGGTGTCCCTTTCCACTTACTGCTCTTTCCTGATACGATATCTGTGTTGGGAAGGTCGAATAGAGAAACAAATTCAGTGACACTCATAAGTGCTTGACACCATGCACGGATGCATGGATTGTGATGAGTTGTACGCGGCCCCAATAGAATGATTTTTTTCAAAAAGAAAAGAAGGAGGTATATCAAGAAGTGTTCCTGCATCAATAAACATCCCAGCCCAGTCCCACTCAAGTCCATAAGTCCAACACTAGTCCATAAGTCCTCTTCAGACTCACACAGCCACGTGCAATGGGGCAGAGTGCAGGAAGATCACAGGCCAGGGGGTGCGAAGTTGTGTTTCCAATGACGGTAGCCCCCTCACAGGGCTCTCACGGGTTTCAGCGTGGCTCGTCAACAGGTGGTGAAGGCAGAAAGAGCGGGGGAGGTTCCCAGGACCCTCCCTATGAGAAGGTCACGCCCACAAGGAGGCACCATCAGGCTGTGAGCTGACTGACACCAGGATACGACCAAACTTGATCCATGACTTCTTGACCATGGCTTGCACCATAGTTAAACTAACATGATCAAAAGGAACATCTTCAGACTCTTGCATGAGGGTGAATGTGGCCAAATGTCACGTCTGGACACGTCAGGAGAGACATACGAGACGCCGTCCTCACAATTGTTATGTCAAACCCACTGTTGCAGCCACTGTGTCCGTCCACCTTGTCAAGGGTGTACCTGTTTGGCTGTCCCTCTGCTTTACCAAGCAGGGTGTCCCTTTCCAGGTACTATTAAGAAAGAGCGCGGACTCTTCAACCTTGAGGCAACCGGCTCCCTAAGCCAGTGGTTCTCAACCTTCCTAATGTCGTGACCCCTAAGTTCCTCATGTGTGGTGACCCCCAACCAAAAAGTGATTTTCATTGCTACTTCATGACTATAATTTTGCTACTGTTATGAATCTTAATGTAAATATCTGATATGCAGGATGTAGTAGGCAACCCCTGTGAAAGGAGGGTCGTTCGACCCCCAAAGGGGTTGAGACCCACAAGTTGAGAACCGCTGCTCGAAGCACTAAAGGTCGAATTGATCTGAAAGTCACTTTAAAAGACAATCCATGAAATGTTGGTTATATGCTGTGCACACTGGGGGCGGCGGGCACAGTGGGATTCGTAATGCTTCCTGGATCCTAGAGATGTGGAATGCTGGATTAGAAAGAGGAGATGGAACAAGAAAACTGGGAAGGGAAAAAGTATCCTCCTCTTAGAATTTGCCCACCGCCTCACCTCCGTTCTCTCAGATTTCCAGAGGTGAAAGACAATGGTTTAAGAGCAAGTTGACATTTTTCTAATTGCCCTCAAGTTGACTCTTGATTTAGGGTGACCTCCTGTGGATCAAAACAGAACTGCAGCGCTTCTCAAAAACTGCAGGGCCTTGAGTCAACACGGACTCATAGTGACACTATCAGACAGGGTGGAACTGCCCCTCTGAGTTCCCAAAACGGTCACTCGCCATGAGAGAAGAGAGCCCCCTCTGTCTGTCTCCTGCGGAGTGACTGATGGTTTCCAACTGTTCACCTTGCAGTTAGCAGCCGACTCATCACCACCAGGGATCCTAGGGAAGGCTTTTTTTCCCCTCCTACAAACATCTTTCCTGGATTCGATATTTTACATTTAGATTTTATAAATATAATTTCAATTCCAGTGTAACGTGTTCTTGTACAATTGAAAAGGACGCACATCATAAATGTCTCTAAAGGAATTTTCTCAACGTGAACACACACCAGACACTAGAACCTCAGCGGGACCCCAGAAGCCTCCTTCCAGCCTCGCTGTGCCTCACAGACGGCCACTAGCCCAGTTCCCATTATTCAGTCATTATCCAGTGGTTTCCCTGTTTCGTTTAAATAGTTTTATTGGCACCTGGTTTTGAAATATAGGTAAATGGACGTGCACCATGTGTTTGGCTTACTTCTCTCAAAATTGCGTGTGTTGGAGTCATCCTGTTGTTTTGGGCAGGGTTTTGCTCGTTTTGATTTCCGTGTGAAATTCCATTTGCAGAACGTATTCATTTCTATGGCAGGGAGTGGTTTTTGAAGGAGCTGGTGTGGCGCACTCGGGTCACCATAAGCCCCACAGTTCAAAGCCACCCACTCCACGGGAGAAAAATAAGACTTTCTGCTCCCTCAAACAAGATCAGGTGTCTCAGAAACACGCAGGGCAGTTCTACCCTGTCCTGTAGGGTCACGGTGAGGAGGCATCAACTCATGGTAGTGAGCTCAGGTTTTGGGTTTCTTCATCACTGGATTTGTTCTTCCTCAAAGGAAACTGATCAAGTTCAACCCGGAGGGTTGTTTAAATCAGCACACAAAACAATCCGTCCAGAGGAACCCTAAGTGACATCTAGGTATCTCACCTTCTAATGGTACCTTTACCATCCCTGGTGATGTAGTGGTTGTGCATGGGGCTGTGACCGGCAAAGCCAGTGGTTCAATACCACCAACTGCTCCCTGGGAGAAAGATGGGGCTTTCTACTCCAGTCTCAGGATCCCACCAGGGCAGTTCCACCCTGTCCTGTAGGCTCACTATGAGTCAGCACCGACTGGATGGTTGTTTAGGGCCCCTCTGCTCCCATCATTTTGGATGCGATGATTCCTTTTCAAACGTTGTTCTGGTCACATCTCCCCTGTGCCCCCTTGCCCCCTATTCCACTGTTAGAAGGCATCCAGCCTTCCCATCCTGATAGTCAGTCTGCCATTACCACCCCCCCACCCCCACCCCACTGTATTCCCAAGTGTCTCCGCCACCGAGGTGCCAAGGGCTGAGTCTGCCGCCTGGTGGCGGTCCCAGGAACTGCTGACACTTGTCCAAGCCCTCATCCTCATGGTGCTGTTGAGCCAGGCCTCCATCTCCGTGTCCTACACGATTATCTCGTCCTCTCTAACCTTATCCCCCCTCCTATGCCTTAGGAGCCCTGGGGGCACCCCGTGGCACCGTGGTGACGAGTTGAGCTGCTCACCACAAGCCAGCAGTTTGGAAGTCCAAGCGTTTCCTCGGGAAAGACAGGGCTTTCTGCTCTGCTAAGGAGTGATGGTCCTGGAACCCCCGGGGGCCGTGCTACCTGTCCTCCGGAGGTGCTCTGACTTAACATGAGTTTCGTCGTCGTCGTTGTTTGTTTTTTTCTTTTGCTTACCTTGTTCAAACTTTGTTTTTGGTTTTTTTCAGCAAAGAGCTTTTTTCTTCAGCTTGACAAAGGGGAATTAAACAATCTTTTTAAGATCCCGAAAGGCGAGTGCTATCCGTCAGATTCCCTTCATAAATTGGCATCCAATTCTCCCATCAAAGCTGCTGTGCTTCACCAAACCCCCAAACATTAGATTTGGGGGAAATACTCTGGTCTACTTGATGTTGTCACAATATTGCCCTTTCTTTTCCAACGTACAGGATTTCAGCCCTTTGGAGGGTAACTTTTTTACCCCCTTCCGTATTCCAGAGTTTCTATAAGGAGTGTGTTGTTCACGTAGATAGGAAATACAGCAAGTGGTCGTTTGGAAAGGGGGCAAGAGGGCTCTGTGTAAACGCCATCTTCCCTTCTTTCCTCCTCCAAGTCTTCTAAAAGAAATGTGGTTTTAACATAAACAGGAAGCACCTTCGATGCTCCTGCATCGGGGAGAAAAGGCCTCGGTGAGCCTGCTGGCGAAGGGCTGGGAGAGAGAAGCGGTTGGAAGCAAGCCCTTGGTGGAGCAGAGCGAGGCTTGTGCGTGTTGGTGGCTCTGCCCTGATTTGTGGTGACCGGAGGGGTTTCCTCCACGAGCTGAAGCCGGAGCCAAAGCTGTTGGGAGCTGGAGCATGCTATTGGTCAGTTGCTCACTTTCTGGTGGCTCCCATCTTCGTGGGCAGACGCAGGAGGGGTCCAGGAAGTCGGGGTTCCTCAGGCCAGCAGTTTGTGGAGCTCCCTGCCCGGGAGGGCTGGGCCCTGGGGGCGGCGAGAGAAGATGTATTGTGCTTCTGATGGACCCCGACTACACAGTCACTCCTCCAAGGCACTGAGGGCCCAAACAGCCTAGTGGCTGAGCGCAGGGATCAGCCATGTTTGTCTAAGCTGGTCTTTTCTTTATCTGAGTGGGTGATTCAGAAATCCTGCAATGGCCTCCCAGTACCGGGAGTGAAAGCAGATGGGGGGCAGGTGTGGGGGGGGCTTTTATTGTAGGCAACCTGGAAATTTGTCTGCTGGGAATTTCTGATGCTCCCTCCCACTGGGAGAATGCACCCAGCCATGTGTCCACTTATAGGCAAGTGCAGAGTTATATGCAAGGCCATTTGAAAGATCACACTTAGGAGGTAACTCCACCCTTCTGGGTAGAGACAGAGCCTAGAAGTCACTCTCCTACAAACGGATCATACTTCGAGCGACGGCAGTGCAGGGTCTGGGGCACTGCTCTGTCCGGGAGTGTAGACAAGGATCTAAGGCATGTGAGCTGTGACTACTGGAATGCCCCAGGGATAGGACACACAAACATTTAACCAAAAGGCTGTATTCCGCCGCATCATGATGATGATGTTTTATAGCTAGCTTGAAGGCCCTGTGGTGAGGCGGTGGGTTACGCCTTGTGCTGCTTATCCACTCAGTTGGCAGTTCGAACCCACCAGCTGCTTCTGTGGAAGAAAGAGGCTACCTGCTCCTGCAATGATTTAAAGTCTCCAAAACCCAAAGGGCCAGTTCTTTGCTGTCCTGCTGGGTCACTCTGAGTGGGAATCAGCTCTGTGGTGGTGGCATATCTAGGCCGAAATCTCTCTCTATAAAAAGAAGGCATGGCAATGATCTGAGTATAAACTGTTACAGAGTAAATATCACTGCTACTGATTGATAATATTGTACTGAGAAGACTGCTTTTCAGAAAAGGGAAATGGTTAGTAGCATATGACTGTCTTTTCCTTACCGTGCGAGTGAGCAGGGGTGTGGCGTGAGGGCTCTGACACAAAGACTCTGCTCTCTTTTCTTCCCAATCTCAGGAAAAGCTCATCGACTCGCTCAATAAAAAAATCAACCAAGTGTACCGAGTCTGCATCGGCGACGCTGAGGTCGGCAGTCTCAACCCCATCCAGAAGCTGGTCAAGGTGGAGTCGCGCCTGGTGGAGCTGAGCGATCTCATCGAATCGGTGCCCAAGGAGCACGTGGAGGCCATTGAGAAGCTGAAGCAGAAGGAGCGGAGACTCAAGTACCCCATGTCTTTTGATACAGCACAGGGAAGGGCTGGCTGGATCAGCAGCCTTGGCTTTGCCTGGGTCGATTCCATAGACATTAGCAAGGCTCTAGGCTCTGTGGCCAGGGCGCTAGCTAAGGGGATGGTGAGGGACCCGACCCAGCCCTGCCCTCCTCACAGAGCTTGTGACTCAGTGAGGGCGACTCGCTTCACTACATAATCATATGGATGCGAAGGAGCGGGGCTAGCTAACTGAGAGAGTTCTCGGCAGTGGTGGTGGTGGGGGTGGGGGGGGGGTCACCTAGTCTGCGGTGAAGAGGGGGGCCAGTTTAGCCTGGAAAAGAGATGACCAAGGTGAACATTTTGAAGAGCTGCCCTGTGGAAGGCCACTTTCTTTGCACTTGTGTCCCAGGGCCCCAAGGCCCAGAATGAGGAGCCCTTTTGGGGAAGCCACAGGGGCTCCCTCTGTGAAGGAATTCTGCAGAAGCCAGAGAGCCAGACAGAATTCCCACCCTTACATTGACACCTTCACTTCACTGTTTCTCAAGACAAGCTCACTGGGCTTCCGGCATCCCTGGAACACCCTCCCCACCCCCTGCCCCTGCCTAGCTTGGGGCCTTTCAGAAGAGAGCTGATGAATGCCTTCTCGCACTGAGTTTCAGAACGACGTGGATGAACATACAACTGTGGAGGAGTAAATGGTTACCCTAAGATCATCTGACAGGATCTCAGTATCATGTATAACGTAGGGGATGCTTAGAGGTGGGGTAATGTTTACCTTACGTGGGAAAAATGCATGTTGAGAGGTAGTCTGGTGCTGGGGCAAGGAACAGGAGAGCCGGCCTGCCTGGGTTCCCTCCAGGTGCCACTACTTAGGAGTACTTTTGGTGATTTTAAGGCAGGCCATCCTCTAACCGAAGTCTGAGCTTTGTCTGTAAAATAGCAGTAAGGGGGTGGTGCGGGTTCGAGTAAAAGAAGACCACTACAATGTCCAATTCGAATTATGTGAAGTCTTCATTGTTTATCAGGCTAGCCTGGACTGCAGGGGGGATGTTCAAATGACCTGTTCTCTACACTGCTGGGCCCATCTTCCCTGGCCCACTCTCTTTTATATTATTCATGGAGGGCAGAATGCAGAAAGCAGAAGGGAAAAGCAAGTTAAAGT
>NW_022103898.1:32266405-32283986 GCF_000313985.2 Echinops telfairi
GCTAGGCAGGGATCCTCAAGGAAAAGTGTCCTCGTGGCAGTTCTGCTTAAAGGTGGTGACGAGAGCACGTCTATTTCAGGTGGCACCTGTTTCACGGAGCTAGTGTGAGGATTAACTTCAAAATCCATAGAAAGGAGCACTTCAGTGTGCTTGGCAGAGAAGTACTGCCACTAGTCCCTGGTGTTGGGTAATTTGTTATCGCTCACTACGTTGCTGATGCATGGGACATACTGTCCCCGCCGTAGACAAATGAAGTCCAGAATGGAAGAAGTTGATCTGGTGTGATGCTATTGCCCAGAAAACAAACTTGCCATGAAAAGTTAATCTTTTCAATGATAGGTTATTTTTCCCACAGAATGATCTCATGATGATTTTTAAATCATGACTAAGGTGACCAGGCATCCCGCTTTTGGGGGACAGTCCCGCTTTTTAAAATTTTTTCCCGTGTCCCGCAGCATTTTTAAAAAGTCCCGATTTTTGGAAAGAATGCACGACAAGCTAGGCTATACGGTTTCCGGCTGCCATGTGCCTATTCCGCCAGGATAGGAGTTTTATCAGTGGTGTCCCGCTTTTGTCCTGCTTTACCAATGTTAAAATCTGGTCACCTTAATCATGACCGTATTTGCTTTTTTAAAAACGATATATCTAGGCAGTGAGTTTTGGGGAGTTTGAGAACACATACAAAAGGGCTTCAAAAAACATATGGAAATTTTCCGTTATCTGTTCATTACGCTTTGCCACAGATGTTCTGTGGTCCCTCGTATGTTGTTGCGTTGCGGGTAGGTGGCATCGAGTCCGTTCTGACTCACGGCGACCCTCTGTACAGCAGCAGGAAACTGCCCCGGCCTGGGCCTCCTCACGGTGGTCCCGTACTGGGGCCTGTTGGCACAGCCACTGTGCCAATTCATCTTGTCAGTGGTCTTCCCCTGTCACCCACCCCCTGCTTTCCCAAGCATGATGTCCTTCTCCAGGGACTGGGCTCTGCTGATAACATGGCCACAGTCCTTGAGATGAAGTCTTGCCATTCTTTCCTCTAAGGAGCCTTCTGGCTGTACTTCTTCCCTCGGATATTACCAAAGTATAGCTATAACTTTTTTCATCATGATACACAATTCCAATGATTTATCATTTTCACTCAAAAGAGAATTGCAGTTGATCTTGCCTTTGTTTAGAGACAACTAAGCCCCGAGGAATCCTGGTGGCACAGTGGTTCTAAGTGCCCAGCCAGAGGCTGGTGGGTTGAGCCCTGCAGGGACAGCGAGGGGGAATCCAGTGGCAGTTGTTTCCAGAAAGCTATGTAGGGCAGCTCTACTCTACCCCGTGGAGTCAACGTGGGCAACGAGTAACAAAGTATCTCCTTCATGGACACAAGCGCCATGCTAGTTCCATCCCATAAGTGTATGACATTGAACTTAAATCATAGCCCCCCAAATAGCTCTCATTTATTGAGTACCTCTGCCAGGCATTGGATTAGGCATTTTATGTAATTTGTCCACACAACAATCCCATCACCCCCCACCCAAATAAAGCCATATCAAGTCCACTGCCATTGAGAGGCCATTCTGACCCTTAGAGAGCATGTATGGGGTTTCTGAAGCTGTCTATCTTTAAGGGCGCAGATAACCTCATCTTTCTCCTTCAAAGCGGCCTGTGGGGTTGAACCACTGCCCTTGCAGTAAACAGTCCAAGGCTTATCTAATAGTGTCACCAGGGCTCCTTAACAATCCTAAACAGGTGCATTGGTAATTTTATTCATTTTTCAGATAAAAAAACTGAGGCTCAGTGAGAAAAGTTGTCCATGTTTCTCCAGCTAGTGAAACTGAGCTGAGTGTAAACCTATCTGACTCAGAATCTGGCTCATTGTTCCTTCCTTCCTTCTCAGGAAAAGACAAGCAGCATTTCTTGGTTTTAGTTTGAAAATAGCATTCATAAACATTAACTACGAAGTAAACTTTTATGATAATTAATAGCACTCTAAGGAGCCCTAGGGACTCGGCGGGGTAAGAATTGGGATGCTAACCACAAGGTCAGTGGTTCAAACCCACCAGCCACTCTGGGGGAAGAAGGTGGGGCAGGTTTACAGCCTCACAAACCCTATGGAACATCTCCACTCTGTCCTGGAGGGTACCATGAGCCAATCAATATCTATTTCATAGCAATGGGTTTAATTTTGGAGGTTTTGAAAAAGCATTTTCCCTGGGACATAATCCACACATATCACACAATTCAATAGTTCAATCATATCAAGAAAAGTTGAATAATCATTACACAATCCATTTCAGAACATTGTCTTCTTTCTTATACTCCTTGTTATTAGCTTCCCATTTCCCCCAACCTCCCGGTCATACTCCTGAGAACTGTTAACCCAGTTACTGTCTCTATAGCTAGCCCTGTCGTGGATGCCATAGACTGAAAAACCTATACAAACAAAGAAACAAAAACACTAATAAAAACAATAACAAGTTAGGGGAAAACCTCAACGGCAAAGAAAGCAGAAAATATTAAAAACCCAAACAACTTTAAAATGGGTCAAAACGGAAATCAAGTGATACAGTGGTGGCTTGTGTGTTGATGGGACTCTGGAAGCTATGTCACTGGTATGTCACAGGCCAGCAAGGTCACCCAAGGTGAACAGGTTTCCGTGGAGCTTCCAGACTAAGAACAGGCAACGAAGGAGGACTCGGCTCCCCACTTCGGAGGAAGGACCCCCTGAAAACCTTATGCATGGCTTCAAAATGTTGTCAGATACGGAAGGTCCAGTGGATGGCAATAGAACCTTGCTGGAGGATGGACTCTCAGGTCAGAGGGCACTGGAAAGGGACTGAGGAGGAGCCGGTTTCTCAGAATGGAGCCAGCCATGACGCCATGAGTCAGGCAGAACCTGTGGAAGTGACGCCTTCGGGCTCTTCACGAATCAAAGTGAGCTGAAACAACTGCAAATAGCTGCTAATGATCAGAACTTGGAACGTGTGACATATGCATTTAGGAAAATTGGAAGTCGCCAAAAATGAAATTGAATGCATAGAGATTGATAGCCTAGGCATTAGTGAGACTGGTGGTACTGGCCATTTTGAATCAGGGTCACATGACTTACTATGCGAGAAACAACACAATCAAGAGGAACGGCCCAGCATGCATTGTTCAAAAAGGACATTGCAAAGCTCACCATGAAGTACAGTGCTGTCCGTGATAGGATTGTTATCTATCCGCTCTCGAGGAAATCCCTCAATACAACTATTACTCAACTTGATGTACCAAATCTAGGGAGGAAGAAATTGGAGAATTCTACTAATGACTTTAGTCAGAAATTGATCAAAGATGCAGTCAAGATGAATGGATAATTATTGGTGACTGGAAGGAATGCAAGAGTTAGAAACAGTAGCTGGAAAATGTGGATTTGATGATAGAAGCTGGAGATCTAATGTTAGAATTTTGTAAAACCAACGACTTGTTCATAGCAAATACTTCTTCATAAAACAATATGAAACGTGACTATATACATCGATGGAATACAATTGACTACATCTGTGGAGAAGACCAATACCAGCAGCTAAAACCAGGCCAAGGGCAGACTGTGGAACAGACCACCGTTGCTCCTATATAAGTTCAGGTTGAAGCCGAAGAAAATGAAAATGTCCATAAGAACCAAATAAAACCTTGAGTTCATTCCATGTGAATTTTGAGCGCATCTCAAGAACAGTCTTAACACATTGAACGCTAAGGACAGAAGGCCTGATGAGCTGTGGGAGGACATAAGACCATCATTCATGAAGAAAGCAAAAGGTCATTTAAGAGACAGGAAAGAAGTAAAAGATCAACGTGGATGTCAGAAGCGACTATGAAACTTGCTCTTAATCATAGAGTAACTAAAACAAATGGAAGAAATGATGGCGTCAAAGAGCTGAATAGAATGTTTCAAAGGGCAGTGTACGAAGATATCGTCAGAGGATAATGAAATATGAAAAGACCTAGACTTAGAAAACCCAAAGGGAAGAACACACTCAGCATATCTTAAACTGAAAGAACTCAAGAAAAAAATTCCAGCTTCAAGTTGCAATCTTGAAAGATTCTCTGGGAAAGATAATGAATGATGCAGGCAGCATCAAGAGAAGATGGAAGGAATGCACAATTACTGTACGGAAAAGAACTAGGTGACGTTCCACCATTTCAAGAGGTGGCATATGAGCAAGAACTATCGGTGCTGAAGGAAAAAGTTCAAGCTGCACAGAATCCACTAGCCAAAAACAAGGTTTCAGGAATTGATAGACACTAATTGAAATGTTTCGACAAGCTGATGAAGCACTGGAATTACTCGTGTATGCCAGGATTTGTAAGACAGCTACTTGGCCAACTGACTGGAAGAGATCCATATTTGTGCCCTTTCCAAAGAAGCATCCCAATAGAATGCTCAAATGATACACCAATGTCATTGATATCACATGCAAGTAAAATGTTGCTGAAGATCATCCAACAAGGGTTACAGGAGTACACTGACAGGGAGCTGCCAGATTCAGAAGAAGATGTGGAGCAAGGAATATCACTGCTGATATTAGATGGGTCCTGGCTGAAAGCAAAGAATAACAGATGTTTACTTGTGTTGGACTATGCCAAGGCACTTGACTATGTGGACCACAGTAAACTATGGACAACCTTGAGAAGAATGGGAATTCCAGAACACTTCAGTGTGCTCATGTGGAACTTGTACGTGGACCAAGAGGCAGTTGTACGAACAGAACTAGGGAATGCCGTGGGGTTTAAAATCAGGAAAGTGTGCATCAGGGCTGTCCCCTCGCACCATACTCATTCAGTCTGTATGCTAACAAATAAGATGGATTATGTGAAGAATAGTGTAGCAACGAGATTGGAGGAAGGCTTATTAACAATCTGCAATAGGCAGATAATGCAACCTTGCTTGCTGAAAGCTAGGACTTGAAGCACTTGCTGCTGAAGATGAAGGATTATAGTCTTCAGTGTGGGCTGCAACTCCATGTTAGGAAAACCAGAATCCTCACAACTGTACCAGTGGGTACCATCATGATAAATGGAGAGAGGGTACAAGTTGTCAAGGATTTTGTCATGCTTGGATGAATAATCAATGCATAGAAGCAGCAGTCAAGAGATGAGAAGATGAGTTGCATTAGGTAAATCTGCTGCACAAGCCCTTTTTAAAATATGGAAGAACAGGAGGTCACATTGAGGACTAATGTGCGTCGGATTTAAGCCAGGGTATTTTCTATTGCCTCAAGTGCAGGTGGAAGATGGGCACTGAAGAAGAACTGATGCGTTTAAATTGTGCGGAAGAAGGATATTGAAAGTACCGTGGACTGCGAAGAGGACAAACAAACCCGTCTTGCAAGTACAGCCAGAGTGCTCCTTGGAGGCAAGGAGGGAGACTTCCTCTTACCTACTTCGGACATACTGTCAGGAGAGACTGATCCCTGGAGAAGGACATCATGCTTTGTAAAGTGGAGGGGCAGTGAACAAGAGGAAGGCCCTTAAAGAAGTGGATTGGCACAGTGGTTCAACAATGGGCGCAGGCAGAGGCACAATTGTGAGGCTGGCGCAGGAAGGGGTTCCCCTCGTGTGCATAGGATGGCTATGGGTCAGTCGACTGGATGACGCCTCACATCTGTCAGAACCCACGTTCCAACGTACTCTGCATGGTAGCGAGGCTCTTCGCAGCCCTGGTCGGTGTTCCGTCCAGTTCCCCTCCACGTTTCTTAGAAAAACGGATTCAGTTTTGTTTTTAATAGAGCTACAGAAGTGTTCTGTACTTTTCTGTCTGTAGGTTATACTTCAATAAAAGCGGGCTTAAAGGGGGAGAGACATAGATGGCAGTTAAGCCAATGCACCATCACTCAGATTCACATTGTGAAGTGCTGGAGGGGAGGAAGTGGAATGAGAAAAAGGCTCATTTTTAGATAAAGATCCAAGTGGATTTTATTTCTTTTCAAAATGGTAAAATGAGATTTCGGGCTATTGCAACACAAATGGAATTTGTTCTGGAGATTTTACCTGAATTTTATCAATCGCCACAGCTATGCGTAATGATGAAGTGATAGTTTCATTCACCCTCTGAGGTGGGGGAGGGGTCTTTTGATATTTGGCAAGTTCATGACCAAGTAGTGATGAGGTAGATCCTTTTTTAATTTCACTTAATAGTTACGAGACTGTCTTTGTCTTCTTGTGACAGGTTGCGTGAAGAGAAAATGAGAGAAAAACAAAAACACCAGGAAGAACGGCTAAAAGCGGCTCTGGAAAGGGCCGTCGCACAACCAAAGAAAAAGGTCTGTGGTTCGTGGTCACAGCAATGCCAATGTGTGCGGTGCTTGGGTGGGGGGAAGCCACCCGATCCATCTAGTGCCTTCAGGAAAATAATTCTTGCTGACAGCTTCAGTGGGTCCCTCCGGCTCATTTTAAGTGGTTCACATTGCTAGGTCTACATCTGTGCTCATGAGGCATGGATCAAGATGCAGTTGTACCAACAGAACGAGGAACTACGACATGGTTTACAGTCAGGAAAGGGAGGCGTCAGGGCTGTATGCCGCACCATCCTCCTTCCATGTGTATGCTGAGCAAAGGCTCAGAGAAGCTGGGCTATCGGATTGGAGGAAGAGAACTCCAGCTTGCTTGCTGAAAGTGGACCGGAAGCACCTGCTGGTGATCAAAGATTGCAGCCTGCAGTGTGAACTACAACTCAGTGTAAAGAAGACCAAAGGCCTCGTAACTAGACCCACAGGCATGACAGCGGAAAGAAAGATTGAAGTTGTCAAGGATTTTGCCTTGCTTGAATACATATACAAAGCTTACTGGGTAAATCTGCCACAAGACTTCTTTAAAGTGCTGAGAAGCAAGGATGTTACTTTTAGGACGAAGGTGTGTCTGACCGGAGCCATGGTATTTTCTTTTCTTTTTTTTAACCTTTTATTAGGGGCTCTTACAACTGTTATCGCAATCCATGCACACATCAACTGTGTAAACCACATTTGTACAGCATTCTCAAAACATTTTCTCTCCATTTAAACCCATGACATTAGGTCCTCATTTTTTCCCCTCCCTCCCCGCTTCCCCCTCCCTCATGAGCCCTTGATAGTTTATAAATTGGTATTTTGTCATATCTTGCCCTGTCAGACATCTCCCTTCACCCACTTTTCGGTTGTCTGTCCCCCAGGGAGGAGGTCACATATAATTCCTTGTAATTGGTTCCCTTTCCTACCCACTCTCCCTTTACCCTCCCTCTTTCGCCACTCACACCACTGGTCCTGTAGGGCTCATCCGCCCTGGATTCCCTGTATTTCAGTTCCTATCTGTACCAGTGTACCTCCTCTGGTCTAGCCAGACTTTCAAGGTCGTATTCGAGTCATGGTAGTGGGAGCGGGGAGGAAACATTTAGGAACTAGAGGAAAAGTTGTATTTCTCATCGTTGTTACATCGCACCCTGACTGGCTCATCTCCTCCCCGAGACCCCTCTGCAAGGGGATCTCCAGTGGGAGCCATGGTATTTTCAACTGCCTCATATGTGTGTTAAAGCTAAGACACTGAATAAGAAAGACTGAAGAATAATCAATGCATTTGAATTATGGTACTGGTGAAGAATATCGAATGTGCCGTGGACTGCCAAGAGAAAAGAAACAAAATCAGTCTTGGAAGAAGTACAGCCAGAGGACTCCTTAGGGGCAAGGATGATGAGGCTTCGTATCAAGTGTGTTGGACGTTATCAGGAGAGACCAGCCTCCGAAGGCCATCATGCTTGGTAAAGTAGAAGGGCAGCAAGGATGAGGAAGACCCTGAACAGATGGGATTTATACAGCAGCTGCAACAATGCGCTGAAACACAGGAACATCTCTGAGGATGGCAAGGGTCTGGCCAGTGTTACATTCTGTTGTACATCAGGTAGCTAAGTGGGAACCGACTGGGTGGCCCTTACCACCTTGTGTAGCTCAAAGTCAGGTATGGCCCCACACCATTTCTTCAATTTAATTTACACAAACTCAGCCAACAGCAAAACAAACAAGACCATGCTAAGAGAAAAACTAACCATTCGAATAGTGCATTTTTGAGTCTATGCCCCAAAGAAAATAAGTGTGAATTTAGGAATTTCTCTAAGCCACTCCTGGTAGAAACACCTACACGACTCAAAAAAAAGGCCAGTGTTTAACAGTGCGTGGCTTCCTACTGTTCTAACAAAATATCAACTCCAATCAACTTTTCAACAAGTCATCTCTTCGAACCATTAAAGGCAAAATAGCTATGGCACTTACTGAGAAATGTTGTCAACAGGGTTTTTCCAAGTTCACCAGGCCATATATATATATATGTTTTGCCATATTCTATTTGATGGCCTTACCTATAAAAATAACATCTTCTGTGTAATATGGGTGGCTCCATTTGTTAATTTTGCCTAGCATGTTGGATATCCACCAGGTCTTTTTGTGCCGTGATTTAATATTCTAAACTGTACTGTTGTAAGTTATTACTAGCATGTTATTGATATCCCAGTGGACAACTGCCTACCACAGATAATAGTAGTCTGCTTTCCTTTTTCAGTTGGGAAGACGACTCATCTTTCGCTCAAGACCTCTTTCCGATGACAAGCGTGTGTTGCAACTTGGCGGTGACACAACAAAAAACCTGGAGGAAGAGTATTTTTTTACTTGAATGGGCCAGTGAGGCATCGTATTGCAATGTTTTTTAGGCATTTTGCGGATTTTGGTTTTCAGTAAGGGCACTATTCTGTCCTCTGCTGGTCTGACCGATTTGAGCAAGGCTTTGATATTAAAGGTTATAGGAATGTCTTGTTGAACAATTTTGTGAGATTGTTTTTATTTCCCATGCTGTTCTTTTCAGGGAGAACCAAGCTTTGACCTAATGACAACTCACAATTCCTGCCATGCTCTACCACCATGCTCAGTTTACCTTTTGTGTGGTGTGCCAAGCTGTCTCAGGTGCCTAGGTATATAATATGCATTCATTAGCTTATCATCATGACAGAGAGTTAACAGGCAACTTACTGAGTACTTACTTAGTATTTTACTAAGTAAAATACTACATGTAATAATACTAGGATGATGCTGAGATTTATAAAGGTCAAAAAACAATGTGTTCTGTGAATAATAGCTCAAATGTTTCACTACTCGACCTTTCTAAATATAATTCAAATGTAAACATGAAGGATTCAAAAGTCAACTTGAAAAACAAACAAATCTTTATTGCCTAGAAATATACATATAAAAAACCCACAAAAGATGTTATTCTCTCATTTCTCCATCTTCTTCCTCTTCTTCAACACCTCTGATATAAAGAACATTATTACACCTGCAAAAAAGAAAAATAGTCCATTTTTGGTTGTTCCAACAGAAAACCAGATAGCTCAGAAGCACTATCTTATTAAAAAAATACAGAAAGCTAAATTTACAAGCTATTATTTCTTTCACTTTTTGAAGAAGTTTTAACCATTGGCTTGAGCTAAAAGGACGTGGCATTCATGTTTAACATGCAGTTGTCACAAATGGCATCTGAAGCTTCCAAAGGGAGCGTGGCAGTTTGCGGTTAGTTCTGTAGTATACTGGAGACCCCAATAGCACCAAAACCTACCTAGTACTGAGCCACGCTCTTACAGGAGAGGCAGGGAAAACCCAAGACCCTTCAGCTCAGACCTAGGAAGTTTCAACTCAGGAAGAGCGATCGGAATAATAGCTGTGACATCTTTAAACCTTTGACAAGTTTAACAATTTCAATGACACTGATGTCCAATTGACTATTAATAACAATTCTTAATTCTGAAGTTGAGAGACACTGGTACATTTAAATAAGTACATCTAATGCTCACCAGTAATTTCTTACATATCGTACTACTTTGTTACCTTATTAAAACTTCACCCAGATGTCCAGACAATGCCCCATCTATGTATTCTTCTGTATTTGCAAGCTTTAAATAGAAAGGAAATTTATTAGTATAATTTATAAACAACCAACCCACTACTGTCATGCAGTTTCTGACTCATATCAATCCCACAGGGTAGAGTAGAACTGCCTTTGAGGCTATAAATCTTCATAGGCGCAGAAAGCTTCCTCTTTCTCCTACAGAGCAGCGAGTGGGTTTGAACCACTGACCTTGCAGTTAGTAGCTCAACATGCCACAAGATAAAAATACTGTAACAACACATTTAATATCAGTGAAAGAACTAATTAACTGAGACTTTTCCATATCAACAACTCACATAATCTATAATCAATAATTAGAGAGTATTGCCAAGGTAGTATTTTGGGGTTTCATACAAATATCCCCTAAAGTTAACATTGACTGACATAGAACATGTTATACAGGAGGGCTTAAAAAATGTTCATGGAAAAATGCTATTCCATTTTCCAAAAAAGTTTCAAAGCCCCCCCCCCCCCCCCCCACAATAATAAAGCTTCAGCATAATTTCCAAAATCTCCTAGGTTATATTTCTCCTACGGGGCACTGAAAGAGCATGCTGAATAAGATAGTCTCTGATCACAAATAAGATGAACTTTCCCTAGAGTTCAGCTCTCGAGAGCTAGGTACTGACCTTTCCCTAATACTGTTGTGACTCATAGTTAGGTACCCAAAAAGGTATACAAAATCTATGGCTAAAATAGTAAATCTTTTGGTCAACAACCAAACACAAAGAACTAAACCACTTTTACACCCACAATATATTATGATTAAATTGAGAGCCGTGTGGAGTTATTTACAGGAACTATGTTGTTAATTTTATGAAAAATACTTAACTTTCTTTCAAATAGGGAACTAACTTTACTGGTAATTAAAAAAAACCAACCACAATCAGTGCCATCTGGAGGTCACAAGAGCAATGAAGGAAAGGAGAGGGGATAACCAGGCAAGTGGCAAAGAACAGGCTCAACGAGCATTTACAATCGTTCAATACATGAAGGCAGATACTGGATGTTCTATTCTCTTTCATAGAAAACATAAAGCATCCTCATATCCAGAGGACGTGGCTGCTAAGGGACAAATCGTTTTACATGTAACAAACATCAGAAATAATATAGTTTAAGATCACCTATTCTGAAAATAGTGATTTGGGGCCAAAGTTCCCCAGCATTTAATTGGCTTCTATATTATACATTAATTCTCACAATACTTATCACACTTAAAATAGATAAACAAACGAAGCGCCTCCCAGGGGTTGAAAGACTGTACGTGGCTATCAGACCAACAGAACTTTCTATCATTCTCTTCCTAACTGCTTCTGAAAGAGCTGCTGTCACCTTCTTGTGACATGGAAAAGCATGGGCCCACCACAGGGTCTTTGTGCGTGCGCCTTTGTAGTCCCTGCTGGCTGCCTGCTCCTGCAAAGTGGGATGCTCTTCCCCCAGATACCTGCCTCACACGCTTGCTTCCAGTCTGTTTAAATTTCTTCTTCCGAGAAGCTTTCTCTGGCCATCTAACTATTGATACACACGGTCACTCGATTCCTTTGTTCTGCTCTATTTCTCTTCAAAGCATCATTACCTGGCATCAAACTCCATTACCACCTCCAAGCACTAAGACATAAGACCCTTAAGGGCGGGGACCTTTGTTTTTGGTTCATTGCTAGAATCACCAGGCAAGGCACATAAGGGTGCTCAATAAATTGTTACTGAGGAAATCAATCAAAATTTTATCAGTGTGGTTGGTTAGTTAGGGATACATTTTGCATCTCATTCTGACTTGGTCACTAGGAAGCTGTGTCACTTTTTTACTTACTCTTGGAATACATGGAGTCACGGTACACCTGGTTAGGTAACCTTTACAATATATACGACTCATCAGTGGCTGCATTGTCGGTTCATGTCATGTCTTGGATCTTGTATAAGAACAGTTATGAAATCTTCCTGGCCTTGGCTTTGTTCCTGATTATGATTTATGTTTATTGATTTCATGGCATGCATTCCTATAAACCACATGAAGCCCTCAAAATAAGGTGGAACAAAGTAAATGCCACTTTAAAATCTCTGCTAGCTCTTGAGCTTACCTGCATGTTCATGTAGCCATCTACAGACACCAGGTAGCCCTTGTACTCCATTCCCCACTTCAGTTTCACCATCACTGGCTTTCCTGTTAGTCCGTTCAGGAACGGTTTGGGATTGAGGGGTAAACTCTGCAAAGAAAAAAAGGGAGAGGAGGTGAATTTGGGGCTTCTGCCACCCATTCTCCCCTACCAACTCAACAACTGATACTTTATAATAGCCCAAAGATACATGCTACTTAGAAAGGGAGGAAGGACTAATTAATCCCAAGAAAAGGGCATCCTGCTCGATAGAGTGACAACAAAAAAGACGACGACCTGCAAAAACATGGGCTGAAACAGTGGCTACACCACTGGGCTCGACCACAGCATCAACGTGAAGATGGTGCAGAACCAGGAGACGTTTCGGACATGAGGTTGCCATGGCGATGCATCAGCGCGGACTCAACAGCACCACAGCAATAACAAACGAGGCCAATTCTGGACTCCTCTCACTTTTAAATTATGAAAATTATTACATAATTTTCACTATTCGTTGAAAAGCATCAGGAAAATTTAACCAACCAATTAGTCAGTTTCATCTTCTACACTGTCAGTGGTTGTCATTATTCACTTAACCACTGTTCTAGGCTCTCAAAAAACAATGTTGAAGGCACTTAGGAAAAATAAAGACGATATAGCTACAGCCCTCAAAAAGCTGACAGTCATGGGCCAGGGAGAGAGCGTGATCGACAAATAAATGCAACTTATTACGAGATCAGCAGTGAGAACCGACCCAGTCCATGGGAGAGAGGAGACATCTGAAATAAATAATGTCTGTTTTAATGGATGAGCAATGTTTCCAGGGAGGGCAACATGTCATACCACTAGGCAGAGGAAGCCACAGCTATCAAAGCAGATAAGGCGAAAGCAACCAGGTGAGCTCCAATCAAACAGTTGTTGTAGTCAGCTTCAATTCATGGAAACCCCAGGTGAGCAAAGTAGAAGTGAACTGCAGGCACTGAGGTTAGTGGAGACCCCTAAGGTAAGCTTAGAGATAACACGTCAGTGTTGGCAACGCTTCCCAAAGGAGGCTATAGATGTTGGGGCCAGAACATCCCACTTTGATTCCAGGGGCTAGGGCTAGGTTGTGTTTGACTTTGTATCAGGAGTGGCAATGAGTCCTGTTGGTGTAGTGGCTGCTAACCACCAGGCCCGCAGTTCAAACCCACCAGCCTCTTGGAGGAAGAATGATGAGGCTGTCTACTCCCATAAAGGTAGTGGTTACATTTTGAGTGGCAGCTCCTTGGGGGAGAAAGATGAGTCTTCCTACTCCAATACAGTTACAGTCTCAAAAACCCACAGGGGCAGTTGTGCCCTGTCCTACTGGGTCATTATGAGTTAGAATCAACGTGATGGCATGGCAGTGTTGGTGTTTTAAATCACTAGTGCCTCACTGGGCCTGCTGCAGGTGGTGGGCACTCACTGAATGCTTGTTTATTCAGCAGATCAGTTGGTTTCCCAGTGAATTCATACTTTTCTCCTTCACTCAGCTGCATCCTCATCAGGCCCAATGTAAAAAGGAACCAAGAAACGTGTCTACACAACGCTCTGGATATGCATATTCTGAGCGATCTGAATGGGCAGTTTTCACTCCTCTCGCTCTCTCTAGGTTACCCATACAATAACTTAACATCCTCTTCCTCCTATTCCTTAAGGGGCCGTGTTTCAGACCACTTAAGCCTCGGGCCAAAGCCCTGACCGCCTAGCTAACAAGTATGAAGCAACCGGGTTCGGGGGCACCCATCATTATGCTCATTTGCTGCGATCTGATGAGTGCCTGTCGCCCGGCTTCTCAGGGGCGCGCGAGCTCACTGAAGGTTGGCGGGACGAACAAATGACCGTTCCAAGGACTGTGCTTTGGCTGCCCGGGGGGCTGCGGCGCCTCCATCAAATGAATGGAAGGGCTTCCTGGCGCGCCCCACCGCTTCTCTCCTCCGGCGCGTGGTCGCAGGCAGGAGGGAATGTCGGGGCGAGGCTCAACTGAGACGGGGGCCAAGGAAAGCAGGAAGCCCCCGGGGAGAGAGAGGCACCAGGGGGCCCTCGCAAAGTCCCCGGCTCGCGAAGCACGAGCGCCCCAAGCCCTCGCCCGGATGAATGGGGAGCGCGCGAAACCACGGCAGGCCTGGCGGACAGGCTCGGCCGCCCGCTCTCCCGGCCACTCACGCCCGCCTTACCATCGCGACTCCCGGCGAGCGGTGCAGGCTCCTCGCCGCCGACTCAGCTGCCGCCCGGCCCTCGTGACTGAAGCAGCGGATCTAGGCCCCGCGTCGCGGCGCTACGAGAGAAATGGCCGCCAAAAAGCAGTCTGACCTTTCACCTCCGACCACAGTACCGCCGGCTCCTTTGATTGGACGCAAAGAGATCCGTGCTGATTGGAGCAGGCGGCTGGCGGCGTTTCCTGGCAACCGGCGGCGTGCCTCCTGGCTGACCGACCGGTGGAAACACTCCTGCGAGCTTGCAAAGGCCAGGAGGACCCCCCGCCTCCAGGTTTTCTTTGCTCCCCAACTGCGGCCAAGGGACTGGAGCTGGGGGTGCTGCCTCCCCGGCGGGAGATGCTCTCTGTCTAATTTGAGTCAAAATGGACTCTCTGGCTGTGAGTTTGGGGGAGGGACGTGATTTCCGGACAACTTCGCTAACAAAGGTTTTCTGTGTACTTTTACTCCGGCGAGAACGAGTTTGAGAGCCTCAGATGGCTTCCTCCTGTTCCCCCAGATTCTGTAACTTACGGGTTCCTCTGCCCCGGTCCCCTTGTGCCTGATCGCTACCTACTGACGCCCATTTCGACCCACTGTCTACGAAGTGGGAGGGCAAAACTCGCCCTTCACCCACTCCTTGCGGTCGGGCTCCTGCCTCGTGCTGCCGCGGAGCTGCTGGCTGATGCTTTCAAACTGCCGACCTTGCCGTTCCAGCCCAACTCGGAACCACTGGGGCTCCTGCCGAAAACAAGCAAACTGCCACGTAGTGGAGCGGGACTCATAGTGACCCTATGGGGCAGGATGGAGTGAATGACCCCGGGGGATTTCCCAAACGAACTCTTCGCAGGAGTAGAAAGTGATTGGCGGCTTTCAAACTGCTGACCCTGCGGTTTGGTGTATAAAAAAGCAGAGGCCGGAAAGACAGCACGTGACCACACAGGCAAATAGATTTGTGAGCAGCAAAGGGACACCCAGGGTGGCAACAGCCACCTGAGACCAGGGCATCAAGCGGCCATGAGTGCATATGAGTGTGTGGGTGAGCATCCTGTGCTTCCGGCTATGCACACACGCATATGTGTACAATGTGCAGTTCTCTCCAAAAATAGGTAACCGATCAGTGTCCTAAATGACAACAACCAGCAGATAAGAGTTGCAAAGTCTTCAAGCAGCAATTAGCGAGCCAGCCGGAGGCCCAGCCAGAGCTGGAGAGCTTGGGGTTGGCAGGGGACTTGTTTCGCTAAATCGTTTTGTGCGGACTGGACACTACGACTGAACGGGGCCTGGAAAGACAGTGTCAAGTCCGGGAGTGACAATAAACCCAGCTGGGCCTCCGTTTGAGGCGCCAGCAAGTTAGGAACAAAAGCAGCCTAGGAAAGGTGAAACCCCCAGAAGAAAGGTGCAGAATTAATTTCAGATGCGGTCAAGTCGGGTCGCACACTCTCTGTCCTGTTTCCTTTTCATTGCCAGTCGTTTTTACTTCGTTTATAATTTCGGAGGTGGGTGGTTTACTCCACAGATGAGCCTTTCACTATAACTTTCTCAGACCCTCATTTGTCCTTTCCTTTTACCCTGCTCTGCACAGCTCATTCTAAGGGCAGTATTGCTTTTTGCTACCTCTGGGACACGAATGTAGAGTTGAGGATTCGGAAATGTGGGTTTCTTAGCATTATGGTGTCATAGGTAAGCCTTGGAGGGGCCTGGTTTCAGAAGCTTGGTCCATCCCTGTTAAACCCCTCACACCAAACTCACCGCCCTCCAGTCAATTCCGATTGGGCCTTTGTTTCCTTCGTTTCCTCATTGGCTGATGGCCTCTGAACACTCCCAAAACACAGAAAGTGGAAAAAATGCAGGGCTCGGCAGGGCTGCGGAAGCTTTCCAGGGGATTAAATAGCAGGAAGGTGAAGGGAGAGAGAGTGTGACCCACCTCCGGGGAGAAAACAAGGAAGAGGCTAGCCTCAGCCATTTATCTCTGCTATCCTCAAATCAAGCTGTGGCCTGATTTACAGGCTAAGCTCACAAAACCCTAACTATCACACATTCCAAGTATGACTTTTATTTTTAGCTGTGTCTCAGTGAAGGGAAGCAAATCTTACAGCAATCTGTGTCAAGACAGCAGCAAGCAAATCACTGTTGTGAGTTAATTCCAATTCCTTTAATTTTACAAAAGACCAAATAACAGAGTAGACCTGCCCCATTGGGTTATCAAGACCTTAGATCTTTACAGGAGCAGACAACCTCATCTTTCTCCCTCAGAGCAACTGGCGGGTTCAAACTACTGACCTTGTGGTTAGCAGCTCTATCCACAGTCTACTACACCACCAAAGATGTTGTTAGGTGCTGTCCAGTTGGTCCTAACTCAGTGACCCTGTGTACAACAGAATGAAATACCTCCTGGTCCTGAGCCAGCCTATGCTTGTTCCTGTACTTGAACCCGTTGTTGCACCCACTCTGTCGACCCGTCTCCTTGAGAGTCTTCCACCTTTTCATTGCCCTCTACTTTGGAAACATGATGCCTTTCTCCAGGGACTGGTCTTTCATGACAACATGTCCAAAGTACTTGAGACAAAGTCTCACTATCCTTGCCTCTAAGGAGCATTCTGGCTGTACTTCTTCTAAGACAGATTAGTTTATTCTTTTGGTAATTCATAGTACTTTCAATATTATTCTCCTATATCACCATTCAAATGCATTGATTCTTCTTCGGTCTTCTTTAGTCGATGCCCAACTTTCACATGCATGTGAGGCAAACGAAAATACTTTGGGTTGGGTCAGGCGCACCTTAGTCTTCAATGTAACATCCTTGCTTTTCAACCCTCTAAAGAGATCTTGTGCAGCAGATGTACCTAATGCAACACATCTTTTGATCTCTTTGACTACTGCTTCCATAGGCATTCATTGTGAATCCAAGCAAGACAAAATCCTTGACAATGTCAGCCTTTCCCCCATTTTTCATGACCTTCCCTTTTGGTCCAATTGTGAGAATTTGGTCTTCTTTACAGTGGGTTGTAATCCATACTGCGGCTGCAACCCTTGATCATCATCAGCAAGTGAGGGTCCTCCTCACTTTGAGCAAGCAAGGTTGTACCATCTGCATATGGCAGGTTTCTAATGAGACTTCCTCCAGTCCCCATGGTGTATTCTTCAGACGAGCCAGCTTCTTAGATGATTTGCTCAGCATGCAGATTGAATAAGTATGATTAGAGGACACAAACCTGAGTTGATTTTTCTCATGGAAAATACTAATTTAATATACCTTGGATATTAATAAGGTCATTTGTTCCAATAACAATTGATGTACAGTGAACCCTCGCCACTTCGCGCTTCGAATTCCGCGGCTTCACTCTATCG
>NW_022103898.1:32285220-32295617 GCF_000313985.2 Echinops telfairi
GTTATGGGTGAGGAAAATCTCATCTTTATCCCTCCATGTTGTCTGATACAGTGCCAGAAAATGAGCTCCTCAAATCGGGAGGCACTCAAAGTACGAGGAAGAGCTACCTCCTCAAAGGAGAGTCAACTTTTATTACAAAATGTAGCAAAGCATTTGAGAACTTCATTAGCTGGTCAATAATGACTCAAAAAGAGAAGAAACCATTGCAAACATCCATTAATAATCTGTATATGGATTTTAGGTCACTTGTTCCAGGGACAAGGGAACAACATGTGATCTAAAATCGATGGCAAGGAGGGCATAGGATGCATGGTGGGGTTTGACCAAGGGTCAAATGAAGGTCAAACATGATAGTGGGACAGGAGGAAAGTAAAAGGAAATAGAGGAAAGAACTGGGAGGCAAAGGACATTTGTAGGTATAAATTCAGGCACATACATATATAAATATAATTATATATAATGATAGAGGTATAGGTCCATGTATACATATATTTATATGTTAAGTATTAAGGCAGAAGATGGACACTGAGCCACTACGTAGTACTCAACTCAAGAACACATTGTTCTAATAACCTGGCATTCTGGGATGATGCTCACCTTCTCTACAAGATCCCTGAAGACAAAAGTGCATGAGCAAATGTGAAGAAAGTTGATGGTGCCCAGCTATTAAAAGATATAGCATCCAGGGTCTTAAAGGCTTAAAGATAAATAAGCGACCATCTAGCTGAGAAGCAACAAAGTCCACATGGAGGAAGCACACCAGCCTGTGTGATCATGAGGTGTCGATGGGATCATGTATCAGGCATCAAAGACCCAGAACAAAACATCATAACAACATGAATGAGGGGGAGTGCAGAATGGAGACCCAAAGCCCATCTGTAGACAAACATCCCTTCATAGAAGGGTCACAAGGAAAGGACAAGCCAGCCACGGGGCAGGATAGCACCGACGAAGGATACAACATTCCTCTAGTTCTTTAATCCTTCCCCCACCCCCACCCCACCCCGCCACTATCATAACCCCAGCTCTACCTTACAAATCCACCTAGACTGGAGCATGTACACATGGAATCCAGGGCAGATAAACCCCTCAGGAACAATAATGGGAATAGCAATACCAAGAACAAAGGGGGGAAATGGGGTGGGGGGGGAGGAAAAAAGTCTATCTTAATGATCAACATATACTGTAGGGTGGCAAACAACAGAAACATGGGTGAAGGTAGACAGCAGATGGTATAAGATATGAAAATAATTTACAATTTATCAAGCGTTCATGAGGGTGGGAAGGGAGGGAGGGAGGGAAAATTATACAAAGGGCTCCAGTAGGAAATATTTTGATAAAGATGATGGCAACATATGCACAAATGTGCTTGACAATGGATTGTTATAAGAGTTGTAAGAGCCCCAATTAAATGATTTATTAAAACAAAAAATCTATATAGGAATGTACAAAGTGTGAATGGAGGAAAATTGGAAGTTGTCTAAAATGAGATGCATACTAATCAATATCTGAGGCAGCGGTGAGCTGCAATGGACTGGCATTAGCCCATTTGAGTAGGACAATCATAGGGTTTACTATGTATGCCAAGATTGGCAAGCTCAAGAGGGGCCTAAGCAAGTCTCTTTGACTTATTCTCATATTGTTATGCCTGTCATGTTTGTATGTGGTTCAACAGGTTAGCCATCGCTGTCAAGAAGGTGATTTCCCAAGGCCGCCTCCTAGTGGCTGTTGCTGTTAGGTGACACCGCATCAGTTCCACCTCGAAGTGACCCTGTGTACAACAGAAGGAAATACCGTCCTCCCCATTGCCCGAAGGTTGTGGCAGCCGCTGTGTCAGTCCATCTCATCAAGGGCCTTCCTCTTGCTCGCTGCCCTTCTACTGTCCCAGGCATGATGTCCTTTTGCCGGGCCTGGTCTCTCCTGGCCACAGGTCCAAGGACATGAGATGTAGTCTCATCGTCCTCGGGTCGAAGGAGAATTCTCGCTGTACTTCCTCCACCACAGACCTGTTTGTTCTTTTGGCAGTCCATGGTACTGTCAACATTGGTCACCAGCTCCATCATTTAAATGCAGAAGTGCTTCATCAGTCTTCCTTAGTCCATGTTCAACTTTCACACAGATATGAGGTGATCAAAAGGACCTGGTCTGCACAGCCCAGTCTTCAAAGTGACATTCTTGTGCAGCAGATTGACCTCAGGGTTCCAAAGTCCAAGGTTTTCCCTACATACAAATGTTGTCCGTCTTAGGTATCTAGTTGTCTGCATACTGAGCTATCAAGAATGGGAGGAGTGAATCAGAGTGCTGCCTCTGAGGAAGATTTCTCTTTCTGTCTGCTCTGGAGGAAAGTCCTTGCCTCTGAGCTTCTGCTCCTTCACGTGGTTTGGCATCTCTGTCTGCCCTCCTGCTTCCCCTGCTTGCTTGTTTAATCACTTTTATATCTCAAAATTGGTTAGCTTAAAACACACCCTCATTAACATGATGAAGAGACTCCATTTCCAAATGGGATTATAGCCACAGGCTATAATGTGTTGTATGTTATGGAATTTATTATAACCTATTTGGGGAGGATACAATTCAATTCATAGCACTACCTCTCCCCAGGGGGAGCTTGAGTGGAGAACAAATAAGGGAATTGATAGGAAGCTAAAGCAATGTGCAAGGCTGTTGACTTGGGTGAAACAGAAGCTTGTAGTTCAAGTGAAAACTCACTGGCCAATTCTGACTCATGTTAACCCTATAGGACAGGCTGCAACTGCCCCTCGGGGTTTCTGAAACTGTAACTCATTTTTGTGTGTGTGGGGGGGGGGGGGGGGGGTTCCGGTAAAAACCAGAACACCTGCTAGACAAATTCTAAAAGAGCTGTAACACTAAAACTGTAACTCTTGATGGCAGGAGAAAGCCTCATCTTTCTTCCTGGCAGACAATACACAACTACGACACCACCTGAGCCGGGGAGGAGCAGATGTTACAAGAGGACTTTGGTGGTCTTTTATCATCTACTTTAGGGGGAGAGTAGAAGATGAAAGACGGCTTTGATGGTGACAAGGCTGGGAATCGCTTCATTAGATGATGAGCATGAAATACTGACATTAAACTCTTTTCAAGGAGCCCTGGTGGTGTAACGGTTATGTGTTGGGCTGCGATCTTCAAGGTCCGTAGTTCGAAACCATCAGCAGCTCCTCAGGAGAGAGACGGGGCTTTCTGTTCCCATGAACAGTTACCGGCTCAGAACCCACCATCACTCTGCACTGACTCTTCAGTTCCCAGCTTATGTCCACAAGGTGGCGAGTCCTACTTCCACGGTTAAATTTACAAAGGGAGCTCTCACTGTAAGCACCAAACAGAATGATGAGGGCGATGAATGGACAAATGTGCTTTACACAATTGATGTCTGTATGGATTGTGATAAGAGTTGTATGAGCCCCTAATACAATTATTTTTTTTAAAAAGCACACAACAATAGAAAACTGGAACCTCTTGGATCCCCTCCACCCTCACCCCCACGGTCTCCTGTGCCTCCTCATGCCTCAAATAGCTCCACTGGACCAAGTTTTCAAAAAGAAAGCATGTCATTTACCTCTTCCTTTGTGCCCTGTTGCCCGCATTCCTCCAGCCACTCCTCCTCCACGCCGAACCTTTATTGGCAAACCATTTCTTGCAAACCAAAAAAGGTTCTTGCCAATTTTTCTCTCTAATTTCGTCTCTTTCCATTCTGTCCCACAAATGGGGCAGAGCAACCTCATAGCTGATATTCCCTCCACATACAAATCCTTCCCCTGCTCGCTCAGCCTGGGGGGGAAAAATCCCCATTTTAATGTGACTGGAGGGAGAAAGAGGAGGCTTTCTAATCCCGTAAGGATTTACGCTCTTGCAACCGCACAGGGATAGTTTGACTCAGCCCTATGGGGTCCCTAGGAGCCAGACTCGATGGTAGTGAGTTCATGTGTTTGTGGTGGTCCAGTGCAAACAGGTACTTTCTAAGTGGGACTTTCTCAACTTAAAAAACAAAACCACGCACAGCCATGGAGTTGATTCTGACTCACGGTGGGACAGGGTAGACTACCCCTCGGGTTTCCTAGACTGTAACGCTTTGGGGAGTAGCAAGCCCCATCTTTCTCTCTTGGTGGTTTCCAAGTGCTGGCCTTGAAGTTAGCAGCCCAAGGGATAATGAGTGCCCCCAGGATTCCTGTCACTGGGACCGACATCCTTTTGCTTTGTTTTAACACGAACTATATTTTAAGGAGCCCAGTAGTGATGTGAGTTTGGGGATGGGTGACTAACCACAGGGTTGGTGATTCAAACCCCCCAGTCACTCTGAGGGAGAAAGATGAGGTTGTGAGCACCTTTAAAGATTTACAGCCAAATAAAAATAAACCTAAAAAGAAAAAAAAATTTTTTTACAGCAGCGATTCTCAACCTGTGGGTCACAACCCCTATGGGGTTAAAATGACCCTTTCACAGGGGTCCCCTAAGACCATCGGAAAAGACATATTTCCCATGGTCTTAGGATCAGAGACACTGCTCCTCTATCCGTCTCCAGGAGGGTCCGCTCACAGGCAGATATGCTGATCTGGTGAGAAAGAAGCTATCTCAACCTTCGCACTGACCTTGGCTTTTTACGAACACTGTCTCAAAATGTAGCAATGTAGTTTACTGTTGTTATATTAAGACAGTAGCAATGTAGTTTACTGTTGTTATATTAAGACAATAGCAATGTAGTTTACTGTTGTTATATTGAGACTGTTACCCATGCTACACCATGCTTCAAGACAAAATTTCATTTGTCATTAGAAATATTGTCATTGTGAAATAATATTTCACAACATAGAATTACATACTATTTTGTGATTCATCACTATGCTTTCCTTATGTTCAATTTGTAACAATGGAAATACATCCTGCATATCAGATAGTTGCATTACGATTCATAACAGCAGCAAAATTACAGTTATGAAGTAGCAACAAAAATAGTTTCATGGTTGGGTCACCACAGCCTGAGGAACCGTATAAGGGGCCTGGGCTTCAGGAAGGTGGAGAACCGCTGCTCTACAGTCTCAGAAAACGCAAATAGGGTTGGTGAGTCACATCAGGCTCAGACTTTCATTTTGTTGTTGATTGTTTCTGTTGATTGTAGTCTGAGGGATTATTTTGGGCTCTCTGATTCGATTTTCCTTTTCTTCCAATCTTTTCCTTGGGCTTTTGCTACCTTGCCCACTTCTGCTATCTCATTGTTCGTCTTCGGGAATTCCTTCTGATTTAAGGATTTCAGTTTTTCAGTTTCTTCTGTTGTTCTCATGAGGAGTCCTCGCATCTCTGGTAAGGACCATTCTGCCATTCTTCTGAATTCTGGTTCTGTGGCTTCTAAGGCCTCTTTTTCAGAGCACTCTGGGTTCGGGTCATTTTTCAGTTATGTGTGTTTGTTTTTCTTGATTTTGAGCTTATCTAGCTTCATGTTTGTTTCTGCAGCATTGAGGTCCAGCTATTAGTGGTATGTGAGCCGTGGGATTGTATAGGGGAGTAGTTAGCTTTGTCTAGTGATGTAGGAAAGATCTCATAGGAGCCAAAAAACACCCAGTGGTGAAACAGATAAAAGAGGAGAGAGATGAGTATGTGGGGAAAGTTGGGGGTGGGGAAAGGAGAGAGAATACCATAAAATTAATGATGGTAAGAAGTGGCTTCTGGATATGCCAAAGCTTTGTCAATAAACTGAGAAAGTGTCGGGGTGGGGGTGGGGGTGGGGGGCTGATACCAAGGGCTCAATAGAAAGTAAACATCTAGAAAATAATGATGGCAACATATGTAAAAATATGCTTGATACATTGATGTATGGATTGTTATAAGAGCTGGAAGAGCCCCCAATAAAATGAACTTTTAATAATTAAAAAAATTAAATTTACTGGGTCTTCAAAAAGACACTTAAAAAAGGGCAGGTGTATTTTAAGAAGGGTAATCAAAATGAATAGGTTTCATGGAAATAAAGATATGTCACGAGGAAAAAGAGAGAAAAGAGAAAGGGATAATGGGTAAATGTGCAAGGAAGAAAAGGAGGGAGAAAAGAGACAAGACCCCATGTGGCTTGAGTGTGGGTGCTGAAGCTCTGTTGCCATGGCAGCATGGCTGTGAGCATGCCTGTGCGCTCAGAGGAAAAGTGCAAAGAAAAGAAAAAGCCCTTGTTTGGGTGACTGCCTGAATCTAGAGGCTGTCTGGGGGGAAGCATATTCTCAGGAGAGCGGGGTTGTACTGGAAAAAATAGTGGGAGAGAACTAGAAAAACATAATAAAAGTATTATAGTAGAACAAAATTACAAAAGCTGAAGAAAAGAAAATAAATAATAAGACCGCATTGTGCATGGGGATGCCTAAGCTCTGTTCCTTCGAGATCTTCCTGTGGTTGGGCATCTCTCTTCCCCCAGAGAAAACCAGGTTTGTTACTAACCCGTTTCAGGAGGTAGCATAGTATCGAGCATGAATAGTGCTGAAACGTTCAAGCTGCAATGAATGCACTGGCGAAAAACAAGTCTCCAGGAATTTGCAGAATGCCGATTGAGATGTTGCAACAAATGGAGGCAATGCTTGGAAGAGTCCACTTGCCTATGGCACAACATTTGGAAATCAGCCACTTGGCCAATCTCCTGAGAGATTCATACTAGTGTCTATTCAGAAGAGGACGTGGAATGAGGGATGTAACTGCTGACATCAGATGGATCTTAGCTGAAAGCAGAGAGAATCCAGAAGAATGCTTACCTATGCTTAACAGTGCTTAAAGAAATCCAATTGTATCGATAATAATGTATAGAAAACTGTATGGATAACATTATGAAGAATGGGGGTTCCAAAATACCCAATTGTGCTTATGCAGAACCTAGATTTAAAAAAAGGAGTTATTAGAACAAAACAAGGGGGATATTAGCCAATCTCCTGCAAGAGACCCATATTTTTGCCTGTTGCAAAGGACAGCAATCAAATGGAATGAGGAAATTATCAAACAGTGTAAGTGATGTCCCATGCCAGCAAACATTTACAGGTGCTAACAGTGGTATCGTTCTATAATTGGAACGTTCTGTTAGGTCCAACTCTCTCTGGAATGGGTAGAATTAGGGACCTCTTCCAGTCAGTTGGCCAAGTAGCTGTCTTCCACATCCCTTGCATCGATGAGAGTGGTCCCAGTGCTTTATCGGCTTCTTGAAACATCTCGATTGTCATTCCATCAGCTCCTGGATGCCAAGGCTTCATCTTACGCGCTTCGGACATATTTTTAGGATAGACCAGTTTCTGGATAATGACCTCCTGTTCGGTAAAGTCGAAGGCGGCAACAAGGAGGTGGCTTGACACCATTGCCGCAACAATGGCTCAAGCACCGGAACAGCTGGGAGGGCGTTGCGGGGACGGGGTTGTGCATAAGGCCATGATGGGTCGAAGCTGACTTGATGGCACTTAACAACAAGAAGAAGCAATGTGTACTGACACTAATCTGAAGACCATTGGAGCCACACATCGACAGAGGATTGCCAAGAGTCCAAGCTGGACTCAGAAGAGGATGTGGAATGAAAGATATCCATGTCCTCGTTTGAGGCCGACTTGAACTGATGGCAGGGTGCAGGATCTTTCCTCTCGGGTACAGGGATGTCCACCAGAAATGGTGTGCGGCATGGCTGTAGTCTTTAACTTTACATAGTCAATGTGTATGCTGAACAAATAAGCTGAGAAACTGGACTGTGTGAAAAAGAACAGCATCAAGAAGACTCATTAACCACCTGTAAGATGGAGATGACACAAGCTGACTTGCTGAAAATGAAGACCACTTGAAGCACTCGCTGAAGAAGGTCAAGGACCACAGCCTTCAGTATGGATCACAGCTGAACCTAAATTAAGCAAACATTTGCACAATGGGTGTGTTAACTGGGTTGACTACAGAAACATATCCAGTGACACTCATATATGCATAGGAAAGAGCTTTATATCAAGAAGTACTTGTATATCAAGAAAACCCCCCAGCCCAGTCCAGATCAGGTCCATAAGTCTCTACGGCCAATACTAGTCCATGCATCCCTCTTCAGACTCACGCAGCCACACACAAAGTTGCAGAATTCAGGAAGATCACAGGCCGGTGGGTGCAAAATTGTGTAGATCCCATGGTAGTGGCCGCGTCACAGGACTGGCACAGGTCTCGGTGTAGCTCCAGCAGCAATCCACATGGCTCATCAACAGGGAGGTGAAGGCAGACAAAGAGAGTGGACCACCTCCAGCGAGCCATTTATCTTGGTCGCCCTCCAATCAAGCTGCTACCGGATTGACAGGCTACACTCCACCCACATGTTTCTATGGGAGCCTTGTTGGCACAAAAAACTTATCACAATTGTCTGATAAACATCACCATCAATGGAGATGAAGTCGAACTTGTCAAGGCTATCCTTCAACTTGGATCAACAATTAGTGGCCACGGCAACACCAATCAAGAAAATGTGACCAATGAAATGACACATTGCATTGGGAATCTACCGACTGATATCCAGTCAATTCGGCTTATATTGATCCTATAGGGCAGGGTAGAACTTCTTAGGGTTTTCTAGGTTGTAAATCTTTACGGGAGCAGACAGCCACATCTTTCTCCCACAGAGCAGCTTGTGGCTTCGAATTGCTGACCGTGTGATGAGCAGCCCAAGGCAGAACCCACAGTTCCACCAGGGCTCCTCTGCATTGGGAGACTCTGCAAAGATTTCTTTAAAGTGCTAAAACGCTAAGGTATGACTTTGTTGACTAGGTCTTTTCATTTGCTTCTTAGAAATGCTAAAGCTGGAGAAGAAATAAGGAAGACCTAAGAGCCAATGACACATTTGAAGTGTGGTGTGGGCAGTCTGGAATATACTGAGGGCTTCCGGAAGAACAAACAAACCTGTCATGGAAGAAACCCAGGCAGAACGTTCCTTAGAAACGAGCCTGGCAGGATGCTACCTTGTTTACGTTGGACATGCCATCAGGAAAGACCAATTACTAGAAAAGGTCACCGTGTTTGCAAGAAGAGCGTTTCAGTGAATGAGGAACAATGGGCTCAAGCACACCCACAGATGTGCCGATGACACAGAGCCGGGCAATGGTTTGTTCTGTTTGACTTACGTTCAGTGACCATGAGTCAGAGCTAACTGGCAGGCAACTGCCAGTAACAGCCACCACCACCACGTTTCTGAGCGCTTTGGAGCATTTACTGTCTGCACCACACATTTGGTAATTCATGCTTACAGCTTTGAGAAGTGTTCCCTTCACCATAACCCTCCAACTTGATTGTAAGATAGTTGAGAGGGGTGAGGCTTTTTAGAGGTCTTTTAAAAAATAAACTTTTCATTGAGAGTTGGATAAAGGCTACAGCACAGATCCTAAGTTTCGTTTAGATGTTTTTGTGTCTGCAGTAACCTGATTTATTGTCATGCATTTGTCATTTCTCCTGCCCTTTTACATTTGAGGCCCTAGTCTGGTACATTATTTCGAGAGAAGTTCCTATGTCTTGTTGTTGTTGTTGTTGTTGTTGTTAGATGCTATCAATGGGCTCCTCCCCATAGCGACCCTATGCACAATAGAACAAAACCCCACTCGCCCTGCATCATCCTCACAATTGTTCCTGTGCTTGAGCCCACTCTATGTCTGAGAGGCTGTAATAAAGGATACTAGATTTCCTTCCCAGAAAGTAAAAGAAGCCGGGTCAGCAGACAGCGCTCCTCTGAGTGGTGATCCAGGCATCAAGCCTCTTGCATCCAGTGGCATGCTTGCTTGAAAACATGACTTCCAAGGACATGTGAAGGACAAAAGCATAGAAGCTTGCACGCCCACGGGAGATTTTTATGGACTAGGCCAGAAATAACACACAGCATTTCCCAGTCTATGGCCTAGACTGCAATCACAGGGTCGCCTCCAACTCCAATGGAGGCTGAGAAGTGGTCTGATGGAGCTCAGAGATACAAGGCAGTGGGATGTGGTGAGCAGAATGGTCTCTGCCACACTAGCCAAACCAGACCCAAACCCAAACAACAACAAAAAAGCCTTTCTCCATCAGGGTACTTATAAATATTTTTACCTGCCCCTCTAATAGGTCATATACTTACACTCCTTCTATTTTCTGCTATATTCTGACTCTGATATTGTTAACTGTATTAATCATAGCTTTTCTTTATCCTTGGGTATTTACCAACTATACTTCCAATGCTGAAATAACCACTGTTAATGTTTTGTTATTTTTTTCCGTTCACTATGCAAAGGTTTGCATGTATTTTAGCATATTTGAAATAATACATACAATCTAAATCTATATTTATATTTTTCATCTATCTATCTATCTATCTATCTATCTATCTATCTATCTATCTATCTATCTATCTATCTATCTATCTGATCTTTCTCTCTCTCTCT
>NW_022103898.1:32295717-32303541 GCF_000313985.2 Echinops telfairi
GAAATGAGTGCACAGCAAAGGTGGTGAAGCAAGCTGATGTTGCCCAGCTATCAAAAGATACAGCATCTGGGGTCTTAAAGGATTGAAGATAAACAAGCAGACAACTAGCTGGAAAAGCCCACATGGAAGAAGCACACCAGCCTGTGTGATCATGAGGTGTTGATGGGAACATGTATCAGGCATCAAAGACCCAGAATAAACAATCATATAGATATGAAGGGGTTGGGGGTGGGGGGCGTGGAGTGGAGACCCAAAGCCCATCTTTAGACAATAGTGCATCCCCTTACAGAGGATCACAAGGAAGGGATGAGCCAGCCAGGGTGCAGTATAGCACTGACAAAACATACAACATTCCTCTAGTTCTTTAATGCTTCCTCCTCCTACTATCATGACCCCAATTCTACCTTACAAACCTAGCTAGACCAGAGCATGTACACTGATACAAATAAGAGCTCTTGACAAAGGGAATCCAGGACAGAGAAACCCCTCAGGAACAATAATGGGAGTAGCGATACCATGAGGGTAGGGGGAAGGTAAGAGGAGAAAGAGGGAACCCATCACAATGATCAACATATAACTGCCCCCCCCAGGGGGGATGAATAGCAGAAAGGTGAGGGAAGGGAGAGAGCTGCTGGTGTAAGATATGAAAATAATAATAATTTATAACTTATTAAGGGTTCATGAGGTAGGGAGGGAGGGAGGGAGGGAAAAATGTGGTGCTGATACCAAGGCTCAAGTAGAAAGAAAATGTCTTGAAAAGGATGATGGCAACATATAAAAAAATGTGCTCGACCCAATGGATGTATGGATTGTTATAAGAGCTGTAAGAGCCCCCAGTACAATGATTTAATAATAATAATAATAATAAAAGAACAGAGTCAGGAACAGGTATGGCCTGAGTTTGAATTCTAGCTATGTTTCATTGGCCCTCTGTGCTTGGGGTGGGGGGTGGGGGGCGGGAGGGCACAAAAGTATTCTCTCCTTCCTCAGGTTTGGGGAGGATTAAATGCGCGCATGTGTCTAAAACTCTGAAAGCAATCTTTCCCTCCTTGATGTGTGTATTCATTTAACCAGCAAATTTGTTGCTGTGAAGTGCTGTCGAGTTGACGCTAACATAGAGCAACCTTAGGTCTAGCAGAACAGAACGTCGCCCAGTCCTGTGTCATGCTCAGAACCACTGCGATGTTTGAACCCACTGTTGCGGCCGCTGTGTGAACCCATCTCCTTGAGGGCCTCCTTCCTTGTTGCTGACCGTCAGCTTTCCCAAACACGACATTGTTCTCTAGCAATGGGTCTCTCCTGATGCCTTATCCAAAGTATGTGAGATGAAGTCTCGCATCCCTGCACTTCCTCCCGGACAGATTTTGGTTCTGGGAGTTTATTGGGATTCTCGATGTGGCAGTTACCTGATTTCATGTCAACTTTTTAAATAGGTGATAGGTGTGGAGTCTACCCTGTCACTCAGGTCACAGCCGGGCTGATGCCTTCTTATGGACATGGTCTTCTCATGAAGGTTCTAGGAGTTTTCCTGTTTTCCTCCCTGAAAAGGGCACACTCTGCTTCACCTTCCTGTTGACAAGCCACCTGGAGCCATGCTGATGGCAGCCAGAGCCCTGGAGATGTTTCCACCACCACTGGATCCACAAGACTTTCCACCCACAGGTGTGTGGTCATCGGACATTTGGCATTATTGTATGCACTGCGTGAGTCCAGAGAGGGATTTATAGACTAGTATCAGACATATGGGCTAATATAGGGCTTATGGACTTGATCTGGATTGGGCTGGGATATTTTCTTAATGTACAATTACTCTTTGATATAAAGCTCTCAGACACATCTGAGTGTCTCTGGATTTGTTTCTCTAGTCAGCCCGAACTAATACACTCCATGTGCTCAGCCAACACTACAAGTTAAGTGTATCAACTCTTCTTCGGCCTTCTTTGATCATCGTCCAGCTTTTCCATGCATGTGAGGTGATGGAAAAAACACTGGCTTCGATCAGGAACAGCTTAGTCCTAATTTATTCAGTGTCTATCATGGGCTGGTCACTGATTTAAGGGCTGGGCCTACAAAAGTTCCAAGGGAAGGCATTCATTTTCAGAGAAAACATTCTATAAAGCAAAGGCGTGATGATAGCTAGTGTGTTCTGTGAATGAAGTGAATTGGGCAGCCAGTCAACCAGCTGCTGTCAAATTGATTACTACTCCTGGCAACCCCATGTAGGTCAGAAGAGAACTGGCCCCCACAGGGCTTTCCATGGCTGCTTTTGGGGGGCAGTAGATTGCCAGGTCTTTCTTCCATGACACCTCTAGATATCACTCAATGCTCCTATCTTTTCGGCTATCAGGGAAGGTGTTAACTCTTCATTGCCTTGGCTTGATATATGCTCTGAGGAAATAAGCTAGGTGAAGAGACATAGCAATGGTGGGGTTGAGGTCGAAACTGACTTAGGTCAGGAAGCATCGAGAACAATTTGTTTCATGACTATTTTGCCAGGTAACACCTATTACCCCCAACAGTCAAGTACCGAAACATGGTTTCAGACCGGTCACATTTCACCGTCAGCGGCAAGCCTTCAGCTTGCCCAAAAGAGAACAGAAGAGATGATTTGTAATGGGAAGTTCACTATCAACACACTTGGAATTGATTATCAGCTGAGCTGAATTCACAAGTCCTTAGATGACCGCAGTGAAGAGGCTTCCTGCTGGAAGTGTCTAAGGAAACCAGTAACTCAGCAGGTGTGTATTCCGTGCATTGGCCTCCTCCTGGAAATCAGAGAAGCCTTTGCTGAGGAAGTGATATTTAATCTGAGACCAACGGACACAATGAAAAAGAGTCCCCTATTAGTAATATTTGAGGACTACTTGGGCTCTAGTCTTGTAGTACTTTTTCCTGACTCTCCTTTGTTGTAGTGGTTTGTGTACGTGCATTGATGCCTCACTATAAACTCCTGATGGACAAGGTAAACAAAGTCCAATGATTGTTTACTGATAAATGTTGACCGATGTGGTGAGACAAACAAGAGTGTCTGCTGGATGACCTCTGTGGCTTTCTGTTGCTTGGAAATAATGCTACCTGGGCTTAGTGGCCTCCCTGCCCCCTAGAAAGGTTTCCAGTGCTGGCTGTGCGGGGCAGCTGGTATTTCTAGCACTGGTCTGCCACTCCCCTCAGCAGCTGCCAGCCAAGCTCAGGATGTTGTTTTTTTCTCCTCATGCCAGGCTCTTCTCATGAGGAAGGAACAGGTGAGACCACTCTTCTGAAACACAACCCTCAATGCATCTAGCCATGCCAAGCCCATGCATACCTGTCCATGGGATGTCACGAGACCAGAGTTCACCTGCTTGTTCTCACTGCTGACCATCTGCCTGTAAATTCCTGCCTCTGTAATGAGCTTTTAAATTCTATACAGAAATAATTTTATTAGTCAGTCCTAGAAATTCTCAGGTGATATGATTTATATTTGCTATAACCCTGAAAATAATAATAATAACAAAATGTAGCCATCAAGCTCGGTACCACTGATATTGGGTTAAATTCCTGGGCTTGGCCAGACTAAGGTCTTGTGTTAGTCAAATGCAGGGATCAAAACAGATCATCTGAAGGGCCTCTCTAGTGCTGTTATACTATTGCTTTGTGATAGCTTAAAAAATCATCAGAAATAATCAAGATCAAAATAAAGAATAATCTTTGAACTTTAACTATGATTTTATTTATACACACAAGATTATTTTCTGCCCCTCCCACCCCATTCCCAAATAAAAGGTAGGGTGATGTTTCAGTTAAGAAACAAAGGAAAGAGTATAAGGCCCTATCTGACCTCCTCTGGCTACACATGGGGGAAAAACCCACGTCATCAACAGGCCAAGGGCTATTGTCAGGAAGCAGAGGTGAGACCTACCTTCAATCTCTAGCCTTCTTTTACCCCATCTGACACCAACTGTACCTCCCACAGCACTCCACTTCCCTGCTGGGTTTGACAGCCCATTACAATGGTCACACAGAACTCACACACAATACTCACTATGATGAAGGTTCATTAGGGAAGTGAACAGGTTACCACAAGTCAGGAGACAGTCACTGGTCCACAGAACCAGGCCTCTCCTCAGCCAGCAGCCAAATCTCTCTCCGTTTCTTAGCCACGTGGTCCCTGGGCCTCTGCTCCTGTGGTCCAGGAAGCCGTCCTGCTGCTCTGCCTCAGAGCCTCACCGTGTTGGCACTGTGCTGGGCTCTGTCTCATGGTCTCCTTGCCTCTGACTCTGCTCTTGGTGTGGCATGGCCTCTGCTGGCAGGGAAGGATCTTGAACTTGCTCCACTAGTGTCTCTCCTTCCTTGATGTCCCCAGAATTCTCTGTTCCTACTTCAGAGATGCCTCTTTTGTACACAGGGGAGTGACCAATCTCCTCTACTAGTGGTTCACACACTCTGTTTGTGTAGCCCCACCCAGTCATTTGATGGGAATCACAGAAACATGGAGAGAAGAGTTGTATTAAGAAATTTTATTTTAAGCTCACATGGAAGAAGCACACCAGCCTGTGTGATCACGAGGTGTCGATGGGATCAGGTATCAGGCATCAAAGAACAAAAATCATATCATTGTGAATGAGGGGGAGTGCAGAGTGGAGACCCAAAGTCCATCTGTAGGCAATTGGACATCCCCTTATAGAAGGGTCCTAGGGAGGAGATGAGCCAGTCAGGGTGCAGTGTAGCAACGATGAAACATACAACTTTCCTCTAGTTCCTAAATGCTTCTCCCATCACTACAATCTTGATCCCAATTCTACCTTACAAATCTGGCTAGATCAGAGGATGGACACTGGTACAGATAGGAACTGGAAACACAGGGAATTCAGGGTGGATGATCCCTTCAGGACCAGTGCTGAGAGTGGCGCTACTGGGAGGGTGGACGGAGGGTGGGGTAGAAAGGGGGAACCGATTACAAGGATCTACATATAGCCTCCTCCCTGGGGGATGGACAATAGAAAAGTGGGTGAAGGGAGACGTCGGACAGGGCAAGATATGACAAAATAATAATTGATAAATTATCAAGGGTTCATGAGGGAGGGGAGAGTGGGGAGGAAGGGGGGAAAATGAGAAGCTGATGCCAGGGGCTTAAGTGGAGAGCAAATGTTTTGAGAATGATGAGGACAATGAATGTACAAATGTGCTTTACACAATTGATGTATGTATGGATTGTGATAAGAGTTGTATGAGCCCCTAATGAAATGACTTAAAATACAAAAGAAATTTTATTTTGCCACAGAAACAATAAGTTATAGCTAACTTTTGAGTTTTCTATATATGTTGAGGAAGACAGATAGTGAAATATAATGATTTTAGAAGCACACACCATAAAATGAGATTTCACAATGACGCTGTTAATCATTGTATCTTGATTCTCAAAGTATAATGGAACAATTTGAAATTGGATATATTAAGAAGGGGGATGAAAATTGGTCAGCGTTCTGTTTGGTTGCAGACAGCAGGTTAGATCGTCTTATTGACAGTTCAGAAGATAAAATTGATCTGCTGACAATATTTTAATTCGTTGTGTAATTGAGTATAATTATTTAAGGAGCCCTGATGGCACAAGGGTTAAGCTCAGCTGCTCACCAAAAGGTTGGCAATTAGAACCAACCAGCTGCTCCACAGGAGAAAGGTTACAGCCTGGAAACCCTATTGGTAAATGTACTCTGTCCTGTAAAGTTGCTGTGAGGTTCAACTGACAACGGGTGCAAATAATTATTTTGATGTAATGAAAGATTGCACTTTTGTTTTGGGGGAAATACAGGCTGTTCTTGGCTTGATACACTTACAATGTTTACGTCAGCAGTGGCAGCACCCTGCACCCCAGCACACACACACTCCCATAATAATGTGGGGCAGCAGGTACGTGACAACACTTTCAAGGCGCTGTGTCATTTAATAACCCAGCCACTCTTGAAGTCAGCATGAGTCACTAAAATTGCCAAGTACCTTGCCCCAAGTCCCAGAAACAGTACGCTGCAGCATCAGGAACTGTCGCCCTCTAATCCAAACTCTAAGACCCTCCAGGGTAAGAGAACAAGGCAGGAAGAGTTCCTTACTTCTTAATTCCACACATGGTTCAGAGCCTCAGTAAGACAGGAAAATTCCTGTGTTGCACACTCAGTATGAATCGTTTTTAGACTGTCAACCTCATCACCCATCAACATGACCTTCTGTCTACTCTCAGGCGATTCTGTCACACTCTACATTAGATTATTATTTTTTTATTGTCAAATGTCACACAGAAACCATCCCACCAACTCAACAATGTCTATGTGTATAGTGACATTATGTCCTTCAAATCGTGCCATTTCACTCTTCTTTTCCAGGGTCTTCTTCTGTGCACCAACTCCCCCCGGCCCCCAAGCTTTTTGGGTTGCTATTAACAATATTATCTTATATACATGGTATGTTTTTAAAAAAAATTCATGACCAACTTGTTTTCTGCTTTGAATTTCTGTTTGACACCATGTGTTTTCAGTTACAGAAGGCATGCTGAAAGCAAGGGAAAAACACTTTAATTTTTATTTTTTAAGTAATAAGGATTTCTGCACAATTACGTGGAACATAGATTTCCCAAGTGGACTCCAGGGGGAGGCTTGGCGGGGCGACGCCTGTTTCTTCAGCTCCACACAATGACACAGTTCTTCACAAGCAGGACCATGTACTCCCACTGGAATACCAGCTTCCCAAGAAACCTGAGAGGCTGGGAATGTTGGTGGGTGCGATTTGTCCCAGGCTTCACCAAAGGGTTAAAAGAGCACAAAGCTCATTAACTAGTTAAACCAGACTATTTGCTAGGTTGTCGTTTGGTTTAAAGAAGGCTTCTGAATCAGGTTTTGGTGAGGGGTCAAAATAAACCAACCAAAAATTCAGTACCAAATGCACTGCCTCCAAGTGGAGTCTGACTCATAGCTGACTAACCCAATAGGACTGGGTAGAACTCCCTTTGTGGTTTTCTGAGGGTGTAAATCCTTATGGGGGTAGAAGGTCTCTTTTTATCTCCCACAGAGAGGCTGGTGGCTTTGAGCTGCCAACCTCATAGTTAATTAGAAGCCCAACTCTTAACTCACTTGACCACCAGGGATTCTTGCTTAAAATTAAGATCATTCTAGTATTAGAATATCTGCTATACTTTCTTTTACCCGTAAGCAGATAGAGCACCCACAGAAGGATTTTAGAAGATTAAAATAGAGACAACCTTTTAACATTTTTTACAAACCTTCCTTCTCCTTTGAATGGCAGTGCTTCACTGAGCATGCTTAAAGAACAGACATTTTCCCACAATCCCCTGCTGATTCTGAATGAACAGATTCTCAGCACCCTGCTGAGTGGTGAATATATTACTTACCCTCCTCCTTACTCTGAACTGACAGCCTTCCTGACAACTCGCTTGAAAGACAAATGGCATCGCAGAACTCTGTCAACTCCCTATCCAATGCCACTACGACGCTAATCTGCCCTGATAACAGTTTTTGTCGAGAATAACAGGTGGCAGAAGAAAGAGATGTTCTCAGAGACTGCTGGTTTCTGTCGAAACACTGAAATGTCCCTTTGCGTTGTTTTTAAAAAGGGATTTAGTGAAATCAATATATAGATGAGCAACAGCATCTTGCCTTTCCACACGCTGGGGCCTCTGCAGGGACGTCTCTCCTGCTCTTCCAGAGCGAGCTCTAACGTCACACTCAATACCAATCCTTCCATATTGCCCTCTGGTCAAGCGTTCTTTGGGGGCTTCTGCAACAGTTCCACTTTATTTAGGCCTCTGTTATAGCAACATAGGGAGCCCTTGTGGGATGG
>NW_022103898.1:32303641-32305819 GCF_000313985.2 Echinops telfairi
GATGAGGCTTTCTGCTTCTATAAAGATATCCAAAAGGGCAGTTCTACACTGTCTTATAGGGTCGCTTTGCGTTGGAATTGACTTGATGGCAGTGCTTCATTCTGGCTGATGGCAACAGGTTCTGCTACCATTTATTTATGTATTGGTTTGTCTTGGCTCAATCACATCCGCTTTATCTCGCTCTCTGCTGCACTTACACAGTGCCCTGCACAGAGTACGTGCTGGGTCAAAGATGTTGAATGGCTACCTCACTAGAAGCAGGTTTCTGTTTTGAGGGGTTTGGGGAAAGGTCTGTTTTGAGTATTGCGGTTATGATCATGAAAATTATTGACAAGTCCCAACTTTGGGAATTACTTTCTATGTAGCCGATCAAGTTTTCCCACTCTCGTGGGAATTTCAAGGGTACCTTCCTCATGGAAGCAAGTTTCTGCAAATGTTTCCATATCTAGACATCTATTAGGGTTTCTGCTGCTTCTCATTAATTCAATTATGGTGATTTATAGTTCCCTAAAAGTCATTTTTGTCTTTTATTTTTATAAAGTTTCCTTTGACTTGTAGGTTTAATTAATATATCTGATTATATTCCATTCTTATATTCTATATATGTTTTTTTTTCTTTCTAGAGAAAAAGATGTTGAAACCGTGGTTCTCTCTGGGAGATAAAATTGTGGGCAACTTTTGTCTTTTCCAAATGCTCATAAATCAATGTATGTACAGATTTCTGTATTAGTTGCATATTCATGAAAATACTTTTTAAAAAGCCTCTCTGAGTTTCCTCATTTTAAAGAAACTGAGACCACAACAAGTTATGAGTGAGTTGTAGCCTTCAACTGTAACCTGGAGACACATCCTGGCTCCACCTCTTTTTAATGATGAAGTAAGAGATCACCGTGGTTGCTCGAGCGCTCCCTGGTGGAGTAGGGGTTACATGTTGGGCTGTTAATGGCAAAGGCAGCAATTCAAAACCACCAGTCTCTCTGTGGGAGAAAAAACGAGGCTTTCTCTCTCCTTCAAGAGTTGCATATTGGAAACCCACAGAGGAAGATCAACCTTCTCCTGTGGGCTTGGGTATCGACTCCGTGGCGATGAGTGAGAAGCCACCAAACCACTGCTCTCCCTCTTGTTTTCACCTGTGATAAATGTGACAATTGCTAGAGTTGGGTACAGATCATGGAGGCTTAATCATGAACTTTCTTTATACAGCAAACTGAAAATTTCGATGACTTAGCATAGAGTTGACAATTAAAAAATAACTCTTCTCATGTTAAAAGATATGCAACGATATTATGTGGCAATGAGTAAGACATTGCGATGTAAATTGGAAGGCGACTGTTCGGTATTTAATGCTTTTAAAAGGTCTAATTGTGCAATGGGTTTTTTAAAGGAAAATGGCTTTAAAACAATCTGTAAACAAATACAGCTATTAGTAACCCTAGAGAGGGATTCCATGACTGTGCATTTTTTATAGGAGCAGATAGCCTCGTCTTTTTACCACTGAGTGGCTAGTGGGTTTGAACCATTGACCTTTGTGCTTAGTAGCCCAACACTTATCCCACAGTGCCACCGGGGCTATGGTCCTCAGTTATTTCATTAAGAAACGAATCTCGATGCCACTATGAAAGCACGTTGTAGCTGTGTGTGGGGTAGCTGTGCGCTGTACCATCCGGCCCAGCCACCTACCCCGCAGACGTGACTCCATCTGGAGACGCAGGGCCCGAGACACAGCAGACCCGCGACCCGGAGCAGCTGGGAGGTGGCGAACAATAGCTCTTCAAGTCTACAATTGAAAAAAAAAGGCCTCCAATAAAATTACGTTGCAACAAATGGGAAAGAAACAAAAGGGAAAGAGCAAAAGAGTCGAAGAGGCTGCCCCTGAGAATCTGGGTAGAAACGGTGCTGGACCGAGGGACGCGTCGTGGATGGGAAGGGGGCAGAGTTCCTAAGTGGAAGGCATTGCAGATGCTGATACGACTTGGGAGCCTGCGGACAATTTAGAGGGTCTGGAATTCATTGAAGTATTTCTTAATTCTCCAAAAGTGGGTAGAGAAAAAGATGGTACCAAAAGAAAGTCATTTGGGGCGGTGAATCTGCTGACTGCCAATGGAAGAGAAGGCTGCCAGAGGCCTGGATCCTGCACGGAGAACCGGTGCCACAGACACGGGGCATTCCGGTTTCCCA
>NW_022103898.1:32306073-32307152 GCF_000313985.2 Echinops telfairi
ACACACACACACACATATGTAATTTAGATCTTGATTTTTTGTGTGTTTTCTTTTTTGAATTATTAGTGTAAAGACTAACTACACTCTGATGAAATGTTTTGAAGTGATATGTTTGTCTTGAAGTAATATTAGCGGAGTTGTTGGAGTTATTTTGGTTTTTGTTTGTGTTTTTGCATCAATAGCACTGGTTACTTTGAAGAGATAAAGCTTTCTGTAGTTGAAAGAACATTTGAAACCATGGTATGCTATTTCCACTGCATTAGAGAGTAGCTTTTCTAAATCTGGGGAAATTCTACTTACCAAGTACTGAATTAGAATTTGTTTAACCCATGAAATATGCCCAAGGATCACATGTATGCACATTTTATTTTAAATCCACCCAAAACAAAACTATTCTAAGCAAAATGGCGCTGGACAACCTTGGGTATTCACTGTTGTTACAAGGATACTATCCTTCTGAGCAACTCAAGAAGTGAAACAGGGTTTGGGGGGTGAGAGACTTATAAGCCAGATGCTTGCAAATGAAATAAATGATTCAATAATTAACTGGACAACTCTTCAAAAATCTGCATCAAAATCCACACCTATAGAATCATATTAATGAAACTGTTTGTTTGCAAAAATCCCAGAGTGAAAAAAAATCTGACCCCTCCTCAAGACCTCCTCACCCAAGTAGACTGATATTGGCAGGTTTTACTACGCCAAGCCAGGTTCAGTTACGTGGGCATGTGTTCCTTTAAATAATCATTTTTAATCAAAAATTGAAATCCCTGTGTTATATTGACTACAGATGATTCCTGGGATGTCTTAAGACCTTGCTGGGAAACCCTAATAAGATGGTGAGAGATGTTGCTGTTTAGGATCTGCTGACATAAATGGAGGAACAAACTTGTCTCAATTATTGACCTGCATGGCCTGTTTTTTTCCCCCAACCCATTCTTGACAAGTAGGTCCGATCATCTCAGGATCTGGGTTACTACGGTTCAGCCGAAGCCAGGAAAAATTACTTTTAGTAATCAGAATGTTAATCCAATTTTCTATTACTTTATTGTAAGTACTAATGAACAGGGGTCAAAAAA
>NW_022103898.1:32307986-32338443 GCF_000313985.2 Echinops telfairi
GAGAAATGCATTCTGATTTGATTCAACGAATGTTTTTTTGATTCCATACTTTAATCTTCCCAAACTATAAAAAGAAATGCCTTAATTGCCCTGATAAGGATATAAGCACCTTTCAAAGAGACTTCCTACAATTAGATTTTAACTATTAGATAACTAGTTTACTATACTACACCATAAAATAGGCTTGCCTAATGCCAACTGCCTATTGAATACAATAATTGCATCTGTTCCTACTGGAATGTAAGCTTTAGAAGAGCATTAGCAAGATGAAGGAGGCACAGAGCCTCAAAGACCTCTCGTGTCCTGGAAGCAGCTGATGCTACAAAAGTAACACTGCTCCAGGTCCTGTTTTCAGGTGGCATGTAGTCGGCTATGACTCCTAGGGACCCTATGCACAACAGAAAAAGCCGTCACCAAGTCCGGTGTCACCCTCACGATTGTTCTTATGTTTGAGGCCATTGTTGCAGCCACTGCATCAGTTCATCTTCTTGAGAGTCTTCCTCTTTTTCACTCCTCTGCTAGTTTACCAAGTGTGTTAAGGCTCGGTTGACTAGAGAAACAAATCCAGGGACACCCATATATGCATAAAAGAGAGCTTTATATCAAAGAACAATTGCATATTGAGAAAACATCCCAGCCCAGATCAGATTCCTTAGTCTGATATTCGTCCATATGTCCAACACTAGTCCATAAATTTCTCTTCAGACTCACATAGTACATGCTTTGATGCCAAATTCAAGAAGATCACAGGCCTATGGGTGTAAAGTCTTGTGGATCCAATGAGTGGAAGCATCTCAGCACTGGTTCCTCTGGCTGAGTATGGCTCCTCAACAGGAAGGTGAAGCAGAGAGGGTGTGTGGCCTGCCTTCCAGGAGAAAGGAAGTTCCCAGAATCCTCATGGGAAAACCACACCCACAAGGAAGCATCATCAGGCAGTGACCCAACTGACAAGCTAGACTCCACCCCTTCACTCTTTTTTTTTTTCTTCCTTTCTTTTCTCCTTCACTCTTAATATCCTCAAGTTGACATGAGATTAGGTAACTACCACACCAAGAATGATGTCCTTTTCTGGTAGTAGTTTTTCCTGATAAGTCCTAGTACTTAAAACCAAGTCTTGCCATCCTTGCTTCTAAGGAGCATTCTAGTTGTACTTCTCCCAAGGTAGATTGGTTTGTTCTTTTGTAGTATTATTCGTCACCAGCACCGTAATCCAAACGCATTGAACCTTCTTTCGTCTTCCTTAGTCAACATCCAACTTTCAGATGCGTAGCAGTAGGTTGAAAATACCATGGCTTGGGTCAGGCCCACCTTAGTCCTCAAAGGAGCATCCTTGCTTTTTAACACTTTGAAAAGGTCTCATCGAGCAGATTTGTCCAGTGCAATTCATCATTTAACCTCTTGACTGCTGCTTCTGTAAGCACTGCTTGTGGATCCAAGCAAGAGGAAATCTTTGACAACTTCAATCTTTTCTCCATTATCATGATGTTACTTATTGGTTCAGTTGTGAGGACTTTGGTTTCTTTACATTGAGTTGTCATCCATACTAAAGGTCACAATCCATGATCTTCATCAGTAAGTGCTTCAAGTCTCCTCACTCTCAGCAAGCAAAGTTGTGTCATTTGCATATCAAAGGTTGTTAATAAGCAATCCTTTGATCCTGATGCCAAATTCTTCTTCAGCTTCAACTTGAATTTACATATGAGCAATTGGTGGTCTGTTGCACAGTCATGCTGGCATGGTTTTAGCGGCTAATTTTGAGCATCTCCATCTTCTCTTCCCGTAAATGTAGCCAATTTGATTTCTGTGTATTCCATCTGGAGAATTCCATTGGTATGTTGCTGTTAGTGATGTTGGAAAAAGGTATTTGCTGTGGTGAGGAAAGTGGATGGTGCCCGGCTATCAAAAGATGTAGCGTCTGCGGTCTTGGGGGCTTGAAGGTAAACAAGCAGCCACTTAGCTCAGAAGCAACAAAGCCCACATGGAAGAAGGACACCAGCCGGTGTGATCACGCGCTATGGAAGGGATGAGGTATCAGGTATCATCAGAACAAAAAATCATATCATTGTGAATGAGGGGAAGTGTGGGGTGCAGACCCAAAGTCCATCTGTAAGCAATTGGACATCCCTTACTGAAGGGTTGCAGGGAGGAGACAAGCCAGTCAGGACGCAGTGTAGCAATGATGAAATATACAAGTTTCCTCTAGTTCCTAAATGTTCCCCCCACCCCACCCCCAATATCATGATCCCAATTCTACTCTACAAATTTGGCTAGACCAGAGGATGGACACTGGTACAGACAGGAATTGGAAACACAGGGAATCCAGGGCAGATGATTCCTTCAGGACCAGTGGTGTGAGTGGCAATACTGGGAGGGTGGAGCGAAGGTGGGGTAGAAAGGGGGAACCAATTACAAGGATCTACATATAACCTCCTCCCTGGGGGACGGACAACAGAAAAGTGGGTGAGGGGAGATGTCGGACAGGGCAAGATATGACAAAATAATAATTGATAAATTTTCAAGGGTTCATGAGGGAGGGGGGAGCGGGGAGGGAGGGGAAGAAATGAGGACCTGATGCCAGGGGCTTAAGTGGAGAGCAAATGTTTTGAGAATGATGAGGGCAATGAATGTACAAATGTGCTTTACACAACTGATGTATGCATGGATTGTGATAAGAGTTGTATGAGCCCCTAATAAAATGATTTTTTTTAAAAAGGTATTTGCTATGAAGTAGTCCATGATCTTGCAAACTTTTATCATGTGATCTCCAGATTCATTTCTATCACCAAAGCCATATTTTCAAATGACTGTTCCTTCCTTTTTTGTTTTCAACTGTTCCTTCCTTTTTTTGTTTTCAATTTTCACATCCCAATCACCAAAAATTATCAATGCAACTTGATTTCAAGTTTGATCAATTTCAGACTGAAGATGATGGTAAAATTCTTTAATTTCTGCATCACTAACTTATGTGCTTGGTGCATCACTACAGTTGTATTGGCTTGTATGTGGATAAATCCACATCCTTGTATGTGGTTAAATATAATCCTATCACAGACAGCATTGTAATTCCAGAGAGATGTTGAACTGTCCTTTTTGAAGGTGAATGCAATGCCATTCCTCTTAATTGTATCATTCTTGGTTGGGGGGCTGCAAAAGGAAGCTTGATTGTTTCCATTTAGTCTCCGGAGGGCTTGAGAGAGGGGCTACATGGTGGTGGCAATGTGGCTGGAGGGGCAGGTTCAGGGAGAGAGGATAAGGCAGTCACGGGGAGGCAAAGGGCCCCTCACAAGTGGCTGGAAGTCTCAGGCTCCTAGTCGTGTTTGAGGGCTGGCCTCTCGAGGAGACCCCTGCCCGGTCCCACCTGTGGGCTGGTCATCTTCTTGAGGCATTTCACCTCCTCGCCCAGAAAGTGGTTCTCCAGAAAGTCACCGAGATGGGGGGGCGGGGGGTGGGGGGTTCTGTGTGAGTAGACCTCCACGGCACGCAGGTCAGGAAGGGCCTGGTGGAGGTTTTTCTCCAGGGCCAGCAGCTTCCATGGCATCCAGGGTCCAACCCAACTCATCTTGGGGGGCTTTGCACATCCTGGAAGAGGGCGCGGCCTCAGCGCTGGTTTTTCAGCTTTCAGACACTCTCGGCCCCCTCGCGCTTCTCCTTCGCCAGCTCCCAGAAGAAGTGTCCCCCACCTTCCGAGGCCACATCGTCACAGTCGAAAAAGAAGCCCAGAGAGAAGTAGGCGTACGAGGCCCGCAGATGCAGGTTGACCAGACAGTGGACACCAGCCTCCGATTTGGCAGAATAATTCTGACGGATCCGAGGTCGACATTTGGAAGCCACCACACACAACATAAAATAGTGTTAGCTTGTCCCAATAAGAGGGAGTGGCCAAGAAGATGGTCCCTGAGGTGACGCCTGGAGAGAACATTGGAGAGCGGTTGAAAGTTGGAGGAAGGGAGTCCCCGGTTTTGTTCTCCAAACACTGTTGAAGCAAGCAAGACAGATCCACGGACCGCTGGGCGAGCTTCTGTATCATTGTAGGCATGCGTGATCGTTTTTTGTGCCAACATGGCTCCCGTAGGACCATGTGGGTGGAGTTTAGCCTGTCAATGAGGACGCAGTTTGATTGGAGGGCACTGGAGATGTATGGCTTGCTGGGCCAGGTCACTATGGCTTTGCTTTCACTTCCAGTCGCTCGGCCACATGAAGCCACAATTGCACATGCGAGAGCCCTGGAGATGCTTCCACCACCACTGGATCCACAAGACTGCACACACTGGCCTGCGATCTCCCCGCATTCTGCATCATTACATGCGCTGCATGAGTCTGAAGAGGGATTTGTGGACTAGTGTCAGACTGAACGGCTAATATTGGACTTATAGACTTGATCTGGACTGGGTTGGGCTGTTTCTTTTGGGGGGCGGGGAGGAGGGATGTTTTATTAATATACAGTTGCTCTTTGGTATAAAGCTTTTGTACATAAATGAGTGTCTCTGAATTTGTTTCTCTAGTCTACTCGGCCTAACACAGCATAGCAAACCATATGATTTTCTGATTTAAAATGGCCAATACCAGTCCATTTCAGCTCACTAACCCCTAGACTTCAGTATTTATGTGCCCCATTTCATTTTTGACCATTTCCAATTTTCCTAGATTCGTTCTTAGTACATTCCGAGTTTCATACAAGCTCATACAAAATGGCAAAACTTTAGAACACTGTATGACACATTGAATGATTTATTAAGTTTTAAAATTAAGAATATTAACAATACTATATCTAACATTGTGCAATCCCTGAAACAAACTGTTACACCGAGTCCTCACATTAACCCTATGGCAAATTGTTAACATCTTTTACTGCGGTTTAGAGAGATTAGGTGCATACAGCTCAAAAGTAGTTTGGCCAGAAGTTAACCACAATCTGTTTGCCTTCAAAATTGAATTCCTTTCTTTATTGTAATTTGTTATATATTTATTACTTCCATTTCCCCCTGAGCTTTGTGAAGCCCCCTTCTATAGCCATAGACTTGAGCTGAGGGAGGGGCACTGGTGCAGCCATGGTGAATGCCATGGGAGCCTGGGTTACCTGTACTCCCCTGTTCTACACATGCACAATCCCAGATGTACCACTCCCACCTTATGATGGGTTTGGCTGGTCCCACCCAATCCTATGACTTATTGGCTCTGTGTTGTCAGCTTGGTCATGTGGAATCCCATGCTGAGACACTTCATCTCTATCAGAGCCCAGTAGAACACCAAGAGTTGTTTTGCTGAAAAGCATATGATTTTCTGCTGCAGGTTGCATGACCTTGCTCCAGACCCCCAGGCGCCAGCATTGTGATTTGCTCGCTGAGAATTTCTCTCCAAGCCACACACTGATTCCTCAAAGGGAATCAGAGAGCTAGCACACTGTGTCACTCAAGCCATAGAGTTGCTTGTAGCATAGCCTAGATGCGCTGCAAAGTCTTGTCCTGATTTGGGCCCCACTAAAAGCTAACAGTCTTTCATGTCACCTTGTCTATGGACTGGATCAGTGTTCCTAGGTGGGCAATGCAGGCATTGTGCATCCTTCATCATGGTAAGAGGTTCAAGATGCTATAATGTGCCTTTTCCTTTCCTGTGTTGTGGCATGCCTCTGACCACTGAATTCCTCAAACTTTATTTGATGTGGCAGGAAACTGAATCTTTAAAGGATTTACCCTGTGGCTTCCTAAATCTATATAACATACCAAGGTCTCCAGTGTTTCTAGCCACTTGTGTACCAGGGTTGATAACATCATGTCATCAATGTGATTTATGTTCCTCAATATGTCTAGAGAGTCCAAATATGTTAAGATATCATCATCATTATAAACATATTATTATGCCAGAAAGGAGTCTTGGTGCTATAACAGTTAAGCACTGGACCACTAACTAAAAGTTCATCAGTTTGCACTCACCCATGGGAGAATGGACCTGCCTATCTCTTACCTTGTAAATAACAGCCTAGCAAGCTCTATGGGGCACTTCTACTCTGTCAAACAGGCTTACCATGAGTTGAAGCTGACTAGCTGGCAACAGGTTTTATCATCACAGGGTTAAACTGGTCCTGAAGCAACACTGTAAATATGTATTTTTGTCCATTCCACGTGAATGCAAACAGTCCCTGATCTCCTTTCAGGCAGGGATAGGAAGAATACAATGGGCAAATCAATAGTTCTATGCTCTATGGCCGAGCCTGTACCAATCTGCTCTAGCAAACGTGCCACCTTGGGCAAGGCAGCTGCAATTGGAGCTACTACTTGGTGGCACTTGAGGCAGTATACAATAACCTGTAAGACCTGTCTCATTTCTGCAGAGGACAGACAAGTGCACTGAACAGATATATGATGAAGACGACAGCTCCTACATCTTTTAAAACAGCGAAGGTGGCATCAAAATTATTATTCCTTTGCATCTTCATTTTTATTCTTGGGTTGCCAGAGAAGATTCTAAAGAGCTCTACTCATCTTACCTAGAGAAAGTGGTTTCTGCTAAAGGCTGTACTTGGAAAGAAGAGGTGTGTAGTAACTCAACACCCTTGCTTCCATCTCCTCCTGCCTCACTTCTGCTGTCTCTCCTCTACCAAGATTTGTAAAGGCTTTACCTTGCCAAGGCAAAAATATTTTCCCAAAATAAATTTCCGATCACCTCCCCTCACACCTCAACTGCCAGTGCAAACCATTTTCTAAAGTCACACATAATCTTTACTCAGAGTCTTTGGGTGCTGCCTCTACTACTCTGGACCATAGACACCCTCTAGATGACCCAAGTCTGAGCCTCACTTGCTTCCTGGCCCCTTGTACCCTGAACCACAGCAGAACTGTCCCCTGCCAATCGCAAGAAGTCTGCCAGTGCTCTCCCTGCAGTCTTCTGGAGCAGATACCCTGAGTCCATGAAGTTACCGGGAGCTTCCATCACAGGAATATGTGTTTGCAGGAGTGTATAGCCTCATCTGTCTCCCAAAGAACAGCTGTTGGGTTAACAGCCCAATGTCTAACCCACAGAACTAAGAAGGAGCCTTGGTTTAAGGTCTCCAGGGCAGCTATTCCTGACCATCTTCAGTCCCTCTACCCAAAGTCACATCTCAAGACTGTACCATTAGATGGACCCCACTTCTGAAAACTACTTAAAACTTACATGGGCCACAAGAAGTCTAGCCTTATTAAGTTATTCATTAATTTCTGAATGCTCATCCTCATATTACTGACGCATTCTCGCATCTTACACGTCTACCCCCACCATTCTGTTTTCAGATCCCTTCCATTGTGCATTAGAACTTCCAATCACTGAATTCCACCATATCCTTTTTTTCAGAATGATCTGTTGAATTTTCATTGACATTCTTGGTTTCCCTTGCCTTCACCAAAACCTGCATATTTTCTTTTAATAATTTTATTGGGACATAATCCATGGATCATACAACTCGATAGTCCAATCATATCAAGAAGAGTTGTACAATCATCAACACGATCAATTTTAGAACATCTTCTTCTTTCTTGTGTTCTTTGTTATTAGCTCCCCATTTTCTGGCACCCTCCCTTCCCAAATCCCTAAGAAACCATTAATTCAGCTACTTTCTCTATGGATTCACCCATCCTTGATTTCATATACTGAAAAACAAACACAAACGAAAAATACAGAACAAGTTAACAATAACAAAATAAAATAGAAAAAAACTTCAATTGAAAGGAAAGCAGACAGGATTGAATACTAGAACAACTTTAGGATGGGTCAAATGGGTGATCAAATGATAAAGTGTTAAATTTTAACTTAACCACATCTGCCAAAGTCTACTTTCCAATATCCCTGGTCTATGTTCAGAGAGGATTTGTGGGAGGCTTAATCTATGTGTACTTCCCTATACTTCTGTTTCTTTTTTAACTGATACAACTTTTAAATGGGTCAAAGGGGGAAACCTACGTATTTTTCACTGCAGTGCTCCCACGCTATTGGTGAATGAGTGGTTCCATCTCCCTCCTCCCCTGACTCCGGTCATCCTCAACTTCCGTGCGTTTGGCCTGTTCAGTAATTGGACCCTCATCTCCAGTAGCCTTTTCCTTCGCGCCCCTCGATGGGATGGCATTTTCTTCACTCACATGATCACCTCCTGGACTTCGCCTTCCCCAGAAATTGTTCCACATGCAAAACTAGCCTTCCCACTCTCAGAACAGCCTCCTCCTCTCTTTGTGGGTCACAACCTGAAATATCCCCCTCCACGTTCCTTTTATCCATTTTCCTCCCCCGGTCGCCATGTCGCTCCTATCCGGCATTCTTCATTCATCATTATTACCGTGCCCTTGAAATCACTGCACTCACCAGCATACTCACAATTCTGGACAGAGCTCCTTCCTTGTGCCTGGGCCTGTGTAGTTAAATTTTCCTAGAGATTTGATAACAATAATTCATGATTAAACGAGACCCACTGCCCTGAGTCGATGCTGATGATAGAGACCCTGGAGAGTGTTCCCACGTCTGAATCTGAATGGCAGCCGACTGTCTCGTCTTCGTCCGGTGAAGTGGCTGGTGAGTTTGAACCACCAAATGTGTGGCTAGCAGCCCACAACACCACCAGCCTCCTTATAAATTCTTGATTATCAGCCTCAAAGGGGCTCGCAATGCTACTTGTAAGTCTGATTCCTGCTCCCCACCCCCGGCCTCCCAGAAAGTTTATACTTCTGCTTTCCTCAGAAGGGAGGGTTACACACTCGTTGTTCACGCTCTAAACCTCTCCTCCTTGCCTTGGCTTCTCCCTGCCTAGTGGTTACGTCTGAGGAGGAAAAGATGGAAATGAAATCAGAGAAGAGTTTGCAGGGCACCAAGTGTGCCCAGGATGTTTTATTTTTTAAATACCAGAAACAGTCACATGGGGACAAATACCGTATGCTCTTACACATGCAAAATGGCCAAAGTTTACTTGTGGGTACCAGGGACAGGTGGGAGGGAGGGGAGAAGGGAGACTGACTGCTTTGGGGACAGCAAGTCTCAGTTTAAGGTGGTGACAAAATTTGGAAACAGACTCACACAAAAAATTTTTTTTAATTTAACGAGTGTCATTAAACTGTGCATGTGAAAACGTTGAAAAGGCAAACAAGTTTTTCAAACTTTACTTATCAATTAAAAAAACTAGAAGGCCTTTTAGCAGAGTTAGGTTTGCACCAGTGGGTGCCACACAGATATCCTTTATTCTCTGCACGTATCTGGAGGCTTTGAATATTTTCTGAAGTTAAAACAGTGCAATCTGTACTGAAATCACCCAGGTGATTTCAAAATTACCTTAAAACCTAATTATTTAAGTGAAATAAACTTCACTTTTCAGAGCTGATCACTTTATGACAATTCTCGCACATTGTTTCCCAAGATCAGCTCTCCTGACCTGTATCGCACACTGCCACGTACCCAACACTAGATGTCACTTTACTTCAGGCATTTAAAGCTTGAACTGGGAACTTTCTGGTTGACATTAAATGAACTTGAATACATTTTTGTATCATTTCCTTTCTCCAGTAGGTATGTAGCTGAGGGAAATTGAGAATGTTCTCTACACAGTCAACCAGGAAGGCGAGAAGCAGATCTAACTTGGTTCATTGTCTCATCCTTGACCATTTACCGCACTTAATAGGACTTTGATTGTTAATTGAAGAGACCGAAAGACACAAGACACTGTCACAGAATGTTTTCTGTCCCATATTTGTAACATTTTTTCTTTAAATGCCAGCTAAATCTTTGATGTCACTCGGTGGAGGTACGGGGCACCTAACCACCTAATCCAAGTCATGGTCTTTTCAAAGGCCTCACAGGAGGCAAGGCCCAACAACGGAAAAAGGAAGATCCTAAAGCAGCGGTTCTCAACCTGTGGGTCACGACCCCTTTGGGGGTCGAACGACCCTTTCACAGGGATCGCCTGATTCATAACAGTAGCAAAATGACAGTTATGAAGTAGCAACGAAAATAATTTTATGATTGGGGGTCACCACAACATGAGGAACTGTATTAAAGGGTCAAGGCATTCAGAAGGTTGAGAACCATTGTCCCAAAGGACGTGGGGCACCTGACATGTGGAGTTGGCGACGAATATTAACTATCCTGGGAACTGCCAGAAGAACAGACAAATCCATTTTGGAGAAAGGATAAGCAGAAGCTCCTTAGCAGTAAGGATGACAAAACTTTGTCTTGCTTACTTTGGGCATGTTTTTGTAAGACCAATTTCTGAACCAGAACATTGTGTTTGTTAAAAGAGAGAGGAAACCTTCTAGGCACCGCAGTGGCACAATAGCTGCCACAAAGGGTTCAAACACACCAACAATTGTGAGGACCACTCTGGAAGGAGCAATGTTGTGCTTACGGAATAAAGCCGCCATGGGTCGGAGCCGACTGACTTGAAGGCAACCAACCACAAGTGTCTGGTGCCGGCCTTAAAGGACAAAAGAAAGAGTCTGACTCTAATCTCTGAGCTCAGTTTGTGGGCCAATGGGGAAGAGGCACTGCCTGCTATCTTCGACACAAAGTTGTGTCTGAGTCTATTGGAGGGCTGGATCTTGGGACAAAAAAGGACTCCTTAAATCAATAATCAGGATCGTTGGGGGGAATAAGGATCTTTGATAATCCAGAAAACCATAGACTCTATCTAAATGTTTCCTACGATGTATGTGTTTATAGTCTATAATACAAACATAAAAACATGTAGTTTCTGCAGGTGTGCAAGCCTGCTCAAAGCTCTGTCATGGCCCCAGGTTAAGATCCCGTGCCTAAGAAGGACTAAAGAACACTGTCCACTGGCCTTTCTCAAACTTCGGAGCCTTTTTCATTCTGGCTCTGACAACATGTGCCTCTGAAGCCTGCACACGTGCTGTGGACTGGACAATTGGGTCATCTGATGAACCCCAACCCGCTCTGGGGCCCTGGAGGTGTCGTCAATTAGGTGCTGAGATGCTAACCACAAGGTAAACCCACCTGCCACTCTGTGCAGCGATTTTGCTCTGGCAATTAAAAAAAAATACAATCCCATTACTCTTAAAGCAAAACCTCTAATTCCTGATCTTTCTTTGTTTTTAATTAATCATGTTCTTTGGATATTTTCTTAAAGCAAATTATCAGTAAAAGCATATTCCAAAACCAGAGTCCATTCGGAATCATAGTGACCCTATAGGATAGCAGTTCGCAACCTGCGGATGGCCTAAGACCATATTTCCTATGGTCTTAGGAACCGAGACATCGCTGCTCTATCCGTCTCCAGGCGGGTCTGCCCACAGGCAGATGCGCCCACACCAGGAGGAGCTGTATGAAAGGGTGGCGGCATGAGGAAGGTTGAGAACCACTGCGCTAGGACAACGTAGACCTGCTCCTGTGAGTTTCTTTTAAGGGAGTAGAGAGCCGATGGGGGTTACAGCTGCCGGCACTGTGGTGAGTTGTAACCCTCTGCTTCTTAACTTATGGAAAAAAGGGCTGGAACCAAACAAAATGCTGCATTTTCAAAACTCATTCCATACCCACTTATCAAATCAAATCTATAAATTTCCAGGAATTGAAAATAGTTGGACTGAGAACTTCAAAAACACCAGACTTTTCTTTCTAAAAAGTATCATCATAAAGCTTGATTGAACGACCACCCCTTGTGGAAGAGATCAACCTACAGAAATCATGATAGACTTACTCAGCAGACATTTCTCTCTGGTTCGAGCCAAGATTTTAGAACAATACTTAATGATTGCATCAATTTCTGGCTCTATGATGAGCTAATTTGTCATGTTAATTCCATCCATCAAGCTTCAGCGTTTATTTTACCATCATTCTTGATACATTTTTAGATCATCAGCATTTTTAAAGTTAACTGTTTCTCAGCTTGGGGAGAAGTCCAGTGTGGATGACAGGTGCACAGCCTTGCTGGTGGTGGTGTTATTTAGCATCCAGTCATAAGACACACCGTTCCTTAAGCTTCTCGTTGAAAAACGAACTTGAAGTGATCTATTCTTTTGATTGAGACTTCTAAGCCTATCATACAGGTCTCACAGCCGTCTATCCTTGGTAGACAACTCCACAGTAACAGTTTGAGGGCCAGGGAAGCAGGGTGCCCTGCCTCATCTGATCAGACGCCTTCCCCCTGAAAGAACACCAACATCATGAAAACGGGGCTCTGCTCTGTCCTTCCCTGCGCAAGGCCCACTCCCTGGAACGCCGGCTGCCACGTAGGAGGTGCTGGGGGAACACTGCCCGAGAGAAAACAACAGCAAGAAACAGACCAGCTGCCGTTGAGTCATTTCTGCCTCCTGACCATCCCGTGCGTTCCCGAGTGTAACCGCTCCCTGGGGTTTGCATGGCTGTAATCTTAAAGGAAATGAATCGCCAAGACTGGAAACTCCAAACTTTCCGTCTGCAGTGAACTGCTACATGAGATTCGAACCGCCAACCTTTCAGTTAGTAATTGGGCATCAACTGCTGCACCACCCACAGTGAGGTAGCACATCCAATATCGGGGAACATGCAAATCTTACTTTGGATAGGAAGCCTATTGCAGCCTGGAGATGCCGCGTCTCAAGCGGTTGTGGTTAAGGGCCTTTGAATGGATTCCGCCGCACAGTGACCCTGTAGACAACAGAATGAAACACTGTCCGGCCCTGCATTGTCCTCACAATTGTTACATTTGACCTCATGGTAGCAGCCACTGTGTCAATCCATCTCATTGAGGGTCTTCCTGACCCTTTTTTGCTGACCCTCTACTTTACCAAGCATGATGTCCTTTTCCAGGGACTGGTCTCCCCTGATAACATGTCCAAAGTATATGAGGTAATGTCTCACCATTCTCACCTATAAGAGCTGTACTTCTTCCAAGACAGAGATGTGTGTATGTATACACATATAATCTTAATTAGCTTTAATCTATTTTTTAGAGACAAATAATAATTTCTAATGGTTTTAGTCTAAATATCTACAATCTTTTTATCTAACAAGTCCATTTTCTTCATTTCCCCCTCTCCCAATGGTTTAAACGTATTACAAAGAGGTGTGAAATCATCAGCACAATCAATTTTAGAACATTTTCTTCATTCTTATACCCATTATTATTAGCTCCCCATTTCCCCTCAAGTCTCCTGCCATAAACCTAGGAAACTGTTAATCCAGTTATTATCTCTCTATATTTACCTATCCTGGATTTCTTTTCTTATTTTTAAATAACATTTTAATTGACATATCTTACTCATGCCAATATATCCCTTCCCTTCCCAACCACTTCTGTTGTTCAATCCCATGGGGTGGGGTTATACAATCATCAATGCAATCAACGCTCCTCCCCCACCTTCCCTCTCACCCCCACCCTCTTCCTCCATATACACTGACTTCCTATACCCTCAGGGAACCATTCCTCCAGTCTCTGTCTCTGAGGGGTCATCTGTCTTGACCACCATGTACCCAGTGATCACAAATATACAAATGAACATATGCAAATCTAACATGATTAATGAGATATATCACATAAAGTCCTTAATAGTAAGGGGAGGAAAACTTTAAAAAAAAATCATTTTATTGGAGGCTTGTACAACTCTTATTACAATCCATACATACGTCCACTGTGTCAAGCATATTTGTACGTTTGTTACCATCATCATTCTTAAAACCTTTTCTTTCTACTTGAACCTTTGGTATCAGCTCCTCATTTTTACCCCTCCTTTCCCCACCCTCCCTCATGAACCCTTGATAATTTATAAATCATTATTATTTTTTCATGTCTTACACTGTCTGACATCTCCTTTCACCCACTTTTCTGTTGTCTGTCCCCCAGGGAGGGGGTTATATGTGATAAGTTCCCCCTTTCTCTCCCACCTTCCCTCCACCCTCCTGGTATTGCCACTCTCATTATTGGTCCTGAGGGGTTTTTCTGTCCTGGATTCCCTGGGTTTCCAGCTCTGATCTGTACAAGTGTACATCCTCTAGTCTAGCTGGATTCTTAAGGTACAATTGGGATCATGACAGTGGGGAGGAGGAAGCATTAAATAACTAGAGGAAAGTTGTATATTTCAGTGGTGCTATACTGCACTCTGACTGGCTCATCTTGGGAGGAAATCTTAAAGAACTAGATGATAGTATGGGGTTCATCAGTGTGATACCACACCCTGGATTTAGCCTCTGTTCCATGTGGTCCTTCTGAGAGGGACTGTCCAATTGTCTTGCTGGTGGACTTTGGGTCTACACTACATCTGGATTTCATATAAAGAAAATCATACCAAAAAAAAAAAATCCCTAAAACTGCCAACAAGAACAAAATAAAACAGAAAAATCTCCATCCAAAGGAAAGCTGAAAATATTAAAAACTAGAGCAAATTAAAAATAAAGTAAATGGGAAAGCAGATGATAAGATGTTAAATTTTAACCTAACTCTATCTGCAGTAAGAGCCCTGGTGGAGCAGCGGGCCTGGTGCCAGGCCGCTGCCTCAAGGTCAGCAGCTCAAACCCACCAGCCTCAAAAGCCCAAGAAGATCACTCAGCTCGGGCATGCAGGGGCAGATTTGACTTGATGGCTTCAGTAGTCCACTTTGCAATGCATTCTATCTGAGGTAAGACCATTCACATCCCTGGCCAATGGTCCAAGGCAGGGGTGCTCACACTTTTTCAACATGTGAGCTACTTGGAAAGTGATCCAGTCAAAATGATCTACCAACTACAAAAATGCAAAACATATATTTATTTATTACACTTATTCATAAATGCATTGAGAATTCCTTATGTGTACAATGCATGTTTATGTACCTTGCATAACCGCATGAGTCCATGTTGCACAACAAAACACAGTTAACTATGTACGTTTTTTTGTCATGACCTGAGTTTACTCTGATGACTTGCACTGAATGGAATGAGCCAGAGATGCATAGTCCGGACAGTAGCTGCTGACAGCCAGCCTCAAGCACACTTCTAAATGATCATCAGTCATGGTGGAAGGGTTCTTGGGCTTAATGATCTTTATGTGGGAAAAGGCTGACTCACATAAATAAGTAGAGCTGAATAATGCAGTCAAGGAGGTAGCGCATTTTCTCATGTTTTGGTACTTTCCCTCTGAGAGTAAGTTCCAGAACTGTTCATGCTCTCTGTACTTCAGCTGAATGTCGGCTTGAAGGGTCAAAATCTCCCATTCCATATGAAAGTGATACGTTTTTGTCTTCTTGCTTGGTCCAGCTCCCCCACTAATTTTAACACCCTTTCTTACGTTTAAGAGAAAAAAACCAAGGTCTAAAAATTGGCGAAGACTTAGCCTGCCAAGTTTGCTGCACTTAGCGCAATTGTTGGCGCATGGTTTTGACACCTGAGACTGCATCTGATTGGCTGTGCTGTATATCAGTTAAGTGACGGGATTGATGTCAAGGCCTACTTCATCTCATGTACTTTCAATATGCTATCAGAAGAGACCAGTCCCTGGAAAAGGACACCGTGCTTGGTAAAGTAGTTGTTCTAGCTGGTAGGTATCAATGAGTGGGTTCTGACCTCTAGTGACCTTGGGCACAACAGAACAAAACACTGCACACTTCTGTGCCATCCTCACAATTATTCCTATGCTTGAGCCCATTGTTGCAGCCATCTCGTTGAGGACCTTGCTCTCTTTCACCATCCCACGACTTTATCAAGCATGGCGTCCTCCAGGGACTGGTCTCTCCTGACAATGTGTTCAAAGTGAGTAAGACAAAGTCTTGCCATCCTTGCCTCTAAGTATGCCTCAGGCCATACTTTTTCCAAGACAAATTTGTTTGTCCTTCTGGAAATCCATAGTCCTTTCAATAGTCTTCTCCAGTATCACAATTCAAATGCATGGATTCTTCTTCAGTCTTCTGTATTTGAGATGTCCAACGTTCACATGCATGTGAGGCAAACGAAAATCCCATGGCTTGGGTCAGACGCACCTTAGTCCTCAAAGTAACATCCTTGCTTTTCAACACCTTAAAGAGGTCTTGTGCAGCAGATTTACCTAATGCAACACATCTTTTGATCTCTTGACCGCTGCTTCCATGGACATTAATTGTGAATCCAACAAGACAAAATCCTTAATAATGTCAGCCTTTTCTCCAGTTTTCATGATGTTGCCTATTGGTGCAGTTGTCAGGATTTTGCCCTTCTTTATACTGAGCTGTACTCCACACTGAAGGTTGCAATCCTTGATCTTCATCAGCAAGTGCCTCAAGTCCTCCTCACTTTCACCAAGCGAGGTTGTGTCATCTGCATACCACGGGTTGTTAATAAGCCTTCCTCTAATCTTTATGCTGAGCAAATCATCAGAGAAGCTGGCTTATATGTAGAAGAATTCATCCTGTGGCATCAGGATTGGAGGAACAGCTGGGTGGTGGAGAGGGAAGTACATTGGAAGCTAGCTCTTTAGTGACAATTAAATGCAAGTAATATGAGTTGTATATTTAATATTTAGATTATCAGTGAACAGTTCTTAATTCTAAACGCACTTTGGTTCATCTCTTTTTACCCTCTTTCTTTTTTTGGTAGGGGGTTCCTACCTACTGTAGGTAAAACATTTGTAGATTAGCTGGTTCCCGTCGTTCCTTCTCTCCTGCAAAGTGTGGCAATGTAAAAATGCCCAGAGCAGTCACGTGTGGATAAGAAACAGCTGCACATGAAAATTAATTTATGTGGCCTTAAAATTACTCTGAGGTAGAGAGTAAAATGCCTTTTCAACCTACATTCTGAAAGGAGTTCTAAAGCTAATTCCCTGTAAATCATGGGATGGAAGGGAAGAAAGACACACAATTTTGGTTAGTCAATCGAATTTGAATAATTAGCGCTTTTAAGTGTTGGATATAAAATTAGGAAATATCAAGTTCACTGAAAGGACATGACTATAGTCAAAGAAAGTCTTTCCTAAACTCTTTGTATTGTGTGGTTCATGTTACCATCGCTCTAAACAAGAAATTTGATCATTTTGGCAGCTTCATAAGGGAAATTTTTTTTTTAACAAAACGCCTTTGTAGTTTTCCTTCTTTCCTTTTTTTTATCATACCTTTGAAATTTCCCTGGGAGTAACCAAAATGGCAAACATTCTCTACTCCTTATATTTCCCCAGGTGCTGTTATCACGACTCGGTGGTTGCAATGCCACTTACAGCTGGTTTGCAGGTATGTGTCTGATGTCAGCCTTTGGGAAGAGACTGGAAGTTTCAGCCAAAATCATTATAGCAACCTGACACAGACAATAGTCGATTGATTTTGTATGCTTCTCTCTTGGTCTGCTTAAACCCATCTAAATCTTTTCTAAATACACAAACACACTTTCATTCTAGTTAATTGCTCCTTCATCTGAAAACCTTATCTCGAGAAGATAAGCTTATTCAATGAACTCTGATTCCCTGGTTTTCTTTATAGAGGGAATATTTAAATAGGAATACAAGAACTGAATTTTTTTAAGTGAAATTAAGCCGGAAATAGAAAAGGTGTTAGTCATTATTCTCACAGTTGCTGCATCTCTGAGCTAATTCACACAGGAGGCCTAACATTTGAAGCAACATTAAAATGTGATGAGTCACTGGCTTGTTTCACTGTTTGACTTGAGCCTGTTGTTAATTTCAGTGCTCTATAAACAGCAGTTAAGCACAGAGATTAAAAATATATGCATGTATTTGGTTTAATCTTTAAGTCTTACAATGTAGGTGCTTAGCAATATCTGTAAAAACAAGATTTGGAAAATATTCTAAGAATGCACTATATTTGCTATAGTTTAACAGTCTGCTTCATCAGTCATGGAATTTACTACAAAATTATGTGAACATTGTAGCTTCAACCTCTGCATGGCTTTTGAGAAAAGAAATAATCTGGGGTAAGGAAAAGCAATTAGTTGAATGTATTTGAGGATTGAAATAGAATTAAAGCAATAATGACAATATTTAGTTAGGAAAGTCTAACTACCCCCAAAGAGTTTCCTAGGCTCCCTTTGGGAGCAGATGACCCAGTCTGGTCTTGTGGAGCCGCCGGTGGGTTTTAATCACCCACCTTTCAGTTAGCAGCTAAGCATGCACCCCAATTTACAGATGACGAAACTGAAGCATAGCTCATGGCATTCAGTCAATGCCAACTCATGGTGACCCTGCAGGACAGGACAGAACTGTCCCTGTGAGTTTCTGAGGCTGTAACTATTTACCAGAGTAGAAAGCTCCATCTTTCTCCCTAGGAGAGCGTGGTGGTTTCAAACTGCTGACCTGGTAGTTAGCAGCACAATGTGTAACCCCTCCACCACTAGGCCTCCTGTAGGCCGTATGTCATAGAAGCATCCAGAGGGTAGATAATTTAGTGGAAGGAAGGAAGAGCTGGGGTTGGAGACTAGGGATAGAAAACCAGAGTTTGGACCCTTGGCCATTTCGCCATTGTGCCTCTGTAGCCAGGGCTTCCAAGGGCTCATTCAAGTTCAACTCCCAGTTTGAAGCTCTGTTTGCACATGATCAAATCATTTAGTTCACTTTTGCTAAGGTAATGAGAACACCTGGTGAAAACAGTGTTAAACTATGGTAGATGGTATTCCATGACAGGACGGAATACCCAAATATACTGTATAGAATTTTTTTTTTTACTGAATAAATTGCTAGAAATCATTTTTGAGTAATTAGAACTGAAAACCACGTTCTTGTTAGTTGCCATCAACTCAAGTCCAATGCATGAGGGCTCTGTTTAACTCAACAAAAGATTGTCTGGCCGAGCACGTACTCAAAATCACTCCTATGTTCAAACCCTTTGTTGCAGCCACAGTATCAGTCCATCTTATGGCAGGCTTCCCTTAGATCTGACAACCTTTTGCGTAACCAGACGTGTCTTTTTTTATTTTGGATCCTAAGGTGTTCCTTTTTGATGTGTGCAAAGTAAGTAAGACAGAGCCTCACCATCCTCATTCCTAAACAGCATTCTGGCTAAACTTCCTCCAAGACTGACGCGTCCATTCTTGGTCAACACCGCCAGTCAGATACATCAATTCGTTGGTCTTCCTTTTCCTCGGTCCAAGTTTCAGACGCCTGGGAGACAAATGAAAAGGCCACAGGTCAGGCGCTCCTCAGTCACCAAAGTGTCATGTCACGAAATTGAAATGCTCTCGAGGCTCGTCGGCAAAGCAAACACCGCTGCACCTGGTAGGAACAAGATAAACAACAATGCATTTTTATTAAATTCTCACCCTGTTTGATTCTCAAGCTTTTGGCTAAGATCAAATATAAATTCTTACTCTGTGCCAAACATCATTCTAAGTGTGTTCAATCCTCACGCAGACTTTATAAGACAGTGTTGTTATTATGCCCACTTGTTCATGAGGTTAAGTGAGAGGTCATGCGTTCATTCTATCTTCTCCTGCCTCTATCCCGCTCTTCCCGGAGATTTCTGGAACTGCTGGTATTTCTTGTGGCTGTCTGTTGGTGGGCAATTTAGAAACCATTAGTTAGACTATTTTTTGCTCTGGCGAGGAGGGTTGGAATCTTTGATTTAGGGTGCAGTTGGAAGATAATTGCTGCATCATAACAGAAATTTAAAAAAACCTTTAGGGCATTTGGCATGCTACCTGCCGTCTGGCAGAGCACAACCAGTTTCGGGGAATGGTGATAACCCGAGGCTCTTGATGAGTCAGGCATTTGGAATCATGGCGCTACCTCTTAGGAGATCTTGATCTGTAGACTGCAGGACAGGCCACAGAATGGGCTGTCTGCCTTGCTCCTTTAGGGAGGGATGAGAGGAGGGAGGAGAGGGCTAGGAGGAGAGGGCTGAGCGAGTGAAGGGAATGAATGTGGCAGGAGGTTATATAAAGTCTCTAAACATGCTTCCTCGTCTCATCACTCAACCTTTTCCATTACCTATTTGATGTTTGCTCTTTGTTTAGCGATGACATCCGTTCACTTTCTGTCAGTTTCTTCTTAGTCCTGGGAGAACATTCTACAGGGAATGTGCTTTCTGAGACCTGAGCCCCCAGGCCCACCCATGCTGTGCCAGGGAGGTCACTTTCTACAGCGCTGGTTCTCAGTCTGTTTGCCATCTTTCCCGGTGTGTCACCAATGCTGACAGGGAGCCACACCCCCAAGAACAACTCGGAAACAGATTTTCTTTAACCACATTGTGACTTTGTTGAATTGGGATGTTTTAAACTAGGCCATGCAGCTGTATAACATCATACTTCCTCCCTGTTCAGCAAATATTTATCGAGAACTTAGTCTGTGCCCTAGACCACGGCACAATTCTGAGTCCAGAGCACGGTGACGCTGGGCATCTCCTCGTGATGGACGGCAAGCCCAAGATGGCTTGTCTATTGCTAATGCAGACTGCGGTCACTCTTTTAATTCGACTTGCTTGTCAAGCCTTCACTTTCTTTCTGTTTCTGCTTTTGGGTTCCTTCTAATACTAACACCATTCTCTTCAAAAACACCAAATCACCCACACTTCCTTATTCTTTTCTATAAGGTCATTATTGATTTATATTCCTCTTTTTGGCTTCATTCAATGTTTGTATCTGGTAGTGCAAGTCAAGTTACAAGCATTTACTCTGCTGCACAGGGCGTGTATTCGTCCCTGGGTGGTACTAGCCTCTTTGAAGTTCAGATTTGTCCTATCTCGTAGGCTAACCACTAGCACCTAGAACAGAGCTCCAAGCACATAGCAGGCATTCAATAAATATAGGTTGGGCGGATTAGTAAGTGGAATAGTTCCCCTAACCAACGATGCTCTTATTGCTAGGTGATCACTGAGTCAATTCTAACTCATAGTGACTATGCACGACAGAGCTTACCACCGCCTACTCTTGCACCATTCTCATGATTGTTGTGTTGAAACCCATTGGTGTAGCCACTGCATCAATCCATCTTGTCCAGGGTATTGCTCTTTTTCACTGACCCTTCACTTTACCAAAGGGATGATCTTGTCCCGGGACGAGTGTCTCCTGGTAACATGTCCAGAGGGCCTGAGACGGTCTTGTCATCCTGACTTCTAAAGAGCATTCTTGCTGCACGTCACCCGAGACGGATCTGCTTGTTCTTCTGGTGGCCCACCGTGCTTTCAATGTTCTTCACCAACACCGCCCAGGATCAAATGCACCCATTTTTCTACGGTCTTCCTTGTCCAGTGCACAAGCTTCAAATGCACATGAGGTGACTGAAATACCATGACTTGGGTCAGGCACACCAGAGTCCTCAAAGTGACATCCTTGCTCTTCAGCACCTTAGAGAGGTCGTGTGCAGCAGATTGCTGAAAGCAGTATGCCATTCAATGTCCTGACTGCTGCTGCCATGGGTGTTGATTGTAGATCCAAGCAAAATGGAAACCTTGACCACTTCAAGCTTTTCTCCACTTGGCATAGTGTTACCGATTGGTCCAGTTGTGAGGGTTTTTTGTTTTCTTTTTGCATTGAGTTGCAATCTGTTCTGAAGGCTTCAGTCTTTGATTTTCATCAAACGCTTCAAATCTCCCAGCACACAAGGTTGTGTCGTCTCATATCACAAGTCGTTTAAAGCTTTCCTGTAATGCCACACTTTTCTTCACCGAGTACAGCCTCTCAGATGGTTTACTCAGCATACATATTGAATAAGTGTGGTAGGAGGATACAACTCTGGTGCACACCCTTACTGATTTGGATCATGCGGTATTCCCTTGTTGTGTTCGCACAACTGCCTCTTGGTCCATGGACAGGTTCTACATGAGCACACCACAGCATTCTGGAACTCCCGTTCTCAAGGCTACCCATAGTTTGTTATGATCGACACAGTCAAATGCCTTGGCACAGTCAGTGAAACACAAGTAAACGTCTTTCTGGTATTCTCTGCTTTCAGCCAAGATCCGTCTGACATCAGCAATGATAGTCCTCTGGCCATTTTAGCTTCTGAATCCAACTCAAATTTCTGACAACTGTCAATGTAGCACTGCAGCTGTTTTTGAATTATCTTCAACAATATTTTACTTGAATTTGATATTAAGATATTGTTCAATATTGTCCCCTACTCTGTTGGATCCCCTTTCTTTGGAATAGCACAAGTATGGGTCTCTTCCAGTTCGTTGGTCAGGTAGCTGGGTTCTAAATGTCTTGCCATAGACGAGTAAGTGCTTCCAGTTCATGAATATACCATTAAAGCTCTGAACTAGATCTGCTGGTAGAAAGATGAATGAGCTGTCCTTTTTGCCTTTTTCAGTATACAACTAAAAAGGACCTACCACTCTAAAAGAGCGTTATGGTTTTAACCAGATGAAGTTAATTTTGCCCTTGTGTGGGCATGGGATGATAGTCTAAAACGTTATCCTATAACTGAAAATTGGGTGTCATTATATGTTGGCATACTTCATGAATATTGACATGCTGACATCACTTAGCAAGAAAGCAGGCATCGATCTTATGTAATCTCCTTTCTCTCTTTTTAAAAGAATTGTATTTGTGGCAGCAACTAAGCTATAATGCACTTTTACCTTGGAACTAAGCCAATCAACTGGTTGGTAAGAGTTGTGGCTATATCATTACTGTTATTATTATTACCACCTTACAATTATCATCACCTCACCACAAATATTATTGTTATTCCAAATGAGAGTTGTAATTATAGCACTTTTAGATCGATTCTTTCCCCCAATGAATTCCTACCCTCTCTTCCCATTTTATCTCATTTTAACTGTTTATATAGGAGTTATTCAATGAAGTCATATAAGCTGAAGAACATGGTGTGGGTACCGGTGCCCTCCTAAAGCTAAAGGAACATGTCTGCCAGGTGTGGCATTTTCTCTGCCTGCAGCTAAAGATTTCAAATCTTTTTTAATTAATGGAAACTTTTTTTAAGTTGGTCATTAAGAAAGTGAGAAGTGGACAGTTACTATGGTCCTTCTGCAGAGCCATAATTCCTTACATGATGCGTTATAATTCTGGACTCTCTGCTTGTGCCTCTAATCCCGTTTGGAAGGCACTCTCGTCTCTGCACAGGGTGCCCGGCAGTGTCGTGGTTATACGTACAGTCTCAGAAACCCACAGGGTTGCTATGAGTCAGCATTGACTCAGTGGCAGCAAGTTTGGTGTTTGAGTTTCTCTTCGATGATAATGAATAGGATTACGGTGGGATTCGGTCCTGACCTTAGAGGGAGGAGACAACATCACAACCCTTTGTTTCCTTTCCACAAGGGTCTCCTGAAAGGAAAAGCCATTCTTCAGTCTATAAGAGCCGTCTTGGACATGGAAAGAAATCCCAGGGCCATCAAAAGAAGAGCCCGCTCTAGATATCTGTTTGGCTTGGTGGAGGCCAAGATCAGAGCCCCCAGAGACTGTGGCCCAGAGACCATGGGACAGAGCAGAAGAGTCAGGCTAAGACCAGAGGCTGAGTCAAGGAAACTGTGAGATATCACAGGAGCTCAGCACCCAAACTAAATGGGACTGGGAGGCAGAACAATAGGCAGGCTTCCTGGGCCACAGAGGCAGAAGCCAAAGGACCATGTGACTGGGAGGTTGAGGACTGGAGAGAGCGTGGCTGCAGGCTGAGGAGAGGTCACCAGTAACTGCCTCCTCACTGGTCACTGACCTTGACTTATGGTAACCTATTAGCTTCCCTAATGACCCCCCCATATTTATCAGTTTTGTCTGTGACTTCTTGGCCATTTCAACGTATCCTAGAACCCAGCATATAAATTGAGTGTTGTGGGAAGAAGGGTTGGTGTGAGAGCAAGTCAAAAAGGATGCAGGAATCCTGCCTTTCACTTCGGGCTAGGCCGGAGCATGTGCACAGGTACAGATAAGAGCTCAGGACAGACGGAATCCAGGTCAGAGAAACCCCTCGGGAACAGAAATGGGAGTAACCTCGGGGGAAGGGAGACAGCGGTCGGTGTACGATATGAAATTAATAATAATTTATAATTTACCAAGGGGTCACAAGGATGGGAGGTGGGGAGGGAGGGTAAAAAGAGGAGCTGATATACCAAGGGCTCAAATAGAATGTAAACGTTAGAAAAGAATGCTGGCAACATATGTACAAATATGCTTGATGCGATTGATGTGTGGGTTGTTATAAGAGCCCCCCAATGGGATCTTAAAAATGAAAAAAAGAAGGATGGAGGGTGAAGGCAGGTCTGATCGCTACCCCATGGCAATAGAGAAGCCAGAGGAGGTCAGAGATGGCCGTCCCCGCCACACCATTTTCACCAGGACCACTGGGTCCTTAAGAGGAACCTCACAGCCCTGATGAGACAGAAGGGTGAGGTCCATAGGAGAGCTTGTAGTTGGGTGCCCACGATTCCCAGGGGCACCACGTAAATGGACAGGATGGAAACGGCACACCTGGCACCGTGCAGTGAACCACGCTGTATGTGGAAGTATCGGCCGAATCAAGACGGCTGTTCTGCGTTACGTGGACTCATCCCATTGCCTCGAATGACGACTTTATTTTTTTCATGAATAGTTTCCTGAGAGGCAATATTGAATAAAAAGAGAGAAATAATTTCTCAAAATTTCAAGATTTATAGTAAATATTAAATTTCTCAAAAAGATACAATCGCCAAAGTGAAAATGTACACTAAGAAAGTGTATAAATAGAAGAAAAAGGGGGAACCGATTACAAGGATCTACATGTGACCTCCTCCCTGGGGGACGGACAACAGAAAAGTGGGTGAAGGGAGACGTCGGACAGTGTAAGATATGACAAAATACAAATTTATAAATTATCAAGGGCTCATGAGGGAGGGGGAGCAGGGAGGGAGGGGAAAAATGAGGACCTGATGCCAGGGGCTTAGGTGGAGAGGTAATGTTTTGAGAATGATGAGGGCAATGAATGTACAAATGTGCTTTACACAATTGATGTTTGTATGGATTGTGATAATAGTTGTATGAGCCCCTAATAAAATGATTTTAAAAATAAATAGAGAGAAAAAAAAGAAAGTGTATAACTAGGAAATGAATTAATAAAAAAGGTAAACCAAACCCATCGACATAGAGTCAATTCCAACTCATGGTGACCCCATATAAGATTTGGCCTACTGCTTCTTTTCAGAAAAAACAGAACCAAACAAACAAAAAACCCCTCATTCTCCCTGACCTTGAATAATGTTTATACTACAGCCCATTATCTGGGATAAAGTGTAGCTCTCTGCTTTTGCAGCCTCCTGGGTGTGTGGGCACGCACACACGCACGCACGCACACACAGCTCAAGGAAGCTGGGCTTGAGGAAGAGCACGGGACATCAGGGCTGAAGAAAGGTTTCTTAACAACTTGCTATACACAGGCAACCCAACAGCCCTGCTTGTAAAATGTCAAGAGACTTGCAGCATGTTCTGAGAATGATCAAAGACTACACACAACCATCAGTATAGATTACAACCCACTGTAAAGAAAACAAAAACCATTACAAGTGGACCAGTGGGCAACATCATGATAAACAGAGAGAAGACGGAACCTTCCAAATATTTCATTTTGTTTGGATCCATCATCAGCACTCATGAAAGCAGCAGCCAGGGCATCAAACCACAGTTTGCATTGGGTAAATTGTTGAAGAATAAAGATGTCACTTTGAGGGCTGAGGTGCTCCTGACCCAACCATGGTACTTTCAGTCACTGCCTCTGCATGTGAGAACTGTACAATGAATAAGGAAGACTGTAGAAGATTGGATGCATTTGAATTATGGACTTGATGAAGGCTCTTCAAAGGACCATGCACTGGTAGAAAAACAACAAAATCTGTCTTGGAAGAAGCACAGCTCAGATGCCCATGCATTTTGGACATGTTATCAGGAGGGACCAGTCCCTGGAAAGGGACATCATCGTGCTTGGGAGAGAATCAGTCAAATGAAGAGGACACTCAGGGAGATGGAATGGCACAATGGCTGCAGTGATGAGCTCAAACGTAAACACCTTGTGAGGATGGCACGGGCCTGCGCTGGTGTAGGCAGCGTCCCTGTGAGCAGGAGCTGACTTGGCGGCACCCGAAGACAGCAGCCAAACGTCTTAACCAGCTCGGTGAGGAATAGAAACAAATCTCCTGCATGAACAACAGAGTTCGGAAAGATCTCGGAAAATACACCCTTTCTGTGAAAATATACCATTTATTTAGACACGAAACATAGTGTCTACAAATACATCTAACAAAAGATTGGCAGGATTTTTAAAAAATCATTTTATTAGGGGCTCATACAACTCTTATCACAATCCGTACATACATCAGTTGTGTAAAGCGCATTTGTACATTCATTACCCTCATCATTCTCAAAACATTTCCTCTCCACTTAAGCCCCCGGCATTAGGTCCTCATTTTTCCCCTCCCTCCCCGCTCCCCCTTCCTTCATGAGCCCTTGATAATTTATAAATTGTTATTTTGTCATATCTTGCCCTGTCCGATGTCTCCCTTCACCCACTTTTCTGTTGTCCATCCCCCAGGGAGGAGGTCACATATAGTTCCTTGTAATCGGCAGGATTTTTTATGAAGAAAATGATACAATGTTCTTGAAATGAACAAGAGGGATGTTGGCAAAAAATGATACAGGTGAGGAAGACTGTAGGAGGAGGAGAAGAGTTAATGGCAACACAGCAAAGGCAAATACTGTCCTATACACGACCCTGCAGTAACACCGATCTGTAAGTAGATGTGTGCATAGACAAGTGGGCTGAGCAATTGTGTGAAGGAAAGTGGGAGTACATCGTGTGTGTGTGTGTGTGTGTGTGTGTGTACACATACTTGGGTATGTACCTTTACTGCAACTAGGTACATGGCTATGCTGGAGCATACCAGGGGTGGGGGATATGAGAGGAAAAGTTAGTGAAACTTCTGGGACATAAAAAATCACCTCAAGAAAATGAAGCTGGGCCTGGGGAATTTGGAGCACAGTTTGAGGGGACACCAAGGTCAATTGGCAAATTGTCCACCAAGTCTACATCCTACCTTGGTGAGAAAAGGCTGCTGTCTTAAAAGCTTGTGAGCAGCCATCTAAGGCTGCAACGACTGGTCTCTCCTGATCTGGAAGAAAGAAAATGATTTAAAAAAATCAAAACATACATGGAAACTATTAGTCCAACAGGCTAATGGACCATGCAAACATCACTCTCTATGACCCTGAGACCAGAAACAGTAGATGGTGCCCAGCTACCACTACAAACGGCTCTAAAGGGACCACATTTGAATGTACTGGATAGAGTGGGGGAAAGTTGTAGAACAAAACTCAAAGTCATGCAAGAAATCTGCCGACTTGGACCACTAGAGAATGGTGGAACCTCAGAGAATATTGTTCTTTGTCACTTTTCAGGTCTGGAACTGTGGCTCAATTTTCAACCAAACCATGTATCTATAAAGGAAATAATAACATTCTTGATATGGGCACATCGTAGGCCATTTGGGATCAACCGGGCAGTATTGATTAAAAAAGAAGAAGGAATGGAGATCAGAAATACATGTAAGAGGTGGCAATGTAAAATTGATCTGCTCTGTAAACCTTCAGCCAATTTACACACACAAACAAAGCTTAAAAAATTATACTGAAATGTCTTAAGGAAAATTATATTATGTTCACCAAAAAAATGTAAGCTCAAATACTGTTCAGATTAAGTATAAATGGGTTACAAGTGCAATTCAACCCAACCCAACAGATGTGAGTACTGTCCTAGAATGGAGTTGCTCTTATTTGAAGTGATCCAGAACTTTTTCAGTTCATTTAGTAAATGAACACCAACTCTGGTTAAACAAAAAATCCCTATAAATTGTATTATTAGAAAGTTGCGTTCTCAAAGATATATGTTACAGATAGGAAATTGATCTGACTTCCAAGGCATTTTATTGACCAAGGATTTAGACTATTTATCTGAATGTTAGGAGATCAAGAATGCGACGTTTGGCAAAGGAATTGCTGTCTCTGTTGCAAGATGGTATCTTTCATCCATCACTTGGAAGAGCCGTCTAAAGCACACGCCCAGTCCCTAACATGGATATAGAATCTAGATGTCCAGATCTAGAGGAGAATGTTTTAGCAAGTGCACCCTGCCACACATGAGCGCATCCAAAGCATCTGGTGGTATCTGAATGACTATACCTCACCCAAAGGCCACTTGTTAAACTGTAACAAGCATGCCACCTGTTCCTTTAGAGGCCAATAAGTGATCTTTGAACAGGGTTGGGGTTAAAAAGTAAACTGTATGCTACACGTGTCTGCATTGTTATAACGAAAATACTTACAACTGGCTTGATAGAAGAATGCAGTTCAATGTTTGCTTCTAAGATTGGCTCAGTGTTTACATTTTCAAGGAAGAACACAGTGGTTACGAAAAAGTTTCTTCAACTAGTCTGATTTTTGAAGAGGGTCTTAAAACTAATACTGTAATCAACCATCCTTTCTGTCCTATAGTTACCTTTCCTTCTACTGCTGTGAGTTTTGGGTATTTTACAGTTAAAAATAGGGTCAGTTCAAAATGCAAGATTATTGAAGCCCTTTAAAGAAATTAAATGACTGTTTTTATTTTTGCCTTAAAAACACAAGAAGACAGATAAAGACAAAATCCTCAGTCAATAAGCTGTCCCCACCTCCCTCATATGCATGACAGCATGGTTTGGAAGAGGGAAACATCTCACACTAGTGACGTGATTGGAATTTTCTTTCAACATATTCTTCTGTGTTTCTGACTCACCTCTCACCTGCTTTTCCCCTTACGCATCCTCTTCATGGTTAGAAAGAATGACTCAAACTGAAACCTTCACGGGAAGCATGCATGGAAATCTGCTTCCTACAACACAGACTTCAAAATTACCATTGCGTTCTTTATTGGCTTCTCTCTTCTCTTGTCTTGTTCACTGGCTGCTAAAACTAAATGTAGTCTGAAATGAGTAAAAACCATGACCTGAGCAGCACTACCTCTCATCTTGATCTAGTTGACATTTAGAGAACACCCCATTCAACAACAGTAGAAATACACTTGCTTCTTCAACTCATGGGGAGCACTCACCATAAAACATGGCTTACCAAACTTAGAAGAGTAGGAATCATACCAAGTATGTGAGTAGATTACATTAGAATTAAACTAGAAATCAATTTAATAAAGAAAACTAGAAATAATATATTTCTAAATAAATCCTGGGTGAAAGAAGCCATAAGATATATACAAAGGGGTACCCTCCCCGCCAAAAAAACCCCCGGATTTTTTCCCAAAGCTACGTACTTAAATTTTTTTTTACAAAACAGCCTTATCACCTTCAAAGCACTTTCTATTACATTTAATACATTTGTCAAATCTGCAATTCCATTCTTGGAAACATTTTTCAAATTCATCTGTTTGGATGGCTGAGAGCACCTCCCTTGTTTTTTTGGTCACCTCTTCTGTGTCATCAAATTGCTTCATGTTCCTCTTCATTTGAGGAAACAAAAGGAAGTTGCATGGAGCAAAGTCAGGTGAGTCAGGTGCATGGGGCAAGAGAGGCATGCTGTTTTTTGCCCAAAACTGGCACACTGAGATGTCTGCATGGGCAGGTGCTTTGTCGTGGTGGCAAAACCAGTGCTCCATCTACCACAAAGCAGGCCGTTTTGGGTCCCACACGGTTTCCCAGTGTGGTAGTTACATAATCTGGTGTCATTTGAGGATTGGCAGTAAAGGGGTGGAGTCTAGCCTGCCAATCATTGTATAGCCAATGAGGCCTCTGTGTGGGCATGGTCTTCTCCTGAGAATTCTGGGAAATCCTGTATTTCCTTCTTGGAAGCAGGAGACACTTTTCTCTCTCTCTTTCTCTCTCTGCTGACTTCCTGTGAGACATCTCTGAGGAGAAGCCACATGGACCTAAGCTGATGCAGCCCTGAGTGTTGGAGGAGCCGCGTGGAGACCCCTGCCAGCGCTGAGATGCTTCTACCACCACTGACTTTGCACCTACTGACCTGTGATCTTCCTGCATTCAGTGTCATTGCATGTGTTTCGTGAGTCTGAAGAGGACTTTATAGATCGGTATCAGACACGTGGGCTAACATCAGACTTACGGGCTTGGACTGGACTGGGTTGGGATGCTTTTTTAATATACAATTACCTTTTATATAAAGCTCCCTCTTAAACATATATGAGTTTCTATGGATTTGTTTCTCTAGTCTACCTGGACTACCACACACAATCTTTTCAGAACCTCTAAATAGAAAGCTTGATTAACAGTCAGACCTAGTGGAATGAACTCCAAATTCACTACCAGTTGACATTTTCATCCATTTGGAACGTTGACAGATGTCCAGAATGAGGTTTGTCATCAATCAACACTTCACCTTTTTTTAGAGGAGAAAATCACTCGTGTACACTTGAGTTTTTCCCTAGCACTGTCCTTGTAAGCTGTGTTCAACATCACGCGGTTTCTGCAACATTTTTCCCAAGCAGGAAACAAAATTTCATAGGCACATGCTGTTCTCTTAAATCAGCCATCACCAAAAAAATGAGGTTCGAGCCAATCTGCTTTTGCAAAAAAAAATTGCTGTGACTAGAGAGAACCTTCCCAGGTGACACAACTGGGTGCACTAACTCAGAGTGAGTTGCTAGATGGTC
>NW_022103898.1:32338891-32351388 GCF_000313985.2 Echinops telfairi
AAAAAAACATAAATAAAATACCACTTTACATGCTGGATTGAGAATTTTGTATTTTGAAAGTTAAAATATCCGATGCTGGTATAGAGAAGGTGTAATACACATATTAGTAGTAGTGGTTGTATAAATTGTTACACCCTTCTGGAAAGAAATTTGGCAATATAGCTTTATACGCATCTTTTCATTGGAATTGATATTTCCATTTTAATGATTCTAAGGGAATGTTTCGAGGTTTAGAGAACTTTAAGTCACAAAGATAGCTATAAAAATATTATTCATAGTAACTGGTTAACAAAACCTAACCTTAAAGAGTTAGATGAGGCCTATGGAATCTTCAACCTTGTCCCTGGTAAAGTTTAGCTTCTCCAGAACCAAAAAAACAGGACTCACTGCCATTGAGTCCATAGTGCAGCAGTTCTCAGCCTGTGGGTCGCGACCCCTTTGGGGGCGAACAACCCTTTCACAGGGGTCGCCTGTTACATAACAGTAGCAAAATGAAAGTTATAAAGTAACAGCAAAAATAATTTTATGGTTGGGGGTCCCCACAACATGAGGAACTGTATGAAAGGGTGGCGGCATCAGGAAGGTTGAGAACCACGGTCACAGTGTCTCATAGTAGAACTGTCCCTGTGGGTGTCTGAGGCTGTCAGTCTTTACAGGAGCAGAAAGTCTCATCTATCTCCCGTGGAGCAGCTGGTGTATTTGAACTGCTGAACTGGCAGTTAGAAGCCAGTGTATATAACCCACTAGACCACCAGCACTCCTTTGCAGCTGTTGATGATAATTCCCTTTTCCTTCCAGCAGGAAGCGATGTGTTGTCTCCTACTTGTGCTTCCTGTGCAGGACAATGACCAATATGACAAACATTCATTCAGACCACTTAAATCTCACAGATTTAAGGGAGACCGTGGATGGTGTAAAATATGAAAATAAAAATAATTTATAAATTTTCAAGGGTTCATGTGAGTGAGAGGGTGGGGAAGGGAGGGGGGAAAAAAGAGGAGCCGATACCAAGGGCTCAAGTAGAAAGAAAATGTTTTGGAAATGACGATGGCAACATTATGTACAAGTGTGCTTGACACAATTGTATGGATTGTTATGAGCTGTAAGAACCCCCAATAAAATGACTTATTAAAATAAAAAATAAATTAAATATTTCACAGATTTAAGCAGAATTTAAAACTATGCTGAGGCAACTCTTTGGCTTCTACCTATTGAATTGATAAAATCTGAATATGTAATTCCAGGGCAGGTTAAAAAGGATTCCACATGCGTGACCCAAACCAAACCAAAGCCGCTGCCAATCAGGTTGATGCCAACTCAGAGGCTTCCCAAGGCTGTAAATCTCTACTGGAGCAGACAGCTCCATCTTTCTCCCATGGAGCGGCTGGTGACCTTGAACCACTGACCTTGAGGTTAGCAGCTCCATGCCTAACCCATACCACAACCGGGGCTCCTTATGTTTATAACAGATTTCTCTCTTAGGCTATTTTATATATTTAACAAGACTCTCAACATGCTTCCGATGTGGCTTATACTGTTCTAAGCACTTTATAATGATTAACCCATTGAATATATATATATAATACCCACGTACGCTGTGGTTGTTAGGTGCCCTTGACTCCTAGCAACCGAACAAAACCCCTCTCAGTCTGGCACTGTTCTACAACTGTTCCTATGTAGGAGCTCATTGTTGCAGCCAGTGTGTCAATCCATCTGGTCAAGGGCCTTCCTCTTTTCTGCTGCCCCTCTCCAGAGCCTGGGGTCCGTCCTTCTTCAGCACACACGAGACCAAGTCTCACCATCCGTGCCTCCGAGGAGCATGCTGGTTGTATGTTAAATGGCAGTCCATATAAGTTAGGCACTATTATTTTTCCCATAAGAAAGACAGCAAAACTGAGACCCAGAGAGGTGGAGCCCCTTCCCTGGTCACAGTGCTAGCAAGTACTGATCCAAGATTAAAACCTGGGCAATCAGACCCCCAGGCGCATGCTCCTAACCACGTCCTACTATATCAACGATGTAAATAAAGGAAACTGTCCCATATTGCGTACTGTTCTTTCACATGCAAGAGAACTTCGGTAATTATTTCTCAATCAATTTGTCTACATTTGAAAACAGGTAATTGGTCTCGACATATCTTCAATCAATGTCTGAAATAGAAAGTACAGAAAGTTCTAGATGAGAACCACTTAACAGGTAACATGTTCAAAATACGTGCCAATCTAGTGCTGTCAAGAGTAAATATCTCTGTAGTAATAACAGAATTGTCCTTGTTTGTTCAAACTGCGTAGGCTCCATGTAATTAATTTAAACACGAGAGAGCATGCGTATTTCTCTCTCTCTCTCTCTCTCTCCTTCTTTTTTTTTTTTTCTCCAGGAAAAGTACTGGTTACCTTCCTGGAGGAGCGCGTGTGTTTTCAAAGGTTCTCACTCCCTTCCCAGGAATGAGCAGCTGTGGCCAGGAAGCACATGAAACCAGCAACAGGGCCAGTGGCCGGGGCTTAAATGAAAGCTCAAGGAAGTTCCCAAGAAGCTGTTTTTAAAGGACAGTTGAAGTACATGGGACAGGTAGAAAACGAAACATGAGATTACTTCAAAAGAAGCTGCTCTCCATGTTATCTTCTCCCAGTGGTTTTCCAGTTTAAAGAGATCGAAGGTGGCAATCAGGTTTCATAGAAAACTGATAAGACAAGCAGGGCTTTTTTTAAACCTGGAAACCTAGGTCCTGGATCCAGTGTGTATTTGACAGAGGAGCTAAATTTGGACCCTCTTGGGCATCACTTTCACTCTGACAGCAGGGGGACGCATGGAATGACGGTCACTTCTTGGTGGAGAAAGGATCTGAGGTGTATTAAAAGGATTCCTATCTTTAAATTTCTTCCTTTCCTTGGAAAAGTCCAGCAATACCACAAGGATAAAGTGTTCTTGACAAATCAAATTTTCCATAGACGTTTCTTTCTTTTTTTTTTTTTTCAAAAAAGAGGTACTTGCTCCATTAAGAAATAAAAATTTCAAAGAAATAAACATTTCTTCTTGGAATTTTAATAGGTCCCCCAATTTAGCAATCCTAATTTATTAATTTATTCTTTGCGCAATTATTGTGTGAATGTTTATTACATGCAATGTATGCTAATGAAAATCTTTCCTGCTGCTTTAAAAAAAAATCTAGTTTGCATTTTACTAATGACTCTTGCATGCATCGGTAATATATTAAAAAGGGCAAGGGGTTAGTTGAGTAAAAGCACAATATCAGCCAACCTCACAACGCAACAAATATCGTTTTTCAGTCTGCAGTTGTTAGGTCCCCTCGAGTTTAATCATAATGATTTCACACGATAGAATAGAACTGTCCCCCTAGCATTTTCTAAGCTATCATCTTTCCTGGGGTATATTTTATGCCAGGTCTTTCTTCTGCCAGACTTTCAGTAAGCAGCCAAGCTATTACCTGTTTGCATCATCGTGAGCCCTTCATTTTGAGAAGGCAGCAATGTAGCTGGGGTTGTCATTGATGACAATCTAGCTGGGTTCACCTCATGGCGATCCGAGGTACAGTAGAAAGCACTTTGCCTGCTTCTGCCTTATCTTTGTGGCTGTGATTTCCCCCAAACAGACTTATTGGCATGTAATTGAATTCACACATCATACAACTCAATAGTTCAATCACATCAAGGAGAGTTGTATAATCATCACCACGGTAGGTTTTAGAACATGTTCTTCATTCTTATACTCATCATTATTAGCTCCCCATTTCTCCCCAGCCTCCTGTGCCATCCCCCCAACGAACCATTGATCCAGTTACTATCTCTATAGATTCACCTATTGTGGATTTCATATAGAGAAAATCATTGTTTAAAAAACTAATAAGAATAACAAAGTAAAACAGACAAAAACCTCAATACAAAAGAGAGCAAAAAATATTTTTAAAAATAGAACACATTCAAGTGATCATAAGGGATATCAAATGATAAACTGCTCGTTTTTAACTTAACCGCAGCTGCAACCATCCACTTGCCTAAGCATTCTACATGACAGTTAGGCTATGCACATCCCTGGTCCATGGCCGGAGGGGATTCACCAGAAGCTTAATCCATGTCTATTTCCAGTTCACTTAAGAAGAAAAAGAAGAACTAAAACAGCTTTAAAATGGGTCAAAATGAAAATCCAATGATAAGACATTAAGTTTGAGCTCACTGCATCTCTGTAGGTGCCCTCTACTAAACATGATGTCCTTCTCCAGGGACCGGTTCATCCTAACACCATGCCTAAAGCATGTGAGATGAAGTGTCTCCATCCTTCATTCTAAGGAGCCTTCCAGGTAGACTTTCTCCAGAGCAGATCTGCTCATCCTCCTGGCAGCCCATGGCATATTCACTGTTCTTCACCGAGACCACAATGGTATTAATTCTTCTTTGGCATTCCTTATTCACTGCCCAGCTTCTGCATGCATATAAAGTAATTGACAATACCATGACTTGAGTCAGGTGCAATTTAAGCCTTAAGGTGTCATGATTGCTGCTCTTTTTGACTGAACACTTTAAAGACATCTTTTTTGTGTTTAATTCACTTTAAAGCACATTTTTGACCAGTGCACTCTGTCCCTGGGTTTCTTGAATTCGTGACTCTTGATTGTGGAACAAAGTAAGATGAAATCCTTGACAACTCCAATATTTCCTTCAGTTATCATGAAATGGCTTATGGTCCAGTTGTGAAGTGGGTTTTTTGTTTTGTTTTGTTTTCTTTATCCTGAAGTGTAATCCATACTAGGCACAGTTGTCTTTGATCTTGATCAGTAAAGGTTTCAAGTCCCCTGGGCTTCTGCCAGCCAGGCTGTGTCATCTGCATGTAACAAGCTTGTAGGGAGCTTCCCTCCCGTTCTGATGCTGTGGGCTTCTTCGTATAGTTCAATTGCTCAGAATCCAAATTTAATAAGTATGTGGAAAGAACTGTGGAGCACATCATTAATTGTTCATGTGCGAGTTCAGAATGAAGCCAGAAAAAATGAAAGCAAGTCCATCAGAAACAGTATAACCTGGAGTATATCCCACCTGAATTCAGAAACATCGCAAGAACATTAATGACAGAAGACCCGATGCACGGTGGGATGACGTCAAGAAACACAGTATAACCTGGAGTATATCCCACCTGAATTCAGAGAACATTAATGACAGAAGACCCGATGCATGGTGGGATCACATCAAGAAGATCATATATGAAGAAAGCAGAAGGTCGTTAAAAGACAAGAAAGAAAGAAAACACTAAAGCGGGTGTTAGGAGGGACTCTGAAACTCCTGCCCTTGAATGTGAAGAACCTAAGGCAACAGGCGGAAGTGATGACGTCGAAGAGATGAGCATCGGAAAACTGAGAGGAGCATAAAATGTCAAGAAAACAAGTGAAATATTATGGGGACACGTGCAAAGGCTCGGAGTCAGACAACCCAAGGGAAAGAGCACACTGGGCAGTTCTCCAGGTGAAAGAATTGATGGCCTTGCGGGAAATTCAACTCCGGGTGTCTCCTGTTGGAGGAGAACCGGACTGCAGGGGAGTTTCAAGGTGTGACCTTTCAGAAGCCATGCCCCAGGCCTTTCCCCCAAGGCACCTCTGCGTGGACTCAACCCTTTAACCTCTCGGTGAGCATCTGAGCACAATTTAGGCACGCTGCCACATAAAGCCTAGACCAAGTTTGGTTAAGGGTTAGTTAAAATTAGTCCCATTTTATTCGAGGTTGATTTGACATGGCTGGGGTTGAGCTCTAGGGGAACATTATGAGATCCATGTCAACAAGTGGAAGTATATCTGAAAAGGATTGATTAAGTTGTTGAAAGATTTGGGAATCATGTTACAAGGATGATTGAATAAACACTTGGAGATGATAATCGTCAAAGGAACAATGAAAAATTCACATCAAATGTTTGACTACCTGTCGGACAAGAAATTGGACTTAATACAGTTGCAGAAGACGAAATTATAAGCAAGCAGGACCTTTCTGAGAAGAGAGATGCCCCTGCTAAGAAAGTTGATACCCCCCAAAGGGCTGTTCTTGAGGCTTTTGATTATTGAGAAGTTTAGAACAGAGACTGGTTGAACATTGAACAGAGTGCTTGTGAATTCTGATCGCATGACGAGCAGGCCTTAAGACTTCCTAAAGCCCCTTCTGGTTCTCAATATTCCAGAATCCATTAGGAACCTCATTCATTGCTCAAATTAATGACCCCTTCACAGCACTTTGGTGCTTGTAGCCTGAACCAAATGGTCCCTGTTACTTTTTTTTTTTCTTTCAGCGCTCAGTAGTATTCCAGCTTGAATGTGTCAGTTATATGGTTTTTGAAAATTAGTTATTGAAATTCAATACGTTTGCTAAGCTTCCTATTAGTTCACAAAATGTTCCTAAAATCTTAATCCATTCCTGACCATTTCAAAAACATGAAATTATAGGCAATATATTTATGACTAAGCAAGATGTATCAAAAAGTATTGCTAAGTGGGGTCCCAGTTCATACATGCACATATTTATCACCCCCAACAAACAAGCAAACAAACAAACAAACAAACACCCGTTTCAACCTGTCTCTGTAAGCAGTGAAGGGTTGCAGACAAGTCCTCTCAGTCGTACACTTGGCTTGGTCTCGTTAGGGCGCCTCTTAAAATTCAAGGCAGAGAGGTCAGCTCAGAAGAGCACGGCACCTGTACTTTGGAATACTAAAGGGGTCTCCTTAACAGATTTTCCTCAAACAACACATAATAATTATGGATATTTATTGTAAGAAGTTTTTTAAAAATTGAAAATCTCATGGGTATGAAAAAAGCCATGAACTTTTCACTCAGGATTTTTTTCCCCATCACAATGCACCTGCTCATTTTTCTTAAGTAATAAGGGCTGTCCTAGAAGCATTCCTTGATAAACCTCACCCCATCCATGCTATAGCCCCGATCTTGTCTCTCCAGACGTTTTTGTTCCCCAAACTCAAGGAGCATTTCAAAGGAACATGATTTGAGTCTTGCCAGGATGCCAAAACTGCTGTCCAGACACGGTGAAAACGGCAAAGGGCAGAATTGTTCAGGGGAAGAGTTAAAGAGAAGGAAACACTGCATTCAGAAATGCATAGGCCTACATGGACGATCTATCAAGAAACGTGAGCTTTGTTTTTTGATCTGATGTTGTTAAGTTTCACTAACCTTGGCACTGGGAATACGTAGGCTATCGAAATAGGAAAGGATACAAATACAGAGGACTCACAAATTGACAGGTGGGATATACTGAAGATAAAACACCTGTGTACATCGAAAGAATTCACCAAGAGAGTAATAAGAGTCCACAGACTGGGGAAACATATTTAGCAATGACACATCAGAAAAAGGCCTTATTACTAAAATCTACAATACTTTGCAAGCTTACAATAAGAAAAAAATCTAATTCCCAACTAAGGAAGTGGGCCAAGGACCTGAACAGAAATTTCACAGGTGCAGAAATCCAAATGGCCAATAAACATAGTAAAATGTTTCCAATCATTAGCCATAAGAGAAATGCAAATTAAAACAACTATGAGATACCACCTTACACCCTCAAAGACAGCCCAATTCAAAAACTCAGAAAGTAACAAGTGTTGGAGGGGCTATGAGGAGATAGGAACTCTCATCCATGGCTGATGGACCTGTAGGTATATGCAGTCATTATGGAAATTGATTTGGCAATATCTAAAACAGATGGAAATTGAGCTACCATACGACCCAGCAATCCCCCTACTGGGCATATACCCAGAAGAGGCAAGAAGTAAACCAAGGCCAGATATCTGTGCTCCAGTGTTCATCGCGGCACAGTTCACAACTGCAAGGAGTTGGAAACCACCCAAATATCCATCAACAGACGAATGGATCAAAAAACTGTGGTACATCCATACAATGGAGTATTATGCATCCCTAAAAAGTAGCAATGAATGCATGAAGCACATTGCCACATGGGAAGAACTGGAGGAAATCATGATAAGTGAAGTAAGCCAAGCACAAAAGAACAAGAACAACATGAGTCCACTGAGGTAAGCTTAAAAACAAACAAACAAAAAAAGGGGGCATAGGGGAAAAGCTACTATATACATACATCCCTGGGGTGATGTCCAGCGACTATGGCAGGGACCAAACCCATCCAGGGATACATACAGCAGAGGGGGAAAGAAAGAGAGGGGAGAAAAGCCATGGGTAGGTGGGGAGCAGGGCACTAACCCATCCAAGGGGAGGGTATTGCTTATATCTCCACAGGAGAGGGAGAGAGAGATCAGGCTTCAACTCGTTGGGCCAAGACGTGACTACAACATACTGGCATGCACCAGGAAGCCAATAGAGAGGTCTGCAGCCGGCCCCAATCCCAACTATGTGATACCCCCGCCTCCCCCCAGAAGAATGCACTTCAGAGGACAGCACTGGGGCTAGAGGTTGGGGAGAGGGGAGCGTCGGATTGGAGCACAGGGGAGAAAGGAAAAGGGATGGAGAGGGAGGGAGCACATCCTGGCCCACCAAGCCCCGAGGGTGATGTTCCTGCTCAGAGCAGATAAGGCACAGAGGGGACCATAGGGCCGGCCCCACCATAATATACGACATCCCTCACTAAACCATAGCACTGTGGGGGACAATAATGGAGACACAGTGCAGGAATTTTGCACAATCTGACCCCATCATGCTGGGGGAAAACACTAAGGGCATGCAACAGAGCAGCAAGGGGAGCAAAGTGAGGAAATCCCCAGGGAATACCAAAAATAGACTTTGGAGTGTGGCACCACATCAAACTCAACTGGAAAACACTCGTAAAGGCCAACAAACAGACCTTGAACTATTTATAGGCCTTTCTATTTATTTTTGTCAGTGGCTTTCTTGTTGTTGTTGTTGTTATTGTTTTGTTGGTCTTGACTTCCTTTGTTTTATCTGCCTTTGCCGGGTTTTTATGCTTATTAATGTCTCTGGATGTCTATCTAGAAAAGATAGGGGGATAAATAATTTGGAGATGAAAAGAACGGGACTAATGATTCTGGGGGGGATACAGGAGAAGGTGAGGTTGGAGAAAGGAAAGTGGGGTAGTGGGGAGAGGGGAGGATCAACCCAAGGAGAAGGGAACAACAAGTGAACTAAAATCAATGGAGAGAAGAGTATAGGATGCCTAGTAGGGTTTAAACCAGGGCAATGTAGCAGCAAGGAATTACTAAACCCAAATGAAGGCCAAACATGATGGTGGGAAAAGAGGAAAGTAAAAGGAAGTAGAGGAAAGAACCAGGAGGCAGAGGACATTTATAGAGGTCTAAATACAGGCATATATATATGTGTGTGTGTGTGTGTGTGTGTGTATAAAACAAACGGGGAATCGAATTATGTACTCATATCTATATGTTAAGAATTATGGTTACAGATGGACATTGGGCCTCAACTCAAGTACTCCCTTAACACAAGAACACATTGTTCTAACAATACGTCATTTTGTGATGCTCACCTACCTGACACAATCGCTAAAGACAAAATGGGTGCATACGTAAATGTGGTGAAGAAAGCTGATGGTGCCCGCCTATGGAAAGATATAGCATCTGGGGTCTTAAGGGCTTGAAGATAAAAAATCTAGCTCAGAAACAACAAAGTCCACATGGAAGAAGCACACCAGCCTGTGTGACCATGAGGTGTCGATGGGATCAGGTACCAGGCATCTAAGACATAGAACAAAATCATACCAAGGTGAATTGGAGCGGGGAGGTGAGGCAAGGAGTGGAGACCCAATGCCCATCTGTAGATAATTGGACATCCCCCTACAAGGGGTCACAGGGAAGAAATGAACCAGCCAGGGTGCAGTATAGCACCGATGAAATACAGCACTTTCCTCTAGTTCTTTGGTGTTTTCTTCCCCCCCACTATCATGACCTCAATTCTACCTTACAAACTGCTACAGATAAGAGCCCACAATACAGGGAATCCAGGATAGATACCCGCCCCCCAGGGCCAACAATGAGAGTAGAGATACCAGGAGGATTAGGGGAAGGTGGGGGGAGAGAGTGGGAATCAATCACAAGGATCAACCTATAACCCCCTCTCAGGGGGACGAACAATGGAAAAGTGAGTGAGGGGTGACGGAGGATTATGTAAGATATGAAAATAATAATCTATAACTTATTAAGGGTTCATGAAGGAGGATGGGTGGGGGAAGGAGGGGAAAGAAATGGGGAGCCGATATCAGGGGCTCAAGTGGGAAAAGAATGCTTTGAAAATGATGATGGCAGAATATGTGCAAATGTGCTTGACACACTGGATGAATGTATGGGTTGTGATAAGAGATGTAAGAGCCCCCCCAAAAAGCATTTTTTAAATGTTTATCTGATTTGTAGCACTCCATTTTGACTTATTCTTTTTTTTTTTAACTTATTCATATAGGTATACTTTCCCTGGATAGATGGGATCTTCTATGAAATACATATGGAAATATAATTTAGACCTATGATTGCTTTTCTCTCCTGAGATGTTTCTGATGTAAAGTATTGACATTGAATGCACAGAGCCCCTTAAACATGGGGAATCATTCTGATTTCACTGGCTTCTCCTTAGTTCCTACTGTCAGCATACACTAATTTTAACATAATCTCATGGAAAATACATCAGTAACATTTGCTGAACCCCTACCAGGAGTTCACAGTGAAAAATCACGTCAAGAATATAAGAAAAACAATCACATTTTGTGTAGACTAAATGTAAAAAGACTGGCCTACCATTATGAAACATGCTGTCTCCTTAGAGCAAAACAGAACCAGTAATAGGCAGTCAAGCGAATGCATGATTGGTGCAGACATTAAATGCTTCTAAAATTCATAGTGAGAAATGGAGTGCTATGCCTAAATATAGTAGACTCTGGAATAAATAAATGAACGAATGAATAACAAACGGCACTTTACAACTCTCTCTCACACACAACTGGTCTCTGTAAAGTAAGTTGTGTATTTTTGGAACATATTCAGAAGCACAGAATTAACTCAGCAAGACAAAACATTGATTTCTATTCAACTTTTGTCAGATTTCCTGACTTGTCCCCAGGTGACAAGTACATGTGTGATGAAAAAATCCTCCCCCCACCCCCTCTAACCCTCAAGGTCCCCCAGACTCAAGTGCTCTTTCATGGCTTTCCATCATGCCCACAATTAGCTGCTTGTAGTTGCTACTAAATTGCTTCCTGCAAGTTATTTCCTAACTCCACAGCACAGCACACTCTGTTGGGAGACAGGGTGAGAGAGGTTTATTGTGCCAACCTGGCTGATGAACACATGTGGGATTAACTGAAGGGCGGAGAGATAAGTGGCGTGGTGAGTTTCACCTTTCTAATTTTCGGGTCTCTTGCTCTCTGATGGTTGGACCAGGGTGCAGCTGCCTTAGCCAGTTCCCTGCTTCAGCTGGCAAGGCTCACTTCTTGCGAGACATCCCTGAGGAGAAGCCACATGGACCTACCCTGATGCAGCCCTGGGTGCTGGAGCAGCCGCGTGGAGACCCCTGCCAGCGCTGATATGCTTACAAGCTCACTGATTCAGCTTTCCTTCCACGGTTGGTGTCATTGCGTGTGTTTTGTGAGATGGAGGAGGACTTTGTAGATCACTGTTGGACATATAAGCTAATGTCGGACTTACGGGCTCGGACAGCACTGGGTTGGGATGTTTTCTGAATGTACACTTACCCTTTATATAAAACTCTCTCTTATATACATGGGATTTTCTGTGCATTTGTTTCTCTAGTCTACCCAGACTGACATACAGCCTTAGAAGGACCAGTGGTTCCCTTGGTCATGCCCCTGCCTCTGTACAATGATGTGAAGCTGTCCATCTTATGAGTCCCTCCCCTCCCCTCCAGTTTGAGGATCTTGAATATAAATTAGGGACCACCTTTTAAACAAAAAGGAGCCCTGGTGGCATAGTGGTTAGGCCTTGGGGTGCTAACCACAAGGTCAATAGTTCAAAACCACCAGCCACTCTGCAAGAGAAAGGTGAGGCTCTCTACTCCATCAGAAGCTCTAAGTCTTGGAACCTCAGGGGCAGTTCTACCCTGTCCTTTAGGGTTGGCATGAGTAGAAATCAATTCCATGTACATCCTAGGATAAAGCAGGTAGTGATCGTTCAATCAATATGCCCCACCCCATCGCCCCCCACCCCAAAGACTGAGTGAGCTGTCGGTGACCCCGCGACTGTGCCAAGTGTGTGAGTGTGAGTATGTGTGTGTGTGTTTGGGGTGGGGGCTCTGCCCCAGGTTGGGGTCCCTCCGGAGATGTGCGAGTGTGTAGGAAGTAGGCGCTAGCCTGTTTCGCCGTTTTTTAAGCCCCTTGGCAAGCCCCGACCTGATCAAGGGAGAGTCAACTGCTCTCAGGAATGTTCCGGGAGAAGGTGGGAGATCGTTCCCCAGAGAAGGCCTTGTGAGCGCAGGAAGGCATCAAGGGGGTCTCGCAGGAGACGCAGAGCACGAGCCGGGAGGGGCGCGTGCGGGACCTGGGGGCCAAGGG
>NW_022103898.1:32352048-32360318 GCF_000313985.2 Echinops telfairi
GCTCCATCGCAGCTCGCCCCCCGGCCGGCCATGGGGAGCTGCGCGCCGCTGCTGCTGCTCTGGGGCTGCTCGGCGGTGGCTGCAGGTGGGTGGTGACGCGGCGGGCCCCCACCCTGTCCTTCCCTAGCGCCCAGCGCTCCCCATCCCGGGCTCCGGGGTGCAGGGGAGTCCGGGTGCCTAGCGCAGAGCCGCGCTCCCGGGATGAAATGAGTGGCCATGTTCCGGCCCCTTTCCCTGAAGCTCCGCAGTTATAAAGACTCGTGGGGTTTTTGTTTTGTTTTGTGTTGTGTTGAGACTGAGATTCGTCTGCCCTGGGATAACCCCATCGCCTGGGTGCGCCCAGCCGGGACACCGCGGCCATGGTTGCTTTCTGGGGTTAGGCTGTTTTTTTAAAAAAAAAAATACTGCCCTTCCACTTTGTCAGGGAACAAAGGACCAGCTCGCCATCCCCCAGCACTTCATGGCCTGAGGAATGATGGGGAGGGGTGGCCCGGCGACCCTGGGCGCGCGTGGGCCGGGGCCAGCCTCTGGGTAGAGGGCTCCCCATTGGGCCGGGCCGCATGCTGACTACTGGGGAGCCAGGTAGGGACACCTGGGGCGGAGGGAGAGCCTTCTCACTGGGGAGCGGCTGGAACGCCCCGAGATCCCGCACTCATCCTCCGTAGGGGGTCTCACCCTGGATTTGCACGGGGCAGCTGGCCGCCCCTAGGGAACTGGTACCCTGGCCGGGGCTCCGCGGGAGGTCGGAGGCGGGTCTGCGCCTGGTCTCGGTAACTGGATGACCAGCAGAGGCGTCGTCAGATGCCGCATCCCTCCCACTCCCTGCCGGCTTTCTTCGGCTTGGGCTGGCGTTGGCCCGTTCTGAATCCCCATGCCCCTCCTGTTCCCCTCCCACGCTGTTGCGGGTCCCCTGGTTTGCAGCTGCTTCTGTGTGTGAGGAAGAAAGAAAGGGATTCGGCCCCCATCCCTCACTCTCATTAAGAGTCCCGCTATGGAGATCGGCAAGTACGAGTGGGAAGAACCGACAGCGGTGGAAGGCTTTGTCGTGCATTTCTTCCCGCGGGCCTCCTCTTCGCTGCCCCCAGAGCAGCGGATGCCACTCACCCCAGCCTTAGAGCCTGCATCCCAAAGCACTAGGGTTCCTAGGAGCATAGTGGCTGTGCCTAGATGTCAAACTCTCTTGGGGGACCCTCAAATATTTTGCTCATGAATTATTTACCTGGCTCAAATCTTTTCCCAGGTTACTATTCTCCCACCCCCACCCCACCCCCGCCCTCCTCCCCTCCAAGGAGCTGATAGAAGCCCAAGATTTGACTTGAAGTCTTCTTCCTACATCTCTGCTTGCTTGCACGTATGCAGCCCCTCCTCCCCCCGCCCCCGGCTCCAAGCAAAAAGTGAACGTTAAAAAACCTGCCCCGTTTTCAAACCAGGCTAGGGCAGAAACATGCAAGCAATCAAGAGGTTGTAAATAAATATCACAAAGCAAGTGTTTCAAGTCAAAAATACTTGTACGGGCAGTAGATGATTTTCCCCCAGATGCCTTACAGGTGAGTCATAACACTCCGTGTGTTTGTGTGATCCTGGCCACCAGCAACTGTTGCCTCAGCCAATCAGAACAGCCGATCCCGGCAGCCTGCACACTGCTATATGGTATTTAAAAATAAAAAGTGCCCAAGGAAGCCCCTTCTTTTGGTCCCGAGGCTGTGTGGTTCTCAATGAGGGGATGAAAAGTGCCTGTGTGGGTCCAGGTGGTCATTTGGCTCCCTCTAACAGTACAGTGACGGCAGTTCAGAGGTGTCGCCCCGCCCCCCCACGCCTGCCAGTCCCCTCTTCAGAAGCAGAAACATTCAATTAGCCAGAATTTGGGGGTTGACTTGCTTTTCCCTTCCCCTCTTCCCCCTGTTACAACTTTCCAAATAAATGATTTTTGTTTAAGGTCTTCATGATCAGAAATGACAGACCTAAATTAAAGGATTAAAATGTGTAGTCAGCACGCTAATGAAGTGAGTGATGTTTATCATTTGAAGTCATTTGGAAACATTCGAGTGTGTTGCACCTTTGTCTGGGTGGAAGAGGGAGTTTCTTTAAGAAGGTGCTGCAGTTCACAGCTAATGTTTAAAGGTGCTCTTAGTGGCTGCCAGACTGTAAACATGCTCCTGTTAAGCAAACAGGTAACTACTGTGTAACTGTCATAGGTAGACACACTCCGGAGGCAGAGAGCATGTAAAAGAAGCTTTTCTGCCATTTGGCAGTTATTGTTAGGTGCCATGCGAGCCCATGCACAGCGGAACTAAACACTGCACAGTCCTGTGCCAGTATCACAATTGTACCTGTGCCTGTGCCCGTGGATGTCAGTGTCGATCCATCATTTGACAGAGTCTGTTTTTGTTTTGTTTTTTGTCCCCTTCCCACAGCTATATTTACTTAATATTAGAAATGGATCTTATACAGTTGAGCAGCCGTGGTCTCTTGTATCCCCTCTATTGTACATCGATTAAACATCTCAGATTTCCCCTCCTAGGGAATTTATCACTTCTTCACAGGCCTAAAACCCTAAAGAAAAGAGAGTTGTACAATCCCTCCTACATGCATTCTCCTCCCACACAAACCTACTGGATGAGGCTAAGGACTCAAATTATATTGGAGAGACTACATGAGGTGATTTTCTCAACACTAGCTTTGTTTTCTTTGGTGTTAGCTAAGTCAGGACTTCAAAGACAATAATTACATTGTGAATACAGGAAGTGTTTATGAAACGGTACTAAAAACGTTACAGACCAATAGATGATTCTGTGGAAGGTCTTCCTAATGCGAATGGTTATGAAGCCAATAATCCGGGTCTTGAGGTTTCCATCCTCCAGTAATTTCATTTTGTCTTAAGCCAATTTGACTTTTGTAAATAAACACAAAGGCAAAAAACCACACACACTTGTATACACAAATGCAGCATACGTACAGAATGGCATCCATGCTCTAAGTTGGTGGCATTTCCCTTTTATTTAAGCTCGTAGGCCTAGGATCCTTGGAGGTGTGGTGGTTATGCGTTGGGCTGCGATCTGCATGGTCAGCAGTTTGACAGCGCCCTAGACTTTCTACTCCCATAAACAGTTACAGGCTTGGAAACCCAAGGGGGTCACTATGAGTCAACATTAACTCAATGGCAGTGACTGAGTGAGAGGCTCTTAGAGCCCCAGTGACTTGACCACTGTGGATGTAGAAGATGATTCGAGGAACTTTCCCAAAGGTTTCTTTTAAATAACCCTGTACTTTCCTTTCCTTAGGACTCAGTGGAGTAGCGGGCGCCAGTTCCCGATGTGAAAAAGCCTGTAACCCCCGGATGGGAAATTTGGCTTTAGGGCGAAAACTCTGGGCAGACACCACCTGTGGTCAGAACGCCACTGAACTGTTCTGCTTCTACAGTGAGAACGCCGACCTGACCTGCCGGCAGCCCCGGTGTGGCAAATGCAACGCTGCCCATCCTCACCTGGCTCACCTGCCAGCGGCCATGGCAGATTCGTCCTTCAGGTTCCCCCGCACGTGGTGGCAGTCTGCGGAGGATGTGCATCGAGAAAAGATCCAGCTGGATCTAGAAGCTGAATTCTACTTCACTCACCTCATTATGGTGTTTAAGTCCCCCCGGCCAGCAGCCATGGTCCTGGACCGGTCCCAGGACTTTGGGAAAACATGGAAGCCTTACAAGTACTTTGCTGCCAACTGCTCGGCTACGTTTGGGCTGGAAGATGACACTGTCAAGAAGGGAGCTCCGTGCACGTCTAGATACTCCAGCCCTTTCCCATGCACTGGCGGAGAGGTAAGGGCACCCGCCGAGCTCCCCACTGCAAGGGAGCTAGAAAAATGTTACCAGCCCACATTTTTTTTTTTTTAAAGCATGAAGGTCTACCTGTAGCAACATGAATGAAATTAGAATTTTTCATGAGCTTTATTTGTCATAAATTATTTCTCATGGTGAGACATGGGTGCACAGTCATTTCCAACCAGGTTGCCCACTGGGCTGGGCTTAGGGCAGAATTCTCCGATTCTGATGGTTTGTTTTCAGAAAGGACAGACACTGAAGACTGTCCCTCCCCCTTCGAGTTTAAAACGGGCTACTAATTTCTGCAGTCTGGGAGACAGCGCAGGACTGTTCAGTGCTTCTGAAGGGGCAAGTATTACGGAACCAGCCTTTTTGGCATCTCGTGCTGGTATCTTCCTGATACTGCTCACATAAATAGGAAGTAAATAAAAACAAAGCCAAGGGAGGGGGGAATGTCTGGCAGACGAGGACTTTTGTACGAGCATGGAGTTGTATTTGTTAAGGTTCCAAGAGTGCGCGCCAAACAAACAAAGGTGGTTTCTTAAAAGGCAGAAAGGTTCTTTCTGGACTCAGAGACACATCGTTTTCAGCTTAGGGACAGGTCTATCCCTAAGGCGGTCTGAAAACTCACAGGGCCGGTCCTTCCCTGTCCTAGAAGGTCACTATGAGTCAGCATCGACGACGCTACGGCAGTGAGGTTAGGGTTTGGTTTACAAGGAGCCCAAGTGGTGTGGTGTGTGACAACAGCTTGGACCAACCGGCACTCCTCTCAAGAAAGAGAAGGTTTTCTGCTCTTGTAAAGATGTACAGCCTCAAAAACCCACAGGAGCAGTTCGATTCTGACTTACAGGGTTTCCATGAGTCAGAATTCACTCAATGGCAGTGAGTTTTTTGGAAGGGGGAAATAAGTTTTTGGGTTTATTTAATAACTAACACGGATGTATCTAGAACACATCCCCACCTCCAACTCTCTGAGAATATCCAGAGAAAATGAGATAGAAGGACCTGATCCAGAGAATCTAATTTTGTCAACATGTAAACCAAGCAACATCGATTCCATAAAAGAAAACCTCAAACCAAACTTACTGCCATGAGTCCAATCTGACTCACATTGACCCTAGCGGACAGAGTAGAACTGCCGCTGTGGTTGCTTGGAGACTTTACAGGAGTAAGAAGCCTCATCTTTCTCCCTCAGACCAGCTGGTGGTTTTAAACTGATGACTTTGTGGTTAGCAGCCTAAGGCATATCCCACTATGCCACCAGGGCCTCGCTTCCATAAAAGATCAAGGAGCAAATATAATCTTACTTATTCTGGTACATGTCATGAGCACACAGACTAGACAAGGAGTTCTCAACTGTGGGCAACTTTGCACCCTCAGGGGACACTTTATTTTTCTTTCTTCAATTTCTGGAGGTATTTTTGTTTGGTAGAGGGGCATTTTGGCACTTAGTGGATGGAGGTGAGGAATGCTGCTGAACATCCTACAATACACAAGACGGTCCCCGGACCAAACAAAGAATGATCTAACTTAAAAAATGAATGATTCCAAGGTTCAGACTAGGTGTCCGATATACAACCAGCGTGCTACAGTGGCTACAGAGCTGGAGAAGCCGGTGTTTTAGCAATCATTTACCTTTCTATGGACAGACTTCCCAGTTGAGTGTAGTTCAGCTGTATTTTTTGAGCCCCCATTATGTGTCCAGCCCTGTGCTCCAGGCTTCTTTTGTGACAAGCAGACATCTGGTGACGAGGTCCACTGCAGCGTACTACCTGTAACTCTGCCTCTGGACTGTGCGGAGGATGCTGGCTTGGAGTGGGATGAAGTATTTTGAGAACTCCTTCCCAATCAGGCTGGACAAGCACGGGCCTTTGCCGCCTCCCCCTGCTTTGTTTTCTAGTGCACATATTGGAGAGACCACCAGGAACAGTGCTGCCACAGCCAGAACCAAAGCCACTTGGGTTGCTCTCCGTTCTTCTTCCTGGTCCTGGATGTTAGTTTAGTACAGAAGCTCGTTTCTTCCTTGTTGTGATGGCCATGAACATTTTTTTCCAGGACAGAAAAGAGACCGGTGAGTTATCCACACCGCTTTCTCACGTGGAAAACACATGAGGGGCTTGCTTTGGAAATGGTCCACAAGACTCATGGTCAGCTAGCTGCATCTCTCTGCTGCTGGGCCATGGTCTCTATGAAACAGCAAAAAATACAATTGTAAGAACCAACGGGCAGGCATCCCTGTTAGCAACTCTCACATTCCATTTACTGCTTCTTATCGTGAGGTTCCATTGAGCTGAATTCAACTCCTAGCCATAGAACTGCCTGGTAGCAGTTTTCTTTCTCTTTAATTTGGTGGCATGCTTATTAAATTTCAGATTTTAAAGGAGACAGGTTACAGAATTCCAACACTGGAAGATTGGAGTGTAAGGAGGACGTATTTCATTTTCCGTCTTATGCCACCTTACACCAGTCAGCATTTTGTCACTGTTGTGTTTTTTTTTAACTTTTATTAGATTTCAGAGGAAGTTTACAAAGCAAACTGGATTTTCTCTTTATTTTATTTATTTAGTTTTTTTGCTTTTTCTCTTTGACGGTTCATATACATATTTTGTTTCATGACTTTGATTGTAATCCCCACAGTGGGTCACTTTTCCCCACTTGCTTCTTGTGTTTATACTTTCCATTTGCCCTTCTTTCCTGCCTCCTGAGTGTGGCACTGCCCCTTTGGTGGCACGGGAGCCCTGGTGGTATAGTGGTTATGCATTGGGCTGCGATCTGCAAGGTCTGTAGTGAGTCTTTTTGCTCTCATAAAGTGACAGTCTTGGAAACTCACCGGGGCCCACCCTGCCCTATAGGGCCTCTTTGAGTTGATTCAGTGGCAGTGAGTTTTTGGTTTTTTGTGGCATAGCGGTTACACATTGGGCTTCTAACGGCAAGTTCAGCAGTTCAAAACCACCAGTCACAGTCTCAGAAACCCACAGAGGCCGGCACCCTCTAGTTCTGGTCTCTGGAGCCTGGTTTCAGTAGTCCATTAGTCCTTTGGAATAATTGTTTCCAGGAGTCTGATTTCCTTCAGTCTTCTTCGTTCTCGGAATTATTTAAATAGCTACATCAGGAAGGGTCACAAGCTCAGGATTGCTTAGGGACGGTCCCTACCCCCTCCAAGAGGGTTTCGAAAAAGCCGTAGCACTTTCTAGGCTGTAATCTTTACAGGAGCAGATCACCAGGGGTTTCTTCTGCAAAGCAGCTGAGTGGTCTCGAACCGCCAACCTTAAGTCATATACCTAACCATTGTGCTGCCAGGCTCTTTAGTGATGGCTTACTTAGAGATGCTCAAAGTGGCATTAACCTAATCTATGTTGTAGTTGGGAGCCCTAGTGGCAGTCGGGTTGAATACGGGTTTTGTTTTCATGATGATTGCCATTTATTAATAGTATCTTCATAAATCTGATCTTTATTTGTCTTTGGGTGTTGGCATGGGAATGATAACAGCAAATTATGCACCGCAGCACTGTATGTGATACATGTTACTATCTAAGATGTAAAAAATAACAAAGACAGTCTTGAAGGTGTTCTATTCTAACCTGAGTTCATCATAATTTGAGGGCAAGCCATACTTTAGCTACTGACATTTCCATTATTTCATGAAAACCGACACCATCATTTATGTTGTTGGGGTGTTGTTGTTAGTTGCCTTCCATTCCAACACAGAGAGGACTCTATGTGGAGAGATGAACTAACTACTCATAGTGTTTTCAAGAAAGTGAGCGTTTCGAAGCCTGTCTCTTTAGGCTCCCCCACTTGGATTCAAACAGCCCACCTTTGGGCTAGTGCTACTCAGGACTCCGATTGCAATGCACAATTACCTTTAATATCCTGGGTTTTTGTTTTTTAATTTAATTGTAGTTGCCATCTCATGAGGCATGCTTTATTTGTTTTTAAAAAATCATTTTATTGGGGGCTCTTACAACTTGTTAAATCCATACATCAACTGTATCTGACATATCCGTGCATATATTCCATCATTCCTTTCTAGACATTTACTTTCCATTGAGCCCTTGGGATCAGCTCCTCTTTTTTCCCTCTCCCCACTCCCTCCAATCCTCATGGCCCCTTGATAGATTGTAGATTGTTAATTATTTTCAAATCTCACACCGACCACTGTCTCCCTTCCCCTCTCATTTCTGTTCCCCCTGGATGGGGTGTGTGTGTGGTTATGTGCCATTCATTGTGATTGGTGCCCCCTTCCTCTCCCCCTCCCCCCCCCTTCCCCCTGTCCTTTTGGGATCTCTGTTCCCATTCCTGTTCTTGGGGTCCATGTGTTATGAGTTTTATCTCTTGCCTATAACTATATACATGTTCTAATAGCAAGAAAAATGTACATATGGTGCTACCTTGTTCCCTGGGAAGCATTATTGGACCTGTAGCTATTACATATAGTGCTACCTTGTTCCCTGGG
>NW_022103898.1:32360889-32369305 GCF_000313985.2 Echinops telfairi
CACTAAGTTTCTTCCCTTCAAAGGATGGTTGTGGCAAGCAGTCTTTCCCTCCTGCCTGCCTTAGAAAGCAGAGGAGAGTCTCCTTCCAGGAGGAGAGCACAGGAAGCCTGTGTGCAAATGTCTATTCCCCTGCCAGTCCTCTCCTGCTCCAGAAGGTCCATTAGTGCTGACCTACAAAATGATTTTACAGTCTGACTCTACAGAGTCCATTCCCATCTGTGGAAACTGAGCACCCAGAAAAGCAGACTAACCAAGCTCCCTTGTAAAGGAGCCCTGGTGGCATAGTGGCTAGGCCTTTGGTTGTGACCCACAAGGTCAGCAGTTTGAAACCACCAGTGCTCTGTGGATGAAAGATGGGTTTTTCTACTCTCATAAAGAGTTGTAGTTTCAGAAACCCACAGGGCAATTTTACACACACACACCCCTTTTTAAAAAACTCTTTCTTATTTAGTAAAATTTTTACCAGGTCCTATAGGGTCGCCATGAGTCAACAACAGTGCGTGAGAAGTTCCTTCTCAATCAGAATCCCCAAACCCCACTGATGACTTTTTTTGTGATATAGACTTGTGCCATTCTCCGTTCTCCATAAAAGACTTCTTCTGACTCCCCTAGGCATTATCCTCCTGCTTTAGCACAGGGACACAACCCCACTGATGTCGAGTCAGTTCGGACTCCAAGCTACCTTAGAGCGTGTTCCCTGTGGAGTAGCTTGTGGGTTCAAACCACTGACCTTTCTGTTAGCAGCTAAGCTCAGACTTCCGTTGTTTCTGGTGTTCATTTAAAAACATCTCTTTGGGATTTTAGGGTCAAAGAGCACTGTAGTTTCTGGAGTGTCACGTCTCAGGAATTGCAAGCCTCTATCTTCAGACATCTATCTTGGGACTGGCGATGTTTCCTCCTCGTGTACCTCGGGCTGTTAAGAGCTGGAAGCAACACCACAGCACCTAACAACCACAGCATCAGCTCCAGAGTTGAAGGCACTCGTGAGTGACCTGAAACTCCATAACCAAACTCGCGGTTATTAAGTCAATACCAACTCGTAGCAAGCCTATAGGACAGGGTAGAATTGACCCTGTGAGTTTCCCAAACTTTGACTGTGGACAGGATTAGAAAGCCCTGTCTTTCTCCCTCTGAGCAGGTAGTGGCTTTGAGCTGACAACCTGGCAGATGCAGACCAACACGTAACAACGACAGCACGGGGCCTCCTTAGATAATAGTCATTCACGCCATCACAGGCCTCCTAGTGATCTGAAAGAGGACTTAAAAACCTAGACCTCCATGTTCACTTCAAACAATACTTTCAAAGTCGAGTCATTGTTACTTTTGTATTACTTTTTTCCCATTTGAACCTGAAGCAACAAGCCAGTGGCACCTAATGAGTAGTGAGGTGGCGAGGTGTCATGGGCCTGGAGTGGGTTGGAAGGAGGAAGATGGCAGAGAGAAGAGAGCTCTCAGTGGAGCAGAGAGGTGGCAAGAAGGGAGCGCGTGTGCTGGGTCTGAGTCCGTTGCTTTAGCTGTGCCTCTGTTCTCTCACTGATAGGGAACCCTGCGCTGCTACTGCTCGTGCTCACCCTGTCCAGCATTTTAGTAGGAGCCCTTCCCTTACAAATTAAGGTTATCTGAGTAATCTTCATTGCTTCTCTCACAAGCCCTGTGAAAGAGGTGGCTGGGATGAAGCGTACTCTAATAATTCCTTGTCTTACATAAGTAGCTAACACACTGGGTTAAGATGCTTCAGTCGCCCATAACAGAAACACCCTCATGCTAGATCAAAGAACAAGAAGATTTTATTGAAAGGTTATAGGGACATCTTTGAGATTGAATTACATACAATTCAGGTAGACCCACCGGAACTGGAAGATCATTGAGCGTCCTGGTTCTCGGTGTCTGTTTCCCATGGCCGCCCGCCCTGCTTCTCTCTGAATCACCACACTCTGTCCTTGTTGGCTTCCTTGCAAGGCGCTTGGCTTCTGCGGTGAGGCTTTGGCTCGCCCTGGTACCGATGGCTAGCCCGGACTCCACCTGACTTTCCAGTCCCAGCTTCCATGATGTGTTACTCAACTGGAATTCTCAAGAGAATGTGACTGGATGACTCAGCCCCGTCCTGAAGCCTCCCTGGCCGGCAGTTCCAAAGGATGGAGGCTGGGTGTCCTGGTATGTGTCAAGAGCAGAGGTGGAGGCCAGGGAAATGACTGACCCAACAACGGATACTAATCCCGTGACAGAAATAAAATTCAAGCACAGACCTTCTGTCTCCAAGCCTCATCTGTACTCCGCAAAACCACGACTATCCGCCCCCACCATTCCTGAGCCCCCCACCCCCAACTACAACCGGAGAGAGATATTCCTATCTCCCTTGCTCACTCTCACTTGTTCATTTGCATCTAAGACGAAGGCAGAAAAAGCCTGTACCAAACAGTTTTCTCCTAAGCAGCAAAGTCCTTTGAGAGGTTAATTGTGGTTTGTGAATGAAAAGTCCCGTGGTCAAATTAGATCGGGAAACATCGGGCTTAAGGAAGTTAAACATTTGCAAACACAGAAATGTTTCCATCATCCCTCTGCAGCCCCAGTGGGCGATACAGGATGGGGCATCCCCAAATGTATTTGCTCATGGAACCCTCTTGGTGCCGAACTCTGTTGTGACTGCTGTTAGATGCTATGGAGTCATTTCTGAGTCGTAGGGACCCTCTGTACGACAGAACTATCACCGCCTGCTCCGCCACCATCCTCCCACTTGTTCTCCTGTTTGAGCCGTAATTGCAGCCACTGTGTCAGCCCGTCTGAATGAAGGCCTCCCACTTTGGCGCTGCCTCTCCACTACCGAGCATGGGCTCCTTCTCCAGAGGCTGGTCTCATCGGACAACAGCGAGTCTCCCCGTGCTTCCCCAGCTTGTTGAAACATTTCAGTGGACATTCCATCAGTTCCTGGCACCTTGTTTGGGGCTAACGCTTTCAGTGCAGCTTGAACTTCTTCCTTTAGCTGGTTCGTGCTCATGTGCTACCTCTTGAAATGGTTGAATGTCAACGAGTTCTTTTTCATACAGAGACCCTGTGTATTCTTTCTATCTTCTTTTGATGCTTCCTGCATCATTCAATATGTTCCCCATGGAAGTGTTTAATGTTGCAACTTGAGGCTTGAATTTTTTTTCTTCAGTTCTTTTAGTTTAAAATATGCTGAGTGTGTTCTTCTTTTTGTTTTTTAACTCTAAGTCTTTGCAACTTTCATTATGATCTTTTACATGGTCTTCTCAAAAAGTTGTAGGGTCTCTTCTGACATCCACTTTGATCTTTTCTTTCTCTCCTGTCTTTTGAATGACCGTCTGCTTGCTTCATGTATAATATTTTTAATGTCTTCCCATAACGCCTCAGGTCTTCAGTAATTAGTGCTTAATGCATCAAATCTGTTCTTGAGATGTTCTCAAAATTCAGATAGGATATCGTCAATGCTGTATTTGGCTTTTGTGGACTTGTTTTTCATTTCTTCAGCTTCAACCTCAACTTACATATAAGCAATTGGTGGTCTGTTGTGCAGTTAGCCCCTGGCCTGATTTTAACTGCCGATACTGAGTTTCTCCTTCCTCTCTTCCCACAGATGTAGTCCATTTGATTTCTCTGCATTCCATTTGGAGAAGTCTACATGTATAGTCAGTCACCTTTTATGTTGTTGAAAAAAGGCATTTGTGATGAGTAAGTCGTTGGTCTTGCAAAGTTCTATCATGCAATCTCCAACTTCATTTCTATCACCAAGACCACATTTTCCAACTGCTGTTCCTTCCTTCCATTAAAGCTAATAAGGAAGACATTGAAGAATTCTACCAACATCTTCAGTCTGAAACAGATCAAACATGCAGTCAAGGTGCATTGATAATTATTGGTGATTGGAATGCACAACCCTAGTTATCATCTTGCCAGGACTCAAGAGATCCACAGAACATAACTTTGGAAATGTGGGAGAGGTGGTATTAAGTGTTCCTGAAACTCTAGTAAAAGGCACAGGCCAGCCTGGTGGTTGGCACAGTTTGACATCAAGTCTCTGTTAATCATGGGCATGGTCTCCTATTTAGTTAAGGCAATAGATAATAATAACCTTGACGTCTAAAGTTAGTTAGGCTTTTTCATGAGCCACTCAGATCCCCTCTGGGGTAGAGACGGCTAAGGGGCTTACAGAAAATACAGGAAGATTTAGGTCCCACCCAGCTAGATCTCATGGCACTAGAATTTTGTTCATTGCTATTTTAGAAACATCATCTAACATTTCCAGGAACCCCAAACCAACTCTAAAATGATGTCTTTATCAACTCTTTAGAAATGAGCATCACTTGCTTCCTGCTCTAACTCACTATTAAAAGAATTCTATTCAAAACTGGATAGCTAACAGCTGGACCAGACAGATTTTTCTCCCCAGGACATTGTGAATATGTAAATTCAAAGGAAGGGTAGTGGAGGGGAGAGGCAGAATGCGGAGTGGCCCAGAAAAGAGGTTGTTGCTAGGCCTTGCATGGAGCAATTCACAAGGGTCCTCGAAGAGGGTAGGGTTGTGTTGGCTTCATTTATATCTATGTCCCCCGCATTTAGCACACCTCTTGGATCATGGTAAACAATCGATCTTTAACTAAGTGGATAGAACTTGGTGAGACAAAGGATAGGGTGAGAGCACAACCTCACATAACACAAAAGGGTGAATGAGTTAGACTGAGATAAGGGATACGATTCAGAAACTCGATCGGAGAAGCTAAGTTAGTAGAAATACAAGTTATTGTATAAGGAAGGGAACTTAATAAAGGACCTGAAATAATTGATCCATTTAGTCACTGAATGATTTTTGAATTATTATGTGGCGAACCCTGTTCTTGGTGCTGTGCATGTAGTTGTGAGCCAAACACCTAAAATCCCTGTCCTCATGAAATTTAGATGGGAGCAGAGGAAACTAGACCACAGGCAATTAAATAAAATCTCCATTATATCAGAGGGGAAGGAGTGTGAAGGAGGAGAACCAGGGCAGGGAATAGAGAGAGTGCTGGAAAGGCAGAGTTGGGCATTTTTAAAGGAGAAGGAGAGACTGTGTTTGAGGGAATCGACTGAGTTCAAGTTTTCACGAATGAACAGCATCTATAACTCAGAGCCCCGTTTCTTTCAAGCTGGAGATGCAAGGAAATGAAACTGTGTCCATTGTCACTAAGATAAACACTGGTAAACACTCCTTTTGCTAGTGTTTCCTAGAATAAGAACAGGGAACATGCACCCAAGTGTCCTCTGTGGAAAAGAACATGACCAATGAGTAATTTGAAGCCTACAAAGGGTTTCAAAAGCTTGTCTGAAATCAGCCAGCTACAGCCTGCATTTCCGGGCTTCCAGGGCACTGCTGCTTCCATTGTACTGTCTGTGTCGAAACACCCTCCCGCCACTGAGGTCTTGTCTGGTTATCAAAGCCGTGTATGTTGCTTTCCTCAAAACCCTTAGAATCGACTGTGTATGAAACTAAACGTGATAATTTATTAACGGACTTCTTAAATACTATGAGATCATGTATGATTAACTCCCCAGATATCTTGTGAGATAATAATACGCCTTTCAAGAGCTGAGTCTTTATATGTCTCTTTAAACCATTGAAAGGATTAGGTCATAATCCCTTGTGATAAAGCAAGAATAGCAAAAGTATGCAGGAAATGATGGATTACTTAATGAGGTTTTCCCAGGTACTGGTGTTACTAGTATGAAGAGATATTTAGGACTATTTTCAACTTAAAAGATAAAAGAACAGCTGCACAGGAACACTTTCTCAGCACCAAACTATTATTGAACTGCTTGTTTTCTTCATTTGGTGAAATCTGCGTCTACCTTCTTCAGCAGTGGCACTGTGGGGTAGGAGTTGGGCAGCCCACAGCAAGGTCAGCAGTTCAAATCCACTAGCCACTCTGAGAAAGAAAGATGAGGCTGTCTGCTCCTATAAAGATTTACAGTCTTGGAAACCCCACGTAGAGTCACTTTGGGTCAGGCCTGACTCATAGAGATGGCAAAGGGTTGGCCCTTAGACTAAGAAGTGGCTGGTGAGTGCTATTGAAGGCTTCTCAAGTGCGCTGCATCCTGAATTCTCACCTGCACCCTGCTAGGTAGTCCATAACCGTTTACAACAAAGAAACTAGAGTCAAATAACCTGTTGTTGCGAAGTGTCATCAAGTTGGTTCCGACTCATAGTGACCTTACGTACAACGGAACCAAACACTCCCGGTCCTGCACCGTCCACACGATTGTTCTTGTGTTTATCCCTGTATTGTCAATCCATCTTGGTAGAAGCCTTCCTTTTTGCATGGCCTCTCTACTTTACCAAGCACGATGTCCTCCTCCAGGGACTGGTCTCTCCGGAGGACATGTCCGAAGTCTGTGTGAGGAAGTCTCACTGTGCTCACTTCCAAGGAGCTTTCTGGCTGTACTTCTTCCAAGACAGATCCCTTTGTCCTTTTGGCCGTCCATGGGTCTTCCCATATTCTTCACCAGAACTTCTTTTGGTCAGCGATTCTTTCGTGGTCTTCTTTAGTCGATGTCCACCTTTGATGTGCATATGAGGTGACTGACAATACCGTGGCCTGGGTCAGACCCACCTTCGTCCTCAAGGTAACATCCTTGCTTTTCTTGTGCAGCAGATGTACCCCAGGCAAGGTGCCCTTTGATCTCTTGACTGCTACTTGGATCCACAATCAATGCTCTTGGAAGCAGCAAAGGAACTTGTTCAGGGTCAGATAAGTACAGAACTAACCAGTGCCAGAGCTGGGATCATTAGTTTGCCTGGAAATGATCGATCTGATTAGGCTTCACTATTACTCTGCAGTTTCAATACACCCAGACCCAATTGCTCTGGTAATCAGTAGAGATTGCATTCAATGTGTAGAGTAACTGACCACTTGTAATATGTTAGCATGAACATGGTATAATAATTTGAGCATTGTTATATTTGAACACTTATCTCCATTGAGTCTGATGTTAACTTCAGCGTCAAGTGCCCCTTTATCATACAGAGGCATTTCTTTTTCATTTCTAGTTTGTTGAATATTTGTTTGTTTGTTTGTTTTTACCAGGATAGACTGATCATTTAAAATGTCTTTTCTGTATCCATTGATATGATCATGCAATTCTTTTTTCATTCTATTAATGTAGAACACTGCATGAATCAATTTTATTTTGGATGAACCACCCTGCATTTCTCGGCTAAATCTCACTTAATCTGGTATATAATAATTTTAAAATGCTATTGGGAATATTGCTTTTAGTATTTTGTTAAAGATTGAAAAATCTCTTGATGTAAGGTCTAGTGGACAGTTGTGTTCCTGCCTTATGGTGTTAAAAGCAAAGAAGGAGAGAATACGAAGGAAGAGGGAGGAAGACGGAATGCTACTACAATCAGATCTGGTGCATGAACAAGGGTGGGGAGTGGTAAGCCGTGAAAACTGTGAGACGCGGTTGGATTCTGGATCTAGTTTGAACATGAAGTTAACAGGGTTTGCTGACAGCTTGGATGTTGGGTGTGAGAGGCGGAAGGATTAAGGATGACTCCAAAACTTTCAGCCTGAGTACTTTGGAGAATGGCATCGCCACACAGTGAGATAGAGAAGACTCCACGAGAAACAGACGTGGAGAGGTTGCTAGGAGTTTGGAGCCCTGGTGGTGTAGTGGGTTACACACTGGGCTTCTCACCACAAAGTCAGCAGTTCAAAACCACCAGCTGCTCCTCTGGAGAAAAATGAAGCTTTCTCTTTGTATAAGCAGTTACCGTCTTGGAAACCACAGAGGCAGTGCTACCCAGTCGAATAGGATCGCTATGTGTCAGAATTGACTCAATGGCAGTGAGTGAGCTAGGAGGTCATTCTAGATCCAGGCTTTGAACCAGTTCCAGAGCAACCTCTCTCTGAGCATCTGCCTCCTCCCCACCCTCAGATATACTGAATCAGAAGCTGCAGGTTCACCAGATCCCTACGTCACTCTTGCATATATGCATAGTTAGGCATATGGGAATCTATAAGAATCACCTGAGGATCCTGTGAACCTGCAGATTCTCATTCAGTATATCTGGGTTGGAAATGCACCTTCTCAGCAGGGAATAGAACTAGAATGGACTGGTTCAAACCCCGCCCCGCCCCCCCCTCCCCCTTTTCTGGATGTATTAAGTATGGCTTGCCTATCAGACATCCATGTGGAGACACTGGTAGGCAGTCAGCTCTATCAGTGGAAAGATCAAAGGAGAGGTCTGATTAAGTATTTACATTTGGGTGTCACCAGTGTAGAGATGATATTTAAAGCTATGAAACTGGATGAGATCACCAAGGGAGTGGGTGTGGAGAGAAGAAACAGGAAGAGGACAACTGAGCCCAAGGGAGAGAATCCATGGATGCTGCCATTATTGAAAACATGTTTGTCTAACTCC
>NW_022103898.1:32369652-32402044 GCF_000313985.2 Echinops telfairi
CATAGTTCAATCGCATCAAGCAGTAGTGTACAATAGCTCTGGAAAGGGACATTTTCATTTTAGGGACCTTTCAACTTTGCGGATTGGCTTAAAGTTTCCTCTTGACTTGTCATTTTTTTCATTTTCTTGTCTCCCAAAACTTCAGCTCCGGGAGCTATTTATTATTATTATTAAAGAATAGTCCTGGAACATCACAGTACTGGAGATAAATATTGAAACATCTTTTCTGTTCAGTGTGCTATGAAATTCTGATTTGCAGATTGTCGTTTAGAGCATCTACCTAGGACAGTGCAAGTCAGAATGCACTCAGTGGCCATGGGGATTTTGGATTTAGGTCACAGGAAGTATAGCATTAATACCCTTGAAGTCAAAGTCATTCTTATTTTAATTTACATGAAACATTTAAATATGCCTTATTAGTGTTTTGATGCACTTTGTTCTTTTAAAGAGAAAGCCAACCTTAGAGACCACAGAATCTGCTTGCACTTTGCATGCCTCTCATTTTATCTCTTAAGAAGCTTTCTCTCTAACGCTTTCACTTTCAAATCTCTTCCTGCATCTGCGGGGGGGGAGGCCTCAGCTGGGCTTGCTCTTGGGTCCTCTCTACTTGATGATCACAGTCTCTAAAACAAAGACAATTATGAGAAATAGTCCAATGGTTTCTGCATGGCAGATCCCGTGCATTTGCCTCAAACAGTGCCTGTTGGCTGCGACTGAAAAAGTGCTTCCGTTTTAAAATGGAATTGAAGAGAGAAAATATGATCCTTCTCTCGTGCTATTTAGTTTTCATTCGGGATGTCTTTCTTTTTCTTTCAGCCCCTCTCCCTATTCAGTTTGTCTGCAGGAGCCCTAGTGGCTGAGTGGTTATCTGCTCAGCACAAAGTCAGCATTTTGAACCCACTAGCCACTTCGCAGGAGAAAGACGAGGCTTCCCACCCCCGTCCAGAGTTACAGTCTCAGAAAGCAGTGCTGCCCTATGGGGTCACTGAGAGTCTGAATGGATGGCAGTGAGGTTGGTTTTTGATGTTCATCGGTGTCTCTCATATCCCGGGCCCCAAAAAGGAGTCCGCTGACCGCGTCCCCACTTCTAAATGGAAAGTCAAGGTAAGGGGAAGGCACGGCACGCCTGTGCTCAGTGGGAAGAGCCGGACGGTCTTCCGAAGCACGGCATTCCCCAGGCACCCTCGTTCTGTCTGGCGGCGGATTTTGCTTTGGTGGTTGGTTTGTGGCTTCGGAGAGAGCGCTTCTGTTACAGAGCCGGACAGCCCCACGGGGTTGGTATTGGTTCTCGCCGCGATGGAAGTCGGTTTGCCTGTTTCTTCAGGGCTAACCCGGGGGGGATTTGATCCGCGGCCTTTTAGTGACCAGTCAGGTGCAAACCACGAGTGTCACCCAGGGGGCTGGGAAGCCTCATTCTTTTTGTTGCATCTCCCTACACATCGAAAGAGACGCAAAACTCGCTTAAAAAACAAACGAAAAAACCAGCAGCAATTGTTCAACTGTTCTCTCTCTGGCTGTTCTGAAAGGTCTAGAGGAATGGATGGTCTCTGGGGAGGAAGATTTCTTTTGGGGAGGAAGTTGGAGAAGGGTAATGAGGACTTACAGATTGGGAAAGAAAATCCAAAATAAGTGGTGACCAATCCCTGTTCCTCAACTTCCCCCCAGGCGCCATCAGCTCCTATTTGTTACTTCGGGCTATTTTTCTAAAATTCAATTCTTTCTTCAAAGCATCCAGTTATGTCTCATTAAAAAAACTCACTGCCGTCGAGCTGATGGGGAATCATAGCTACCCTATAGGACAGGGTAGAACTGCACCCATGGACTTCCTGTACTTTTTTTAAAATTGGAGTTTTATTCAAATTATTCACATTTAAATCGTATTCCATGCTCATCCATCCAGCTGTCTGCACAACAAAAGATGCATGGTTTCGTCCTACATCCAGATAGAACTCGTAATTAGAGTAGAAAGCTCCCTCTTTCTCCCACAGGGCAGCTAGTGGTTTCAAACTGCTGACCTTGACATTAGCAGCTCAACGCCTGTGGCTCAAATACCCATTTGTTGGCACACACCAAACATGATTCCTAGAGTGCGCTGAGACCGAGTGATCTGCTGCACCCTGACGAACTCCTGGTCTTCTCACCCAAGGGCCAGGTCAATCCTACAATACGACTGACTCCGTCAGCCAGGGGCTGACGACTCCAGGAATCTCCCTCACTTGTCCTGAGAGAGAGCCCACAGATTTGTCTCCCAGGTGTGGGGGGGCCTCAACTGCACTGGAAACCTTTCTTTTTCAGTTCTTTCCTCCTGAAGTGACTCTTTGAAAGCTTCTCTCCTCCCCTAGCCCCCTCCTTAATACCCCCTGCTCACTCTCAATCTAAAACCCTGCCTTCAACTTCACTGAGAACATGGAAACCTGTGTGAATGAGGTACCGTGGATGCCAGAAAGTCCCTCAGAGGCAGAAAGCTGAGAGTCAGTCTGTTCCTTCCTCTCCCTCACCCAGGTTCAAGCATTCTCCAAGGCAGATCCTATTCTGCTAGCTGGATGTCCCTTGAATACTTATGCCTCCCTCCACACCCACTGCTTCCACCCAGGGCGGACCACCATTACGGTTGTTGACCCTTGCGGCAGTCTCCCCGATGCTTTCCTTGTTCCGCGCTGCTTGCTCCCCATACTCTACTTTCTGGACTTCACTCAGAAGGATATTTTTTTTTAGGGCCAAGTGGCCTTTCGCCCTTGAGTGACTCTTCAGTGACTTCCCAGTTCCCTGGTAACACAGTCCACATTCTTTCACGTGGCATTCAAGGCCCTTTACAATGTCCCCTTGGCCTCATGTCCCATGCCTGCCGATTAGGTTCCAGCTTCCAGCTGTAGCTATTGAACGACATGTCTTACGCTAAGGCGACCTGCTCTTGCTCTTTTTCTGAACCTAGCGCACGTGCCTCCTCTCCCTGAGGTGCTCTCCCGCCTCCACCCACCCTTAGTTTCACCATGGACTCACTTAGCTAAGTAGTCATTCCAGTGTTTTTGGATGGATGGATGGATTGGTGGGTGGATGCCTAGATAATTTCGACTCATTCTTTTTTTAACGTATATTTATTATTAACTAGGAGTTAATACATCTATCATATCATTCCATAGTTCAATCGCATCAAGCAGTAGTGTACAATTGCTCCTAAAATCAGTTTCCAAACATTCTTTTTCTTCTTGGTCTCCTTGACATCGTCTCTCTTGTTCCCCTCCCCTCCCCCTACTCATTCTTAAGGACATTGCTTAAATCTCTCTTCACCAAATTCTGGGTCCAATATCCTGTAGTCAGTACTGTAGAATTGATTCTGATTCGTAACAACCCTGCAGGACAGACTAGAAATGTCCCCTAGGGTTTCCAAGGCTGTAAATCTTTGCAGGCGCAGACTGCCACATTTTTCTTCCATGGAGCAGCTGGTCGGTTTGAACCTTTGACCTGAAGGTTTGCTGCCAAGCACTTTCACCACTGTGCTACCATGCCAATTACATGGTGTTTTCACCTCCATTGTGTGCTTGCCCTCTTCTTCTGTGAGCTCCGTAAAGTAGTCCAGACCACATTTAAATTTTTTTTCATTAATCATTTTATTGGGGGGGGGGCTCTTACAAATCTTATAACAATCCATCATTCAATTGTATTAAGCACACTTGTACATATGTTGTCATCAACATTTCCAAAACCATTTCTTTCTACTTGAGCCCTAGGTATCAGCTCCTCCAGAACACGTTTTAGCAAGCACTGCCTTAGCATTTAATGTGGTACTGGACCCATTAAATAGATATTTATTAAATCAAGGAAGCTTGGGACTTTTTATTGTTATCACTATAGATCATAATTTTTATGGCTATAAATCATTTAAAGCATCTGGCTGGCAGAGCACTGGTCTGCAGAGCCACCAAGAGAATCCCGCTGGGACCTGATTTTCTAAGTATCCTTGGCGTACAAGGTCGTGTGTGCTGCATCTCTTCGAAAGCCTGAAGCCACAGGTTCTGTTCTCCTGGTCTCCTAAAGTCTGGCACGAGGCTTCCAAGTTAGATGAAAAGCAGGAACTATCACTGCCTCTTGGAAGACAGTGCGAGTCTGTGTAAGGTTGACTTGGAGATTTGGTGGATTGTACACTTGCACTGCATATCAGCTTTGTTGTCAATGCCGGGGAAGTACAGCCCACGTTTCCCTTTCTTCAGTGAGCCCTGCCGGCTCCTGCTCACCGTGCTGTGCTGAAGACAGGCTGCAGGCGTTGTGACTCTGGACTGCAAGCAAGCACACCTTAGGATGCTGCCTTTGGACAAGCAGGGGCAGCTATCCGCGTCACTTCGATAAAATGCCAACCATGTAGCTCTCCAGCCCTAAGGAGTGCTCTTTCAAATAGGTTAAATTCTACTCACCTGCCTCTCTAGGGCTGGGGGACAGACTAACTTTGGAGAGAATGAAACAAAATACATGGGAAATGACTATTTAAAAAAATGTATAAGTGGTATCTCTTTGACCTAGACTTCACTGGGATATATACTTGCTGAGTTAGTTAAGTGTGCCAGCCTGGCCGATAATCACATGTGGTGCTGGTTGAAAGGCGGAGGGATAAATGGGTGGTGAAGCCTCGCCTTTCTAGTTCTCGGGTCTCTTGTTTTGTGATGGTTGCATCGGGTGCAGCTGCCTTAGCAGTTCCCTGCTTCAGCTTGCAAGATTGACTTCCTACAAGACATCCCCAAGAAGAAGATGCATGATTCTATCCCGATGCAGCCCTGGGTGCTGGAGCAGCCGTGTGGAGACCCCTGCCAGTGCTGAGATGCTTACACGTTCACTGACTCAGTTTTCCTCCTGCAGCCGGCATCATTGCCTCTGTTTTGTGAGGTGGAGGACTTTGTGGACTGGTGTTGGGTTAATGGGTTAATGTTGGACTTGTGAGCTTGGGCAGCATTGGGTTGGGATGTTTTCGTGATGCACTTTTTCTTTACATAAAACTCTCTCTTATACATGAGTCACCGTGGATTTGTTTCTCCAAAGTACCCAGACTAATACACTTGCTTTCAAAGAATTCACTCTGATGATGGGGACCCAGGCAAACCTTTGCCATAGAGTCAAGTTCAACTCAAAGCGACCCTTTCGAGCAGAGAAGAGTCCCAAGGCGATCATGTGTCTTCCTGCAGTGGCTTGTGTGTTGCTGGATGTTGGAGGCTGTTTCATAGATAGTTCAAATACCAGCAAGGTCACCAGTGGTAGACAGGTTTCAGCAGAGCTTCCAGACTGCCTAGAAAGGAGGACTTTTTAAAAGGAAAAACAAACAAACAAACAGATCGGCCAGTGAAAATGTGCTAAATATGCCTCACCCAAGGAGAGCCAGCCTTGGTGGCAGGGGTGGGCTCACACGTGCCAGACCTCCACTGGCTAATGTGGCCCAACTGGCAATGAGAAGCAGCAGCTGCAAACATGTACTCAGAATCAGAATGTGGAAAGCACTAGGATGAGTTAAGGAAAACTAGAGTTTGTCAAAAACGAAACGGAACGTTTGAAGATCAGTATCTCAAACATCAGTGAGCTGAAATAGATGGATGTTGGCCATCTTGAATAGGACAGTTGGTCTACTTTACCAGGGATGACAAATTAAAGAGGAGGAGTATTGCATTCGTTGTCAGACAGATGTCAAGATCTCTCCTGAAGTACACTCATCAGTGACAGGATAATATCCATGCACCCACCGGACAGACCAGTTAGTACAAATATTCCCGTGTATGCTCCAGCAGTTCAAGACACACATGAAGAAACGGAAGATTTTTGACCAATTTCTGCAGTCTGAAATTGATTAAACATGTTATGACAATGCCTTGATAATTACTGGTGATTGGAATGCAAACACTGGAAACAAAGAAGGTTCCCTCAATAACAAATTTACTGCCATCCAGTTTGATTTCGATTTGTAGCAACCGAATGTAGGGGTTCCTACACGCTACGTAAAGATTCTAAATCTTTGTGGGAGCAGACAACCTTCTTCTGCAGAAGTGGTGGGTTAGCTGCCTGACCCTATCCTACAGTACCCTTTGTAGCTGTAAATTAAACTCTTGGTGATAGAAATGATGCTGGAGATTGCGCGAATGACCTATCCACGGCAAATATATATTTTCAACAACATAGATAGTGACAAATCACGTGGACCTTACAGGATGGAAAGCCTAGGAATCAAACTGGCTACATCTGTGAAAAGAGATGATGGAGAAGCTTAATATCAGCAACATCAGAGCAAGGTCAGGGACCAATTTCAGAACAGACGATTAACTGCTCATCTTAAAACAAGTCATGAGAGCCAAGGTATAATCACAAGCATATTCTACCTGAATTTAGGGGCCATCTCAAAAATATGTATGTCAAAAGAGACTCTGAAATTTGCTCTTGTATTTAGAGTATCTAATGTGAATGAAATAAATGAAGTAAACAAGTTGAACAGAAGGTTTCAAAGGGCAAGTTGAGAAGGCAAAGCACTGGTATATAAAGAAAGGTGAAAAGATCTTGAGTTAGAAAAAAAAGGGGGAAGAAAATTTCTCAAGCTAAAAGAATTCAAGAAAAAAAAAAATCCAAACGTTAAGCATTAATGTTGAAGAATTCTACAGGCAAAGCATTGAATGACCCAGAAAGCAAAGCATCAAAAGGAGGTGGTAAGTATACCCAGAGTCACCGTGCCTAAAAGAATTGGTAGATATTCAACCATTCCAGGAGGTTACAAAGGATAACAAAAGATAGTAACATGATAACAAAAGATAGTAGAGAAGAGAGAAGTTCAAGCTGCACTAGAGACACTGGCAATAAAAAAAAAATTTTTAAACCCTAACAAAAAACACCACACCCCAGGAATTGGCAGAACACCACATGAGATGTTTCAACAACTAGAAGCAAGGTTGGACGTGCTCATTCATTTATGGCAAGAAATTTTCAAGACAGCTACTTGGCTAACTGATTAGTAGAAATATGTATTTATGCCCATTCCAAAGGAAGGTGATCCAATAGAATGCTCAAATTATCCAATAATATCATTAGCATCACTCATGAGTCAAATTGTACTGAAGATAATTTTAAAACAGTTGCAAGCAATACATCAACAAGGAACTGTCAGAAATTCAAGACAGATTAAAAAGAGGAAAGAAATGAGAACTATCATTGCTGATGTCAGATGGATCTTGGCTAAAAGCAGAGAATACCCAAAAGATGTTTATCTCTGTTTTATTGACCAGGTGAAGACATTTGATGACATAGTTAATAACAGACTATAGATAACATTGTCAAGAATGGGAATCCTTAAATGCTTTAAGTGTTGCTCATGTGAAACCTGTACACGGGGTAAGAAGCAGTCATTTGAACAGAACAAGGGATTTTATGTGGTTTAAAATTAGAAAAGGTATGTGTCGAGGTTATAGATTTTCACCAGACGTATTCAATCCGTGTGCAGAGCAAATAATCAGAGACTAGACTCTGTGAAGAAGAAAGCGGCATCAGGATTGGAGGCGGGCGTATTAACCACTGCCACATACAGGTGACACAGCCTTGCTTGCTGAAAGCCAGGAGTTAAAGCACATACTGACGAATCAAAGACTGCTGCCTTCAATATTGATTATATCTCAACATAAAGGAGCACAGATACTCACGACCGGACCAAGAAGCAACGTCACGATACATGGAGAAGAGGTGGACACTGCCGAAGATCTCATTTGACTTGACTTCACCATCAATGCCAATGGAAGCAGTGGTTGAGCAACCAACATACTACACTGACCACATCTGCTGCAGAAGACTTTAAAGGCATGAAGAAGCCCAGGTGTTCCTTTGAGGACCAATATACACTTGGTATTTTCATTCACTTGATATGCATGTGAAAGCTGGACGATGAATAAGGAACACCAAAGAAGGGTTGACACCTCTGAATTAGGGTGTTGGTGAAGAATGGTGAGCCTTTCGTGTTCCTTGGAGGACATCACGCTTGGTAAAGTAGAGGGGCATCTGACGCGGTGGCTGCAACATTGGGATCAGGCATAGGAACAGGCGGGAGGATTGCACAGGCTTTTGTTCTGTTAGGCATAGGGTCTCTATGGGTTGGAACTGACTCGATGGTACTTAACAACACCAACAACATGGCCTGCCAGGAGAAGGAACAAATCTGCGTTGAAAGAAGTACAGCCAGAAAGCGGCTTAGAAAGGAGTCCAGGGAGAGTTCATCGCAGTCATTTTGGGGATTTTATCAAGAGGGAACACTCTCTGGAGAAGGACATCATGCTTAGTAATATAGAGGGTCAGGGAAAACGAGGAAGCCCCTCAGTGAGGTGGGTTGACATCGTGGCTGCAACAATGGGATGTGGATAGATGACAAGGACATTTTGTAATGTCACTAGACGAGATGGATTGACATCGTGGCTGCAACAATGTGTTCAATCATAACAGCAATGGTGAGGATGGCGCAGGACCAGGAAGTTTTTTGTTCTGCTGGACATAAAGGCTATGAGTCCCAACGAACTAGATGAGTCCCAACGAACTAGATGAGCCCCAACAAAAATGACAACAATCATTACGGAAGCAGACTACCCTATCTTTCTCCTGAAGCTGACTGGGGACACCTGGTTTTAAATTTCAGTCTCCAAAAGGATAATAATACTTGAAAAGTGGAGACGGCATTCCCAGAGGGAAGGGAATGCTGTGAACAAAAGTTGACTATCTATGGACAGGCCACAATTAGCCAGGTGGAGGGTATGGTATGGTGAGGTTTAAGGGAGGCAAGAGGACTGTGAAAATATGCAACTGGGCACGGAGGCTCTGATCAGATTGCACCTGGTCTAGTGTGTCAAGCATTTTGGTGGATAGTGGAGGTCTATGAACAGGTTTTCTGGGAAGAGACAATATAATCAGAAAATTCAAGGAACTACTTGAGTGAAATTTATGGGATCAAATTACTAGTTAGAACTATAAATTCCTCTTTTCAAAACTGAGCCATGCTACCACCGGAGAGGATTGACTTATCATCAGCTCACGCGAAAGAGACCCAAGGGTTTTAGTGGACTGTAATCTCAATGGGAGTCAGCAATATTTCATGACTGCCAAAAATGCTTAGTGCAATCTTAGCTGCATTAATAGACGAAAGTGTCCCAAACAAAGGGGAGAATAGTCCTTCTGTCCTCCTCGCGAGGGACAGCACAGCCAAAAATTATATTCAGGTCAAGATAATTCTATTCAGAAACGCTGAGCAGAATTGGCGAAATCAATGAGAAAGCTCGTTATATAATGAACAATTAACTTGGGATATTTAGCCAACGAGAGAGGATTTATGGATGTTCAGGAATGGCTGGCATTCTTCAGATGCTTGAAGAGGGATTAAGTGAACTCTGACGCTTTTCAGAAGGCAAGAGTCCAATAACCAAAGAAAGACTTTCTAAATAACCAAAGGTGTCCAAAGCAAAAGTAGATTCCCCTGAGTTTCACATCCCGTGGAAGGGTTTAGTAGACCCTGCCTGATCTGCAGTGAGGGATGTTGTAAAAGAGGATTCATGTACAGATTCAGAGGTTGGTCTTAGGATCTTCTAATGTCTTATATCCAATTTTCAATGTATGAATTATGCCACTGATTGTGGACTAGAGCTACCCCTGGGAGTTGAGTAAATGATTTAAGAAAATCGTTTACATCAAAATTGACTCTAGCACCAGGACTTGGGCTTGGCTCAGCTTCATTGAATCATGCTAGTCTTCCTGCTGGCTAGGCAGGAGGAGCCCTAACGTTCGGTGTGACATTGTTTCTTTAAAAAGAGATTTCATTTTTGGTGTCTGAAAGATGGGGTCCTCCTTCTTGACCGCCGTACATAAGGAAGTCACTTCTTAATTGGCAGAGAAAGGAGTGCTGGGGAGAAACAAACTTGAGTCCCTACTCTCTGTGCCTGTTTGGGTTTTGTAAAGAAATAAGTTAGGGCATGGATGTTGATGGATGGTGACTACATTTCATAAAGTTACTCGATGCAGTGTGGTAGCCTAAGTGTAGGATTTGCAGTACTGCTTCTAAATTACTGCCAGATTCTGGAGAGGTCACTTTGAAGATGGTTTTCCATGTCCATTGCTACCACTCTGGTTCAAGCTCCCATGATTCACACCCAAACCTCAAAAGTAACTGGACTCCCTGTCTTTTTATTTTGAATATCCTTAAACATTCTTCATTTGTATAACTGGCTCATTGTTAAGACGTAAAAAGATGTCCATGTGGATTTTATTCATGCCTAAATTCCATATAATATTAATGATATTAGTGACATGGGCTTTGGGCTAGTTCATCTAGTCTTTCAGCAAATTTTGGAGGTCCACTAGGGCTCTAGCAGTCTCCAGGCTCTAGGGATACAATAATAAACAAAAGAGTTGTTAAAATGCATTCTAAAGCCGGGACAATGACTTACAAATGCATTTTGAGAACACAAGCCACTTGTAAGTTAGGGACTTCCTGCGCTAACTTTGGTCAACAGGCAGGGTTTCCAAGGGCCTCGAGGATCTACATTTTTGCTTCGTGCTTTCAGACAGACATTTATTCAAGGATGACATCAGTCTTGGTCAGATAACAGTCAATCCAGTGAATAAGAGAATTGTGCTCTTTGTTTTGAAGCAGTAGCCCACTTGTCACCCGAAAATAGGAAATGGACAGGCCAAGAGTTGGGTTTAGCGAACAATGAACAAATCAGAGGTTCGATGGACAAAGCACGTCTCCTCACTCCAAATTTAGCCCCATATTTCTTTTGTGCCCTTACAAATTCTTGTTAAATTATACTATGAATGTCAAGTACAAGACAAGGAACTGAGTTTTTCAGGCTATTTTTAGACAGCAATGTTATGATTAGCTACAAGTATGAGCTTAAAGCAAAATGTCTTATCAAAACTGAAAAATGTATCCATCTACACCTGTTGCTCTCCAGACACAGGGAGGAATTTCCCAGCGACTCTAGCAAGTGGTTGGGGTGGGGGTGGGGGCTCAGAATGAGTGAGCAGACTCAGGCTCCAGGCCTTGGTCTGAACCCCCTCCCTGGACTTTCCTTTATCATTTTATTAAGGGTACGTACCTTTGGTGATTTTATAGGACAGATCTGTTAAGCTTGTTTGAAATAGTTAAGATTTCCAAAAACCTCTTTGAAGGTAGGCAGAGAATTAGAGCATGCTCAGAGGAGTATCAATTAGCTAAAAGAAAAGTAAATTATTAAAATATTTTAAAGAGATGTTCAATTTGAAATACGTTACCAGAACTCTCACGCACATGCACTTCATAAAACCTGAGTGAAGTGTTATTTCTATATCTCTTTCCGCTCTTCTTATAAAGATCAACCATTTGTCCACTTTCAGATGATCTAGCAGGGACTGTGAGTGCAGCCAAGAGGACATGTTACCTGTGGAGTTGGCCCTGGTGCTGCCTTCTAATGGCCCCTGGTGCAAGGGACATTCTAATCTCCTGGTCAGCTTCCAGCCAGTCGCCTTTATCACACCTTAGCTTGGGGAACTGATTTCTACTTCACATACAGTTACTGAATATTTAGCCTGGGGCTACCCTATACTCCCACCTCTGTTAACCTAGCCTCAGCCTGCCAGTCCGCTAGTCAGTTTACCTGGTATGTAACCAGAAATACCTTTTGTCCTGAACGACATCTAGTTCTATTATCTAGTTACTACGTAATACAATGACAGGTGTTATGAAAAGTTGCAGTTGTGGTGGGAGAGTGTAGGAGGCCTGGTAAGGCATGATCAAGGGTAATGTAATCAAGAGGAATTACTGAAACCCAAATGAAGACTGAGTATGATAGTGGGACAAGAGGAAACTAAAAGGAAATAGAGGAAAGAGGTAGGAGGCAAAGGGCATTTATAGAGGTCTAAATAAAGGCATGTACATATACAAATATATTTATATATGATGATGGGGAAATAGATTTATGTGCATATATTTATAGGTTTAGTATTTAGGTAGCAGAAGGACATTGGGCCTCCACTCAAGTACTCCCTCAATACAAGAATACTTGGTTCTATTAAACTGGCATTCCATGATGCTCACCTTCCTGACACAATCATAGAAGACAAAGCGGGTTCATAAGCAAATGTGGTGAAGAAAGCTGATGGTATCTGGCTATCAAAAGATATAGCTTCTGGGGTTTTGGAGGCTTGAAGGTAAACAAGCGGCCATGTAGCTGAGAAGCAACAAAGCCCACATGGAGAAAGCACACCAGCCTGTGTGATCACAAGGTGTCGAAGGGATGAGGTATCAGGCATCAAAGAACAAAAATCATATCATTGTGAATGAGGGGGAGTGTGGAGGGGGGACCCAAAGCCCATCTGTAGGCAACTGGACACCCCCTTACTGAAGGGACACAGGGATGAGCCAGTCAGGGTGCAGTAGCAAGGATGAAACATACAACTTTCCTCTAGTTCCTAAACACTCCCGCCCCCGCCAACTATCATGATCCCAATTCTACCTTACAAATCTGGCTAGATCAGAGGATGTACACTGGTACAGATAGGTACTGGAAACATAGGGAACCCAGGACGGATGATCCCTTCAGGACCAGTGGTGAGAGTGGCGATACTGGGAGGGTGGAGGGAAAGGGAACTGATTACAGGGATCTACATATAACCTCCTCCCTTGGGGGATGGACAACAGAAAAGTGGGTGAATGGAGATGTTGGATAGTGTAAGATATGACAAAATAATAATTTATAAATTATCAAGGATTCATGAAGGAGGGGGAGCGGGGAGGGAGGGGGAAAATGAGGAGCTGATGCGAGGGGCTTAAGTGGAGAGCAAATATTTTGAGAATGATGAGGGTAATGAATGTACAAATGTGCTTTATACAATTGATGTATGTATGGCTTGTGATAAGAGTTGTATGAGCCCCCAATAAAATCATTTTTAAAAAAAAGTTTCAGTTATCAAACTTTGAATTCAAAGGTAGAAATGACTCTTCCCTCCCATTCCTCACCTCCCCAAATTATGATAATGAATTTACAACCTTGCCTCCTTTCTTTTGTCATGATTAGAGGTTGCATAAACAGCAGGGTTTTTTCTTTCCTTTCACACACCATTGTCTCCACCTGACCAATGTCATGTCTTCCCAGTTATCTTGAAAATACTATAAGTCTTATAAAATCTAACTATTGCACAGGTGATGGGAAAAGTTTTGAAGTATCTTTGGCTTAAAAAAACAAAACTGGAAAGGGGATGTCCAGGAACAAAGTTAGAATTTGTTTGACGGCTCAGCTGGAAAGATGTCTGAAATTTTGTCATCAGTAGCTGATGTGTTTAAATAAAACAGAAGTTATTAACCCTTCAGTTAGGTGGTAAATGGTCTAGAGACTATGTGATTGGAGAAACAGCAGGTGATTTGCTTGCGGAATGAAGGGTAAGATGAGTTGATGTCTGCCTGAAATATTGGAAGGACTTCTATGTTGCAGCTGGAATAGGGTTTACGCAGCTCCAAGAGCAGTTTGGAATCAAGCTGGGACAGATGTTGACTTCATATAGAAGAACTGTTTGATAATTGGGGCCGTCCCAAAGGAAAAAATGCTATCTGATCAGGGTGTAGGGTCAAGTAGAAATTCTATATGCATCAACTGTGATAAGGGGATTGCCTTGCATTGATAACTTTATTTTCTTTTCTAATTTTTAAAAAAGTATTTTGAATCATCTTTTTTCAAAAATTGGAGGCTGAGTTAAGTCCATGGGTTATGACTTTGCTTGTTTAATTTTGCATTCAGAGTACACCTTGCCTGATACAAAAATATTTACTCAGTAATTAATGGTTGAATTAAGAAATAAATGATTAATTGATTTCCTTATTAAAAGGCTGAATGTTACATAAACCTGGTATTGTATTATTTAATCATTTGGAAATAGATATGACACTGCTAATAGGAGACATGACCAGAATGTATATTAGCCATGCTTGCAATCTATCCAGGTTAGAAACCTTTGTATTATTTAAATTGTTTTTAAAAGAACCATTTTTCTAAGTTTAAATGAGATTTAATTTGTTATCATGCTTCAGAAATTTAATCGAAGGCTTTCTTATTTTGTAGGCTCAATAGCTTAAATATTCTTACTTCCAACTTTCCTCTACAGTCTACTCTGTGAACCTAACACAAGAAAAACTAACTTCAGAATATTTACTCTTTCCTACTCTTAGGAGTCGTATAATTGAGCCCCCAATCTTTCAGTTGAACTGATTTTACTTTGGTACTCACAGGTCACAGTAGAGAAAGTCAGGCCTGCTTTTGACTTTCTCAGACAATTGCTCAATTGCTGGTCTTTGTAGAAATCTGCAGGATTCTGGGTGGTCTTTGTAAAGGGGCTTGCAGTTTTCTTCTTAATTCAAGTATTGCCCCTAATCCTCAGGCTTCCCCCTGGGACGTAAGGGGAACGGTATGGAAGATTTGTCTTAAGAGGACAACTTCCAGAGGAGTGATTCAGACCCGCCTCCCAGGTCTCCTGCAAGTAAGTGCTCAGAGGCCCTCTCCTGCCTAGTACCAGGGTAACAGCAAATATTTGTCTGTGGCTTAGGGCAACTTGGAGCTCCCTTTGAAGTCCATTTGTTTGGTAGCCAGGATCTCCCCACCAAAGTAACGATGTTTACCACTGGATTCTCTTTTTTTCTAAGTCCTAATCAGAACATTTTGGTTGCCACTGATTAAGCGTCTTACATGAAACGTTGAAAGGAGATGCTGGTGCAGGTGTGCATAGGGGAACTCCCCCATGAGGCAACACAGGCTCACCAAAATGCCAGTTCTAAAGTCAAAGCAATTGCCATCTGTGGTTTCAGGAGACATGCTTGTTAATTTAGATACATCATTTTTACATATTTATTATATATATGTAATTTATGTTTGTTTTATATGAGGGTGTACCCCCACTAAAAAAACCTGGAATCCCCCCCCACCAAAGCTGTGTATTTAAATGTTTTTTACAAAGCAATCTTATCACCTCAAAGCACTCTTCATCACACTTAATACATTTGTCAAATCTGTGATTCCATTCTCGGAAACATTTTTCAAACTCGTCTGTTTGGATGGCTGACAGCACCTCCCTTGTTTTTTCTTCACCTCTTCTGTGTCATCATATTCATTCGAGGAAACAAAAAGAAGTCACATGGAGGGTGGTCAGGTGAATAAGGTGCGTGGGGCAAGAGAGGCATGCTGGCTTTTTGTCCAAACTGGCACAATGAGAAAGCTGCATGAGCAGGTACATTCACCAGGTAGCAAAACCAGTCCCCAGACTGCCAGAAATCAGGCTTTTTGGTCACAACCTACTCTGTTAGGCACTCTTTTCAGAATCTCTAAATAGAAAGCTTGACTAACAGTCTGACCCGATGGAGCAAACTCCAAATACACTATCCCCCTCACATCAAAAAACCAAATGAGCATCAGTGTTGGGGGTCCCCCCTCATATACACTTTTTATAAGGAAGGCCAATTGAAGGAATAAGCAGTGGGGCATAGCCAATCTCAAAGACGTCAATGTGAAGATAAAGGGTGTGCGTGTGTGTACGCTTTCTCCGGTTTTCGATTCCCCAGGGACAGCTCGACCCTGACCGTAAGGGGCCCACTATGAGTTGGAATCGACTCGATGGCAGAGAGTTGGTGTTTGTTTTTTTAAGAATGTGAAAAATATAACTAAAATCTCTTGCCACCATGGTCAATTCATTTCCCCGCTGGCAGGCTTTAAGAGAGCTCTCTTAATCTTAAAGAGGAGAACAGAACCCAGCATTAACAGAAATGCAAAGAGATTTAGGTCGGCTTACAGACTTCTGGGAGCCAGACCCTGAGAGCGCATGATTTTCTGTTTTCTCTTTTCCCTAGTAAAGATGAGGTTTTATAAAAACATTAGAAGGATAACTTTTAGGGCACTTCCTTTAAAGGAATATCCTCATGATCCCACATCTAGGAAATTCAATGTTGCCATGCGTAACACTTTACATTCTGTATGAAAGTTCTTTGAGATTACAATTACAATTGAGATTCTTTGACTGAGACACAGAGCCCTCCACCCACTCCACTGGTTCTGACTCATAGCGACCCTCTCGAGGTCAGAATGCTGAGGTTGTGGACCCCTGCAAAAGCAGCAAGCAGAGAACCTCATTTTTCTCCCTCGAGGTGGGCTGGTGGGTTGGCGTCACCCCTTGAAACGCCACCACGAAATACAACAGACAGACAGTTAGACTCACTGCCATAGAGTCCATCCTGACTCACAGTGGCCCTATAGACAGGGTTTCCAAGGCTGTCGGTGTTTCAGGGAGCTGAAAGCCTCTCTTTTCTCTCATCGAGAAGCTGGTGGGTGCGTGTGGTTAACCGCTCCAGGCACAACCCACCACAGCACCAGGGCTCCTTTGAGACACCAACTCCATTCAGCTTATTCCCATGCAGTCACTTCTGACTCACAGTGACTCTGCAGCACCGGGCAGGACTGTTTTCCGAAGCAATAAAGTTTTATGGCAACAGAAAGCCTCATTTTCCCCCCTTGAAGCTGCTGGTAGAACTGCTGACCTGCAGTTAGCAGCCTACTGCGTGGCCCACTATGACACCAGGGTTCCTGGACTGACGCATCCACACTCCCTCACGGCCTTCAAGTCGATTCTGATTGGGGGGCGGGGGTGGGTGGGGGCGGGGTTTGAACTTCCCCTGTGGGTTTCAGAGACGCTAAGTCTTCGCAGAACTAGAAAGCCTCATCTCTGTCCCTCAGACAGGCTGCTGGTTCCCAGCTGCGGACCCTGCAGTGAGCGGCCCAGTGTTTAAAGCCAGCCCCCCTACCAAGGCTCTCTGGACTGAGGAATCGGAGACAGTCACATAGCAAAAATCAAAGCTGCAGCATTCCCAACTCAAGAAGTGAAATCTTTACCCAGAGTGGTTGTAATTGTCATTTATTTTGGGGAAAAAATATCCCCAACACTATCTTTCCCGCTATTTAGATACGGAGTGAGCCTCCCAAGGTCACAGATTATGTAAAGTAGACCCTTCCAAAAGTAGCAGGATTCATTGCTCAAAGAAAACATCTCAAGCAGAACGTTTAGGGAGGGAGGGAAAGTGGGGTAACGGAGAAATCAGAAAGAATAATTACATTAAGTGTTCAAATTTATCCCCTGAAAATCAAATGTCTCCCCTCTTTGTTCATTCCTGATCTTCCAAACGCTGCAGCATGTTGAAAATTTAAAATGTGCCGTGTTTGAAGCAGAACTCAGAAGGAGCCATGGTGGCTCAGTGGTTGAAGCACTCAGGTGTTAACTGACAGTCTGGAGGTTCGATCCTGCCAGCCGCTCTGTGGGAGAAAGAGGTGGTAGTCTGCTTCCATAAAGACTTCGGACTTCGAAACACCACAGTGCCGTGGGTTCGATTCTGTACTATTGGGCCACTGTGAGAATCAACTCCAGAGTAAGGGTAAGCAGAACGCATGCACACCTACTTTAAAGCAGCTTTTTAAAATGTGAGGGAAGAGAACGTGAGCCTCTGTCAGTAACAAATCCACTGCTGCGGGAATTACCTTTCCTCGTGAAAAACAAAGAGTAAAACCCTGGAGAGTCAGATAAAATAGGCGATGCACCTGCTTTCAGACATCGAACCGCATGGGCCACCCAAGACTGGGATCCTTGAGAGAAGACGAACAAGCCTGGTCACCTGAGTGCACCGGGGCCACCACATAGGCAGTGCAGATCCAGAGCCCAGTCTCCCCACTTGTTGAGGAGATAAGTCAGTGCTCAAGAAAGCTAAGGCAGGTTGAATGCGTGGGGCAGAAGAATGGAGAGGAAGAAACTGCATAGAGAGATGTCCAGAGAGTTGCAGAAAGATCTGCTCAAATCTTGAGCTGGATACTGAGCTTCCTACATAGAGGCTGAAACTCCACAAGCATGGACGAAGAATTCCCCCAAAGCGGTAAAGGAGCAATTTCCAGTATTTCCACAAGGTTGAAAATATAGTTCATGCTCTCACCATTCAGGGTAAAAAGTCCTCAAGAAATCATCGTGTGGGGTCCCCAGAGGGGCTTCGGAAGACCTAGGAATGGGCTAAATTAGTCCCAGAATAAAGCTACTCTGGAAAGTCAAAACTGAAAAAGGCCAGACAAAGATAAAAACTCAGGTCCTACGGAAATTAACCGCATGTGAAAACAATGTCAGCATTTCTTAGGGAAATACATCGAAATCCAGCAACCCAAAATTCATGATGTGTGATGTTCAATCAATTGATGTCTGTATGGATTGTGATAGGAGTTGTATAAGCCCCAATGAAATGATTTAAAAAATATATATATATGTATATTAATATTACTGCTGCATAACATTAAAAAAAAGATGCTAGGCGTGAAAGGATGCATGAAACAGACCCAGAAATTACACAGCAGGTCGAACTAGTCGGCAAAGGCATTTAAGTGGCTCGTATGTTCAAGGAAACATGAATATGTTGGGGAGAGAAATGGAAAACATTGCTAAAAAAGATCCACATGGAACTTCAAGAGATTAAAGTGCATATTTGAAATGAAAAATATACAGCAAGGGATAAACAGCTGTGTGGAAGGGCAGAAGAAAAGAAAGCCTGGTGATCCTGAACGCACGGCACTAGAAACTGCTGAAGCCGAGCGAGCAAAGAAACGAGGCATAAAGGGAGGGCCCCACAGAACGTGGTCAAGATGATCCTATGAGGAAAGGACAGTTTGTCTTCTCAATCAAGGGTGGTGGGACAATTGGATAGCTCGTGGCAAAACAACTCCTCTCCATTCTTTGTTCACACTATATACAAACAATAGCTTGACATGTACCATTGACCTAAATGTGTAAACCAAACCCGCGCAATTTCTAAGGGAAAGAAAACATAGAAAACAGTTCTAGCCTTAAGTTAGGCAAAGATTTCTTAGATAAAACTAAAAGTTCAACTCATAAAGGAAAATACTGATAAATTGAACTTTGTAAAAATTTATTTTTGAACTATTGTTGAAAACATTGAAAGGCAAAACACAGACGGTGAGAAAACATTCGAAAATCACATATATGGATATATTTTCATATCAGAATTTAAAAAGAACTCATAATACACTGCGAAGAAAAACAACCAGGGAAAAATAAAATGAGCAAAAGATTTGAACAGACTCTTCACCAAAGAAGTTGTGTGTTGAAAAACACATGAAAAGTTATTTAACATCATTAGTTAATGGGGCAATGGAAATGTGTGAGGCTGGGTGGTCTAGAGTAACAAAATCAGTGACATTTATATATGTACAAGAAAGAGCGTTATATTAAGAAGTAATCTTATATCAAGAAGGCATCCTAGCTGATTCCAACTTAAGTCCGGTGCTAGCTGGGGCCCTCTTCGGACTCACATAGGTGCAGAAAGGTGAAGCAGGATGCAGGAAGATCACAGCCAGGTGGATGCAGAGTTGCATGGATCCGAGGTCAGTGGAAACATGACCGGGTGCCGACAGCTTTCAGGGTCCAAGCAAGCAGGAAGGTGAAGGGGCAGTAAGAGTGGACTCAACTCTGCTGGGTCTTTTTCTTATACAAAAGGCCATACCCCCAAGGGAGGTCATCAGGCTGTGACCCAATTGATTGGTTGGGTTCCACCCCTAGTCTTACCCGGGAGTGTCTAGTTGCCATAATCCATAACCACCACAGCAAAAGGAAACCACAGTGAGATACGCAATGAAGAGTGGAATACATAGACCAGCAGTACCAAATTGATGAAGATATGGAGCAACTAGAACTCTCATCACTGTTGCTGATAGGAATTAAAATAACACAGCCACTTTAGGAAACTGAAGTTTGATAATTCCTTTTAAAGTTAAATATGCAGTGGCCACACAACCTAGCAACTGCTCTCCAAAATACCCAAGAGACATGAAAACTGCATGTCCTCGCCCTGCCTTGTGTGTCAATGCCCATAGTAGTTTCATTACTAATAGTCAAAATCTGCAAGCCACTCAAATGCTGTCAACTGATGAATGAATAAACAAGCTGTTAAAATCCGTCAAGCACTCCTCTCTCGCTTCCATTTTCTCATCACCTATTGTTTTCTGAAACTTTTACAAACTGGCCTTTTATTCCCACTGGGTTTTCAAAACTAATCTGTGGTCCAGCCAAATTCAAAGACATTTTCTCAGACTTCCTTCTTGTCTTCAGAATTGATTTGACTCTGTGATACTGAAATTTTCATTATTTTCCAACATTGCTTACTGATCCTTTTATGTATTATTTCCAGCCTTCTCCTGCCTTCTGAATCCTGATTGTATGTGCCCCGCCCAAACGTAGCCTTTAGTGCTACAGTTTGGGGGGGGGGGGGCTTTCTTCTGACATTGATTTCTTTGCCTCCCACATGTGGCTGTCCCCTCCCACTCGTCGAGGCCTTCTCCATGGGTTAAGCTCTTCTTTTTGCCATTGTAACTTTTCTGACGGGAAGCTCTGTTCATTTCACTCTCCCAATCATCCGTTCAAATACCTTCAGGTGTTCTACAGCCATATCACTCAGTCAGGTGTGATGGAATGATGACAGCACTGAACTTGGACTCCAACAACCTTGGTCCAACTGCGCACACTACCATTTACTAAGAGATGACCTTGGGCAAACCACTTAATAGCTTTAGTTTCGATGTTATATATTTCTTATATAGAAATATCATTCGTTTCTATTGAAAATAGGAATGAATAATGCCTACTTCATAGGTCTACTGTAAGGGTGAAACGAGATAAATAAAAATGAAAGGTGTTTGTAGAGTGTAGATAGTGCTTAAGTATGAGTATGATTTTTCAACTCTTACTATGACTATACACTGGTGGGCAAGACATGAAGCTTACAGGTTGAGGGTAATACCAAACCCTGTGAGTTTCTGAGACTATAACTCTTTACGGGAGTAGAAAGCCATGTCTTTTTCCTGCACGGCAGCTGGTGGTTTCAGACTGCTGACCTTGGGGCTAGCAGCCCATAGAAAAGGGCTAAGTCTGAAGTAGCATGTCTGAGGAACAACTAATCTAATCTAGGAGTGGAGAGGGAGGTCCAGAAAGCTGTCTGAAGAAAGTGACTCTTCAGATGATACCTTAAAAAAAAAGCATAGTTGGTCAACTATTAAGGTGGGGCAGTGGAAGCCCAGGGCAGGGAGGTGTGTAATGTCTTCCCAGCTGGGGAAACGGCACTGGCAAAGGCCTGGAAAGGAGTATACATATGAAACATTGCAGGAGCAGAGAGGGATTCATTGCTTAGAGTCTAAATTTAGAGCAAAAGTCAGAGAGGTGGCGGTTAAAACGGTCGATCTATTGGGAAAGACTAACCACCTCAATGAGACTTAGCCCTGGATTTTACTTGAGTAAGGCTGTGGAAATGGACACTCAAAAGAAAGACAGTCAAATCAACAGGACATGGTGACCGACCATTTAGAGGGAGGGGAACAGAGTGAGGGAGACAAAGAAGCTAAACGTGGTCCTAAAAGCGAATGAACCTACTCCAGAGGATGCTATTCTGTTGTGGCTTTTGATTAAGGCTTAGCACAGACATGCCACAGGGTGGGCTAGATGTTGAGCTGGCTCTGCTGAGAGCAGAGGTTCATTCAGACAGACAGGATTTGATGTTAGAGGGTGAGAGCGATTTCTAGGACAGGACAGGGAAACAAAGGTACCAGGGATGATTAATACTGGGAAGTGACCAAGGTGAAGCCTCAGACAGATGGGAGCTGTGTACACAAATAGGCCTGAGACCACGAAGGGAAACCAAGTAGGAGGCTGGATACCAATCGATTTCATTTATCAGGATAAATGGTTTTTCCAAGCATTTCTGCATTGATAAACCTATTTCCATCCACTCAGTTCCAACAGATTCATGGTGCCATGTATGTCGCAGAACTGGGATCCATACGGCTTTGGATGGCCGATTGTTCAGACACTAACTCCTAGAGCTTTCTGCCAAGATGCCTCTGGATGGCCAAGACCAGCAACATTTTGGTTAACAGACAAGTATGCTAAGGTTGGCACCACCCAGGAACTCTCTCCATTTTATACCTTTTGGAAAATGTTCACTACAGGCCTGTGGCGAAGAGGGATCTTTGCTTTTAGCGAGGGTTCCTGTCAGTCACAACCTTGAATATAACAAATGGTGGCACAGTTAGTTACTCCACGATTACAATGACAACTCGACAGGAGATCAAGGACACCTACCATTTTCTTTACTCCCGTATTTCGGATTTGCCTTACATTTAGAAACAGCTCGCTGCCGAAACAAGTATCAAGTGGACTACAGTGGTGACACGATTAGATTGGAAGTAGGAGGCTGAATTCTAGTCCTACCTCTGTCACCAAGCTACTGCTTGACCTATGGCGAGTCACTTTGAATACTCCAAGACTCCATCTCCTCCGGTTGGCCAAGATCTTGGATCTCTCAGAAAGTCAGATCCCAGGATTCTATGTGTTGAGGGCCAAGCAAAGGGAATGCTCTCTCACTGCCGTAGTCTGTGACAACTGTTTGCGACCCTCTGTGGGTTTCCACGACTAACTGTTGGCAGGAGTAGAAAGCCCAGTCTTTCTCCCTTGGAGCTGCTGGTGATTTTGAACTGCGGACCATGCAGACCACACGCCAGCTTGGAACCACTGTGCCACCAGGGCTCCCTGAGGGAAAGCTAGGATCCCACCTATATTGTAGAGGAAGTCTCATGTGTTTGAAGCTCTGAGCTTCCACTTTATTTCCATTTCACGCTTGTTTCTTGTTCCTCTTGGCAGTTCTGTCCCCGCTCACCCCGCGGAGGATATTTAAGACGCTGCCTCTTCATCACTTTAAAACTGTAAACATGCCCTTGAACACGCGAAGAGGCTTTTGTGTACTTACAGATCGAGGTTATTACCGGACAAGAAGTCACTTGAGTGCACTGCATTCCTCAGGCTGCCCCAGTGAGAGCTTTATTAGACGACGATGTGTCCTCTCTCACAAGGAGGGCTTGAGGCGATAAGGTTCTCCCACGTTAAAAGGCGGCGGGCTATCTGATGGAGTGGTACCCAGTGTTCTGGCGTGGGAGCAAGGGGATTTCAGCACTGTCCCAAACACAGACACACTTCTCCCAGACAAGTAGGTGCTTCACTTCAAGTGGCACATTCAAGGACAAGCGTTCTAAAATTAAACCAACCAGCTGCTCCACCGCCGACGCCTACGTGTCTATTAGGCTATCTTTTTCTTGTCCCGTCTTCTCTTTCCTTTAAAAGCCGGCATCTTCACAGACCTGCCACACAGGTTCCTGACACGCCAAAGCAGAAAGCCTGCTTCCAGAACACATTAGAGTGGTCTGATTTCAGAACACGTCAGAGTGCAGCCAAGAAGTATGACTACGACACCGTAGACACCTTTATTGAACAAAATCTCAATCGGTGGAGCTGCTGTGTCTTAACAGAGTCCCCTTCGGAGTCACTACATCTCTCATGACAGAGTTTCCCTCTCTCACCCTTCCCCTGAAGAAGTCTACACTCCTCGATTTACACCTGTTAAAATGACAGTTTGGGCAAACATGAGGGATTCAGATCCTGTTCCGTTTCCATGTTTCTTTGAGTGTGGGGAACAAACACAAGTCTGAAGGGGCAAGATCAGGGCTGGAGGGTGGATGGGGTAAGGTTTCCCAAGGAAATTCTTCCAGGACAAGCCTGGCCACGGATGAAGGATGAGCAGGTACATTGTCGTGATGAACAAAAAATGGACCACCAGGTTCATGGCCTCTTCCTCCCCTTTGTAGTTCTCCATTTCCCTGAACATCATTAATAAGCCCCTGTGATGGATTGCCCTGCGTCCTGTGAGAAACTCTATCAACATTACCCTCTTGGGGTCCTGTAAAATCGTCACGGTAACATGCTGAGCTACTCTCCAGCCTCTGCCTGGCCCAGTAAATCCCCTCCGAGGCCACTGTTTTCACTGACCTGGCTTTTCGGAGACCAAGGTGAGCAGATTACTGAGAGAACAGGTCTATCATTGTCCATGGCTGCAGAGGCGGGTGTAAAGACATTTTGTATGCAATAAATCTGTGCAAGTTGGAACTGGAGCCCTGATAGAAATACTTTTTGACTTACCCTTGTAGCCATCTCATTGGATCCACTTTCATTGAGGTTTTCCAGTCAGGTGCCTAAAAGCTTCAACTGAAATGGTGTCGGCAACTGGCTTCAAAAGTCAATTGAAGTAGAACCTGCCTTGTTAAAGTGACGGGACAAACACCTGAACGTGTGAATCCAGGGAAGTTTCAGAAACCGAACCGTGTAAGAGCTGAAGTTCCGCAGCAGCTGGATGGATGCAGCGAAGCTGGAAGGGCCAGGACTCAACACGACTGCCTGGTTTTTCTGAGTCGCTCAAAATTCCCACCTTTGACAGGGTGCGAGCGGCCTTACCACTGTTCTACCTCTCATTTGAGTGGGAAAATGTGCATTTTCTTCCTCTTACAGGTCTCCGCCTTACATGGCTGCCAGCTCCCACAGGTCTGACTGTAGTAGAAGTGGAGGTGAGAGATCCGCTCGTATGTTTCAGTCTCAAGGGTGTTGTCAACCTAAGAACCATCAGAGTAGTTGTCCATGCATAGTAACAAAATTCAACTGAATTAAGCAGATGGTGTTTGCTAGGACTGGCTCTGGTGGTGCACTGGTTAAAACACTTGCCTACGATTCAAAAGGTCAGCGGTTTGAACCCCTATAGCCATTCTGTGGAAAAATGTGTCAGTCTTCCTCCATAAAGATTCCCAGCCTTGGAAACCCCATGGGGCAGTTCCAGTCTTCCCTAGAGGGTCGCTATGAGTCCAGGACAACTGGACAATGGTGTGCTTTGGGCTGGGTTGTTACTAATAAACAGCCCAATAGACTGAATAATGGCTTTATAGTACAATTAGAAATGTTTCTCGATGCAGATGCTAGTCTAAACAGGTCAAGGGATAGATGTGATGTTTTTTCTCACATAGAAATAGTCTTTACTGTGGAGATCATTTGTCTCTTAATTAAATTACACTAAAAAAAAGTTGCAAGGATTCCTCCCTAAATATTTTGTATTCTTTCTTGCAGATGATATAAACGTATTACTAAAAATATATTATTAAAATTTGGCATTGAAAAGGTATCTTAATATGGGTTAATATCACTAAATTAAAACATTTTTCTATAAAGTAAAAATTTATTAGTCATGTTGGGAGTGATATACAATTAGTACATAAGTAAGTTATTTATGTAATTCTAAAATGACTAAATCTTGTGTAGCTAGCATTTTTTCTTTTGAAGGAAATGTACAACATGACAATAAAATTTTACTATAATCATACAATTATTTTTATAATAAACATTGACAGAGTCATTCAATAAGTATCATTGAGCATTTATCTGTTAAGACACTGTGTTCAATGTTAGGGATACAAAGAGGCATCAAATATATTATAAATACAGAAAAAAATACTACAAAGTAGAAGATTATAATAGGTATAATATATTACAAATAAAATTATCGTAAGTGCTTACGTGTATAATGAAAGATAGAAGTTAACAAAACAGATTTACTAAATAAACCTATAAAGTTTGGATCTTATCTTATATCTTAAATTATTTTAAATTATTTATCTGCTGAGTACTGATCTATGCATGCCCAAGGCCAGCAAAGCCAACAAAATGACAGAAAGAACACAGGGGTCACACAGGACATGTACATATGCAAATATATTTATATGAGGATGGGGAAATAGATCTATGAGCCTATATTTATAGGTTTAGTATTAAGGTAGCAGAAGGACATTGGGCCTCCACTCAAGTACTCCCTCAGTGCAAGAATACTTTCTTCTATTAAATTGGCATTCTATGATGCTCACCTTCCCGACACAACCGCTGAAGACAAAGCGGGCGAATAAGCAAATGTGGTGAAGAAAGCTGATGGTGCCCGACTACCAAAAGATATAGCGTCTGGGGTCTTAAAAGCTTGAAGGTAAACAAGCGGCCATCTAGCTCAGAAGCAACAAAGCCCACATGGAAGAAGCACACCAGCCTATGCAACCACGAAGTGTCGAAGGGATCAGGTATCAGCATCATCAGAACAAAAAATCTTACCATAGTGAATGATGGGGGGAGTGCGAAGTGGAGACCCAAAGCCCATTAGTAGGCCACTGGAGATCCCCTTGCAGAGGGGTCTCAGGGAGGAGAGGAGCCAGTCAGAGTGCGATGTAACAACGATGAGAAATACAACTTTCCTCTAGTTCCTAAATGTTTCCTCCCCGCTCCCACAACCATGACTCGAATTCGACCTTGCAAGTCTGGCTAGACCAGAGGATGTACACTGGTACAGATAGGAACTGAAAATACAGGGAATCCAGGGCAGATGAGCCCTACAGGACCAGTGGTGTGAGTGGCGAAACAGGGAGGGTAGAGGGAGAGTGGGTAGGAAAGAGGGAACCGATTACAAGGAACTATATGTGACCTCCTCCCTGGGGGACGGACAACAGAAAAGTGAGTGAAGGGAGACGTTGGACAGGGCAAGATATGACAAAATAACAATTTATAAACTATCAAGGGCTCATGAAGGAGGGGAGAGGGAGAGGGAGGGGGAAATGAGGACCTAAAGCCGGGGGTTTAAGTGGAGAGGAAATGTTTTGAGAATGATGAGGGCAATGAATGTACAAATGCGCTTACACAATTGATGTGTGTCTGGATTGTGATAAGAGTTGTATGAGCCCCTAATAAAATGATTTAAAAAAAAAGAATTACAACAAACTTTTTGTTAGAAACAATCTGAGCCATAGGTCATTAGGACAACGTGTTGAAATAAAAATTTCTAAAAAGCTGGATTTTTTACCCAGCAAAGTTATCAATCAAAAGACAAAGAGGAAATAAACACCTGTTCAGAGATATAAAGGTAATTTTTTTAAAGAGTTGATACACAGCAAACGGTGATTGTTGTGAGAAGCCAGCTCTCCTCATGACTCATGGATAACAGAGCGAAACACTGAGCCAGCCACACAAGTGTTATTATATCTGAGCCCATTGTTAACAACCACTTTGCCAACCCAGAAAAAGTGTGGTCCCCACCCTGATGCCTCCATGTTTTTAAATAAGAAACCCTTAACCAACACCCACAAAAAGATAACAAGATAACGTGTATTTGTTTGAACACTTACTTGCTCAGGCCTTCCTGAACCTCTCCCTAAATTTCTAAAAGACCTTGTGTGCTGCTGAAGCAAAGGAATCCCTCAGGCCACTTTGTTGTTGTTGTTCTTTTAATGGGTGAATTTTAATGCATCAAAATTGCCGCACATCAGCCTTAGGAATCATCTGGCCTGGTTTCCATGACTGGGTGGTTCTTAGATGTAATTCATCAGCCTGTCAAATGAATGATTCCTTTTTCAGAGACATAGATGACACCCAACATTTCTTTTAATGTTTTTGGTTTTAACAGTCATGGTTTGCTCAATTAAGGCAGCTGAATTCGATACAAGTTCAATAACATTTCCTCCAAGAATTAACTCATCTTTCTGGGCTTGCGATGCGGAACATGCAGCCCCCAGTCTATGGGATATTTTTCACCTTAGTCTTCTCAGATTTCAACAAGAGACCACTCTTCCCAATTATGATGTTTGATGGGGAGGTGAGCACACAGAGACCTCTTCTTATAATGTAAGTTCAGTGTAACGCCCAGGTTCATGTCCGGTACGTGACTACAGATGGTGCAAGGCTAGCCACTTTCTTTCTGTTTCTCCACCAGTTGTCAACATGAAGCCGCTTCTCTTTCTTTCCAAGGAGACTGAATTCCTTACAGTGAGTGACATTTTCTGGAATGTCGGCAGTCTGGTTGCTGGGAATGCTCTTCATTTTTGCTATAGACAAGGAAAAGAGCCGGAAGGCCATTTTGAAATGTATTGTAAATTCTTTTAAGTTCATTGGGAGTGAAGAATTTGTGACAGCATCCTGCTTGCATTATTTTTCTATACCCTGGTCTCTGCTTAGCTTCGTCTTTTAAAACTGACATTGAAAGAAATAGTTCATTCATTCATTCAATTACCAGTAATTATGAAAAGCTACAATGTGCCAGAGATTATGGGAGGTATTGGGGGACACAGCTATTAGCCACATAAACAAAACCCCAGCATGCTGAATACCGAATCTAGTGTCAGATAGTAGACAACTAATTAGCCAATAACCATAGGCCATATAATTGTAATTACCTGTTTAGTCTACTATCTGACACTAGGCTCAGTAATAACAATATGGGGTCCAGTTTGTGTGGTTGGCGCTTCAACCACACCAGCAGCTCCTCGGGAGAAAGACTGGACTTTCTATTCCCATAAACAGGTACCGTCTCAGAAACCCACAGGGGCAGTCCTATAGAGTCCCTATGAGTCAGCATTGACTGGAAGACAGTGGATTTGGTTTGGTTTTTGTCTAACTATATGTATAAAATTGCAATCCTGGGGAAGAAAAATGCCAAGGCAGTTCATTAGATGGGTGATGGACTGGACCTGAAATATTCCTGATGCTGACAGTTAAAAAGAAACTGTTTGAAGTGTGATAACTGCATTTCTTGAATTCTTATTATTCAAGAATGAAGCAATATGTGAAGTAATGAGTTCGGTTCTAAAAATGAATTCTTTGACTATTATGTACATAATATTTACTCTATTCCTTATTCAGTTCACACTGTGTTGATACTGTTAAAAATATCATCTCAATCAGAACAGAAATGAGGTATATTGCATGTTGTGTTTACTAATTTCCAGTTTTACTGAGAGATTTTTGTGACTGTTCTAGAAATGGAAGAAGAGATGGGTGATTCTAGCCTGTTCTGAACTTTTTAATGATCTCTGCTACGATGCGGCATAAAAAATGGCAGAACCTGAGCCAAGAATCCAGAGCCTCAGGCTGCATTTGACGCTTAGAGAAGTCAGACAGATTCAGAGATATGGGAAGATTCCAGCGATGGGCAGGAAAGAGTCTATGATTCATTCAGAAGGTCAGATATACATTTCATCTTGCATTTACTTCTCCCCATTGAGTTCATATTTGAATACGTATCTTTGGGAAATTACTAGAAAAGCCTACAAAATTTTAGCTTTGAAATGTTAGCCTTTAATTGCAGTTGGTTAAAAGTTGGAAATAACTTAGGTGCCTATTCGTAGACTCACTGCCATCTAATCCATTCTAACGAACCCTATAGGTCAAGGTAGGACTGCTCCTGTGTTTCTGAGACCCTACATCTTTATGGAAGTAGGAAGTCTCCTCTTTATTCCCATGGAGTAGCTGGTGGTTTCGAACTGCTGACCTTGCAGTTAGTATTCCAAAGCATCAGTGGAGGACTGGCAAAATAAATTATGTCATACTTACACAATAAAATCCTTGGCAGGCTTTTAAAATTATGTAGCACTGATTGCTAATCCTTATTGTGCTTCGGAATGGTCTGGAATGATTACTGAAACCCAGATTGCTGGGCCACATCACCAGAGTTTCTGATTCACTCACTAGCTCTGGGATAGAGTCCAAGAATTTGCATCTCTAACAGGTTCCAAGTTTGATGCAGTAGACGTGGGGTCCACACTGGAAGAGCAACTGACATAGAAGTGTGCCTAAGGACTTGGGAAAATATTCACAAGGTGTTGGCAAATTGAAGCCAGGGTGTTTACATTTGCTAACTTCCAGAAGTTCAGATGGAAAGATATTACTGAGTTACTCCCCCTGGTTTGTCTTTGGGTGGATCACATTGGACATCTTCTACATTTTGAGACAAGGTTTTTTAGTGTCATTAGCATAGTCACTATTACTAAAATATATATATATGTTTATATATATGTATATATAGATCAAGCTTTTATTTTAGAAATAAGACCATGAAATCCTGGCGAGTGGAAATATCGAAATAAGCTTGATCATCTTTACCATGCTCGGGCTTCTAAAATACCTCTTGCTGAGCCTGCACATTCAGCAGCAAGCACAGAGAAGCTAACAAAGGCAGGCCCTTTGTGACCAGAACAACTGTGGCAATGGCTGAAAGTACTCCTGCAAGGGCTTCGGCCCCTTTCTCACTGCATTTGAGTAGTGCCATGCAGGCGTCCTCTGGGTAGCATGAGGGAAAACTGGGTGGGACCCAAAGGGCCACCTGCCAGAAGTTTGAAGCATCTGGATTGGCGTACTCTTTGTTTCCTGGTGCAGGGTAGATCCATTTCCCAGGGTATCAGATGAAGGCGTCTCCTTTCTGGAGACAAGATTTCATGGTTTAAATTCTCGTTCACTTTTGTGTCTGTGTCTCTCTTCCAGCACACAGCCTGTCCTTTCCCGGCTGATAATCAGTGTGCCAACTGTGGTGTCATGCACACCAAGCACAGAGTCACCATTCAGCTTCTGCAGACTGGGCTCAGGAAGTAAAAGCGCCTCTAAGTTCCTCAGAACCTTGACAGATCTTTCTCTGGCCTGTGTGCATGAGCCACTGCTCAGGGCCGGGAGCGGGGTGGGCTGGAAAAGGAGGGGAAACAAGGGCAAATGTCAGGACCGGAACAGAGAGAGCAAACAGTGGCTCCCAACGTCCAGGAAAAGGAAGGGTGGGCAGGCAACATTGAGAAATACACGGTAGATGTTTCAGTGGCGTGCTTGTTTGGTTAGCACTGCTGAGGTGTTCTCGTGCCTTGACATTGCTGGGGTTGATAAGATGGGAGGAGGCCACATCACTTATTTTATTTAGAGCAAGAGTGGTTCATGAATAACAGAAATATCAGTGCTTGGGGTTTCATACTGAAAATAAGCCCCACAGAAAGTACGTGATGGCTTTAATTATTCCTAATTGTCCCAAATGAGATCTGATCTAGGCTATTAAAAGAAAAGGACATTACTTGTCTATCGAGTCTCAACTACGTAACAGAGTCTTTTGGGGGGATTTTTCATCATGTTTCCTTCTCCCTATCTTTTGACCTATAGATAAAACCCAAACCAAACTCATTGCCATTGAGTCGATGCTGACTCATAGCGACCCTATAGGATAGGATAGAACTACAGAACAGCCCCCCCCCACCCCGCCCCCGTGAGTTTCCCAAACTGCAACTCTTTATGGGAATAGAAAGTCCTATCTTTCTCCCATCAACCGGCTGGTGGTTTTGAACTGCTGAGCTTGCAGTTAGCAGCCCAACTCAACCACTATGCCACCAGGACTACTTACCAGTGAAAAGTGGGGCAGAATACTGTTCGAGTTTTGAGGTACAACTTTACCTGACTGGCAAATTCAAAAATGAAAACTTTCAAGTTGGTTCTGAGTCATGGCAGCCTCCCTGTGTGTTGTGTCAGAGCAGAATGTGCGCCATAAGGTTTTCAGTGGCTGATTTTATGAAAGGAGATCACCAGGCCCTCCTTCTGATGAATGGTTAAGGCTCAACCCGTTATATTGTCAGTTAGGAATCAAGTGCATTAACCATTTGCATGATTCAGGGTTTCTAGAAAGAATTGTTTATAACTCAGTTACTTGTTACCGTTGTTAGGCTTCCCACGTCCACAAATTGCTGAAGGGGCAATTCTGCAGGGTCGCTGTGACTCAGAATCCGACTTGGTGGCCATGAGTTTTATTTGTTTTTAATTGTTATAGCACCATGCGGAGCTATCACATCTAGTATGAAAAATGAATCTGTTTAGAACCCTATTCAGGCAGTTCCTAAGTTGTGAATGAGTTCCTTTCCTAAGTTTGTCTTTAAGTCAAATTTGTACATAAGTCAGAACAGTTGAGTATGAGGCATATCCAGCATCAATTAATCAAAAGCTTGTCTACATAGTATACAGTACATAATGTATGCATAAAACCATTAAAGAAATGGTGTTAGTCAGAGGAGACTAGAGAAACAAACCTGGCAAATTGGATACTCAAAATTGGGGGGATAAAGGCATGAAGTGGTTGGCTTACAAACTTTCATAGCTGAGAGAACATATTCAAAGGATTATAGGATTAAGGTGTAGATGTTACTTAAATTCAATTGTGAAACTAAAGAATTATGTACAGGTGCCAGGCTGGCAAGGGGTGGATTGAGGTAGTTTCTTGTGCCAATCTGGCCGATGAACACATGTGCAGTTAATTGAAAGGCAAAGGGATAAATGGCTCAGTGAGCCTCAACTTTCTAGTTCTCGGGTCTCTTGCTCTCTGATGGTCGAACCAGGTTGCAATTGCCTAAGCCAGTTCCCCACTTAAGCTGGCAAGGCTCATTTCCTGCAAGACATCCCCAAGGAGAAGCCGAATGGACCTACCTCGATGCAGCCATGGGTGCTAGAGCACCGTGGGGAGACCCCTGCCAGTGCTGAGATGTTTACACATTCACTGACTCGGTTTTTCTCCTGCAGTCAGCATCATTGCGTCTGTTTTGTGAGATGGAGGAGGACTTGGTGGATTGGTGTTGGACATATGGGTTAATGGGTTAATGTTGGA
>NW_022103898.1:32402720-32420802 GCF_000313985.2 Echinops telfairi
GTGGGTGAAAGTCTTGTGGATCCAGTGGTGGAGGAGGCATCTTAGTGCTGGCATGAGTCTCACATGGCTCCTCCAGATCCAGGGCTCTGAGTCTGTCAGTGTAGCTCCATGTGGCTTGTCAGCAGGAATGTCTCGCAGGAAGACAGGCAGAGAGTCTGTCTGTATCTGGCCTCCAGTGAGCTATTTTTCTCCGTGATGCCTCCAAATGAGGTCATCAAGCTGCAATCTGATTGACAAGCTAGACTCCACCCTCTCGCAAGTTGATACCAGATTATGTAACTACTACAGAAATACTTCCAGAAAACCAAAATATCTTTAATATAGTGTGTTAGACTGGGTTAACCAGAAGAACAAATCCAGGGACACTCATAGATGTGTGGGAAAGAGCTTTATATCAAGAAATAATTATATATCAAGAAAACATCTCAGCCAGCCCAACTCAAGTCCAAAAGTCTGATACTAACCTGTAAGTCCCTCTTCAAACTCACTCAGTCACAGGCAAGGATGCACATGTTAGGGGGAGGTAGACGGGGAGGGGGAGGGTTAATGCAGGAAGATCAGAGGCCGGTGGGTGAAAAACATGTGGAGCCAATGGTGCTGATAATGTCACAGGGCTGTGGCAGAACCAGGGTCAGCTAGCAGGAAGGTGAAGGCAGGGAGAACAGGGGAGGTTCTCAGGACCCTCCTTGTGAGAAGGCCATGCCCACAAGGAGTCACCATTAAGCTATGACCTGATTGACAGGCTAAACTCTACCCCTACACTTTTATATATCATCAAGTTGACTTGAAATTATGTGACTACCACATATCATAATACAGTAAACAAAAAAACTGAAACACCGCCATCAGGCTGATTCCAACTCATAATGACCCTATATAACAGAGTAGAATTGCTCTTGTGCAATTCCAAGACTTTAAATCTCTAGTGGGGTAGAGAGCTTCATCTTTCTCCCTCAGGGCAGCTGGTGGGTTTGAACCCCTAACCTTGTGGTTAGCAGCTCAATGAATAACCCACTGTATCGCAAGAGTTCCTTAATTGATAATAATAGTAGTTTGATGCATATTGCAAAGTAGTGACCATCGGTTTTTATGAATCAGTGTGTGTACCTCGTATTTTTAATATATATGAGGCTTTCAGTAGTTGGGGGGTGGGTTGGTTCATTGGTTCATCACTGGGGCTTATATGTCAGTCAGCCAGGTATATGTTACCTGGCGACTGCTGGTATAATCAATTCTTTCATTACCAAATTATTTTCTGTTTGTTAGATTTTGTAAATTTTTCCTATTAATTAAATGCGTGTTGAATTATGGACTTTTTTAATTTAGGAAGGATTTTGATAAGTATTATGTGGGGCCCCTATGTCCCAATGGGCTCCAGTGGTGAGATAGGTGGAGTGCGGCATAGAAAAAATATTCACTTGAATATTGCCTAATCCTGAACTCCAGACCTGCCCAGTTACACACAGGAAACAGTGAGTGTGCTTGCAAACCTTATTTTGATATTGTTCTTAGGTGCCATTACGTTGGCTCTGACCCTCGGCGACCCTATGCACAAGAGGACAGAACACTGCACACCCAGCACCATCCTCACAATGGTTCCTGTGCTTGAGCCCATTGTCGCAGCCACTGTGTCACCCATCTCCTTGAGGGCCTTCCTCTTTCTCTTTGCCCTTATACTCGACCAAACATGATGTCCTTCTTCTGACAATACCTACAAAGTATGTAAGAAAAAGTTGTTCCATCCTGGCCTCTAAGGAGCTCTCTGACTGTATTTCACATGTATACACACATACACATGCTGACCCCAAAGAGTCAAAATTTTACAATGACTCCTTTCGGATGCATCACTTCATGCAAAATCTTCTCTACACAGAACATAATAACTTCTCCACATCATGTTACTGATGAACTTCCTACTCCAAAGTGCCTCCCAAGAAGCCCCAGAGGCAGAAAATATAAGTGGTATTTATATGTACTATAGGTTAGGAAAGAATTGAGCAAACAAAATCAAAGTTATTGTCATCAAGTCAATTCCAACTCATAGTGACACTATATGACAGGTTAGAGCTGCCCCTATGGATTTCTGAGACTGTAACTGCAACTCTTTACAAGAGTGGAAAGCCTCATCTTTCTCCCACAGAGCGGCTAGTGGTCTTGAGCTTCTGACTTTGCAGTTAGCAACTTACCTCATAACCACTACATCATCTGGGGTCCTAGGGGATAAAGTTGTTTGAAATTAAAAAGAGACTTAATTTTTTATTTTTTAAAATTATTTTTTAAATCATTTTATTAGGGGCTCATACAACTCTTATCACAATCCACACATACATCAGTTGTGTAAAGCGCATTTATACATTCATTGCCCTCATCATTCTCAAAACATTTCCTGTCCACTCAAGCCCCTGGCACCAGGTCCTCATTTTTCCCCTCCTTCCCCGCTCCCCCCTCCCCCATGTGCCCTTGGTAATTTATAAATTGTTATTTTGTCATATCTTGCCCTGTCTGACGTCTCCCTCCACCCACTCCTCGGTTGAGACTTAATTTTTTTTTAAAAAATCTCACCTACTACCCAAATTTCAAGAACAATGTTATAATCAATTCCATCACCAAAAATAGATTATTTATCTACTCCTGGTGATACTGTTGGGTAAGCATTGAATTATTAGCCACAAGGTTTGTGATTCACGCCCCCCAGTTGCTCTGTGGGAGAAAAAGGAGTCTAGCTGTTCTGTAAAGATTTACAGCCTGTGAAACGATCTACAGGGTCACTGTGAGTCAGAAGAGCTTGGTGGTATAGTGAGTTACAGCAGCTCAAAATCTCCAGCAGCTCCACAGGAGACAGGGGAAGCACTCAGCTGTGGGGTCACTGGGAGACTCAATGCGGTGAATTTGGTTTGGGATGAGTAGGAATCAACTTGATGGCCGTGGGTTGACTTTATAGCACTGGTTTGGGTGCATGCCAGGCTACTGGGGAAACAACGCGGTGACTTCAACAAAGGCCCTGCCCTCATGCAGTGTACATTTTAGGGTAATACCAGGAGGACATCAAACCAATCATCAACTCTAAAGATCATGTGTCTGGTAGTAATAGCATACTCATAGCCAAGATAAAGCAGGGCCGGCAGCAGGACTTTGTACTGAATCTGAAAGGAACGGGAGGTCTTTAGGTGGGGGTTGGTAGTGAATAAAGAATAGATTGTTAGGGGCAAATGTCCATTGAATTATTACTCTTTCCCCCAAGGTTCTATTTCACTGAGGGTGATTCTGCACATGTGGATCTGAAGAGGTGAGCCTACAAAACTCATCTTTGCATTCTTCAGTGTAAATTTGAATTCTAAAATGAAATTTTAAGTCTAAAACATTCCTGAAGGGAGTTTATTGAAGTCAGAAGTTACTTTAAGATACATTCTCCCTGAGGAGTAGTGGGGAGGAGATGAGCCACTTAGGGTTCAGTATAGCAATAATGAAACCCACAAACTTCCTCTAGTTCTTAAACGCTTCCTCCCCCCAACTACCATGACCCCAATTCTGCCTTGCAGACTTGGTTATACCAGAGGAGGCACAGTGGTACAGATGGGAATTGGAAACGCGGGGTCACAACAGTGGCGATACCAGGAGGGGAGGGGTGGGGGGTAGAAAGGGGGAATTGATCACAGGGATCTATATATAACCTCCTCTCTGAGGGATGAGCAGCAGAAGGGTGGGTGAAGGGAGACGACGGGCAGTGTAAGATAAGATATAATAATAATTTATAAATTATTAAGGATTCATGGGGGAACGGGGAGTGGGAAGGGAGGAGGGGGTAAGGAAAATGAGCTGATTCCAGGAACCCAAGAGGAAAGCAAATTTTGGGAATAATGAGGGCAACAAATATATAGGTGTGCTTTACACAATTGATCTATGTATTGTGATGAATTGTATAAGCCCCAATAAAATGATTAAATTAAAAAAAAAAGATGCATTCTCCCTAACTGGAAGTTGTTCCGAAGCCTACTCTTTAAATAATTACTTTATTTTCTTACTGCATGGTCACCAAAATGTTTCTGTTTGGGGGATTTTCTGTGTCAATCAACTTTGTAACACACCATAAAAACCAAAGGATACTTGAGAACTTCTCCACAGGAGCCTTTGTGTCTCTTACTAGATAAATTGAGATGATGCCCTGTGGTGCAGTGGTTACTCGATGGGCTGCTCACTGCACAGTCAGCAGTTCGAAACCCCCCGTCATTCTGAAGGAGGAAGATGAGGCTTTCTAGTCTTGTCAGGGGTGACAGCCTTGAAAACCCGCAGGGGCAGTTCTACCCGATCGTAGAGGGCCACTGTAAGTCAGCATCAACCGGATGACAGTGAGTTAAGTTATTAAATCTCTTTTTATCTTTTCAAAAATCTGTACACCAAAGTATAACTTAGTCTTGGCCTCATTTACAGTGCTGTTTCTGTCTCAATATATTTGGGGGGTCCCTTTTAATAGTCTTTGGTTTCCACTGGCATTGATAACCTCCCTCTTTCCACCAAGTTCTTCCCCAAGTCTTAGGTCTGCAAAAGAGTTTTGTGCCATGGCCCTCTCCATAGTGCACAGACCCCAGGGCCTCCTACTATCAAGATCAGTCCCTTCTAACCCTTCCACCCTCTGGTTTCCTCCCCAGAGCTAAAGTTTCACGTTGCTGTTAGAGTCCATAGTTGTTCATAACCTACACCGTAAAACAGTCTCATTGTGTCCTGCACTGGTCTGGAAGTGTTGTTAACCGACTTGACCAACCATTTGAGTCACTGGGTCTGGTTTTAAATGAATTTTTCATATCCTCAGTAATAATCTACCCTCAAAAGATATGTGAATGGATTTGAGGCTGGCATTTAATTCTAGCTCCAATCTAAGAAGAATTAGTTCTTACAACATGCCCCTGCTTGATGCTCAACCCTCGTGAAGAAATCCCTGAAAATATCACAGTGCTATAGCAAAGTGTGGTGAGGAAACTAGAAGGTTCCCTGCTATCAGAAGGTACAGTGGCTTCTGGGCTCTTAAAGTCTTATCTTCAAACAAGCAGCCACCTAAGTGAGGCGCCAACTAAATCCACATGGAAGAAGCACATCAGCCTGTGTGATCTAAAGATTGTAAATAATATAATCCAAATCTGAAGGAGGAAATGGTATCAGAGCTTAAATTGTGAACACCTCATTTGCAAAAGGCTATGGATGCCAGTGCAGCCCCAAATCCATTTGAGGGTCCACACATGCAATAGGTTCGGGGGGGAAAACCCCTCTGGCTATAGTTGAGGGCTGTGAATAATCTTGTTATAAGACAGAGGGTATTGTAAAGTCAATTATGGCAAATGTAGTTAGGTTAAAATGTAATATCTTAAAACATCCACAACAACAATGTAATAGCTTAACATTTGACCTCCCTTCAACCCATTTTAAAATTGTTTCAGTTAAAAAGAATACACGTGGATTAAGCCTCTGGTGAATCCTTTCTTATTAGAGACCAGGGATGTGAACAGCATTGCTCTCTTGCACAATGCATTGGAAAGTGGGTTATTGCAGATGCAGTTAGGTTAACATGTTTAACACCTTATCGTTTGATCGTTCTTTTTACCCATTGTAAATTTGTTCTAGTTTTTAATATTTTCTGATTTCTTTTGATTGAGGTTTTCCTCTGTTTTACTTTATTTGTGTTGTTAACTTTTGTTTGTTTCTTTCTTTTTTAACTGTTTTTTCCGTATATGAAATCCAGACCAGGTAAATCTACACAGTCAATAACTGGATGAATGACTCCATGGGGGCCTGGCAGGAGAGGTTGGGGGGAAATGGGGAACTAATAACGATGAGTACCAGGATGAAGAAAATATTCTCAAACTGATGGTGGTGATGATTGCACAACTCTTCTTGATATGATTGAAATACTGAATCATATGTACGGTTTGTGAATTATATGCCCAAACGTTGTTTTTTTAAGATGCATATTTACTACCAGTAAGGATATTCTAAAATGTGGTGAAAACTTGGAAAGCACTTTCAGAGAAGCACCAGCGACTATTTGTGGCAACAGTGGCCCCAATTAGAAGGATGTGGACTGTTTGGTCCTTCCAAGCACCTACATACTGAGAGCCAACCTTCCTTTGGAAACATAAATGACCAGATCTGGATTTTACCATTGCTTCCTAATTGATCCTCCTGTTTGTATGCTTCACCTCTTTAGAACCCACTGTTCTCAGAGAAGAAAAGATTATTAAAGAATGAAGTCATATTGCTTCCCTGTCTAAAATCAGTCAGTGGCTTCCCACCACGGCTAGAATAACTCTCCCATGACACTGTGGCTGCAACAATAGGTTCAAGCATTGGACCAATTGTGAGACTAGTGCAGGACAGGGCAGGGTTTGGGTCATGTGCATAGGTTTGCTATGGGTCAGCACTGACTCAATGACACTAACGACCATGCCATGACCTTCAAAGAGCTCTATACATGATCTGTGGTGTCCTGGCTCTCTGCCCTCCTCGCCCACCTCTTTTCCCTTCATTTTCTGGACTCAGGTCATAAGAGCCTTGTTCCTTGAACAAGCCACGCTTGATTCGGCTTCAAGGCCTTTATACTTACTATTCCTTCTGCCCCGGAAGGCTCTCCCCCAAGAGATTTTCATGTTAGCTCCATCTCAATTTTCAGGTCTCTGCTACCTGTTTGGACACAGAAGAATTACAGTTGTATTTATAATTCTTCTGTAGCCAAGCAGGAAGCACACGGAGCTCTTCCCCAGGTGGGTCAGGCCTAACACCTTCTTGTTACCTTATCACTCCCAGAGTACACGAGCTATCTATCAGTCAAGGCAGGACGAGATTGGACAAACAACTGAGGGTTTGTAGACAGATCTATCTACGTACATACACATGGGATTTTTGTCTCTTACAGGTTATTTTCAGAGCTCTGTCACCACCCTATGACGTGGAGAACCTGTACAGTGTCAAAGTGCAGGAGCAGTTGAAGATCACCAACCTCCGTGTGCAGCTACTCAAACGTCAGTCTTGCCCCTGTCAGAGAAATGACCTGAATGCAAAGCCCCAGCATTTCACCCACTATGCAATCTACGACTTCATTGTCAAGGGCAGCTGCTTCTGTAACGGCCACGCTGACCAGTGCGTACCTGTGGATGGCTTCAGACCTGTCAAGGCACCGGGAGCATCCCACGTGGTATGTAATGCAAGGCCTCTCCTAAGAAAAACAAACCATAAATGACCTTCAGCTTAGTTCCTGTTCAGTCAGTGTACGCCTGGCATGCTTCTTGCTTCTTCCTCTGTCGATCCACTCTGCTGCCTCCATGACCGTCCTAGGAGGTGCCCATGGGCTTGTTTTCCATCTGCAGTTTTAGACTTATCAATAGACAAAAGTGATAAGCAGGTGCCTCCTTCAGTGACAACACCCATGCCAATTTCAGTCCCCCGACCTTCAGATATTAAATGTAAGGTGAGTAGTAGAGACAGGTTGGCCTAGTCATGTTAGTGCCATTATCACACAAAAGCCATTTTTGTCAATAAATGGGGGTTATTGTTGAGTCGATTTTTAAAGTGGAAAAAAAATAAGAACCTCAGTTTAATGCCCAGTACTGTTAGCTGCCCAGTCAATGGCTGAATGATAATTCTTCTCTGTTGAAGAGTAGCCCAACCTCCTCTTCACCCTAAGGCAGAGTTAAACTCTCTTTCTTCTAGGCTCAAACATCTTTCTCTGCTTCCTGCTGAGTGTTTACCCCTGTGAGTCTCCCAGATGACCTAAGAAAGCCCTGGAAGCAGGATTGTATAATCTGTGTCACTTCAGATCCACTGCCATCGGGTCCACGTCAACTTGCAGCAACCCTCCAGCACAGGGTAGCACTGCCCCCGTGGGTTTCTGAGACTAATTCTTCACAGGAGGAGAAAGCCTCGTCTTTCTCTCACAGAACAGCTGATGGGTCCAAGCAGTGGATCTTGCTGTGAGCAGCTCAACGTGGAGCCACTACACCACCAAGACTCCCCGTGTAAACTTCAGGTCTGGTGCATTACCTGAGTCAGAAGTAGGTGCTGACTCGGTAGGTCTTTTATTGTATGATCACTCACTCTTACTCCACTGAGTGCACTCTGACTCCTACCGGTAGTGAGCCTATAGGACAGTGGTTCTCAACCTGTGGGTCACGACCCCTTTGGGGGTTGAACGATCCTTTCACAGGGGTCACCCAATTCATATCAGTAGCAAAATCATAGTTATGAAGTAGCAACAAAAATAATTTTATGGTTGGGGGGGTCACCACACCATGAGGAACTGTATGAAAGGGTCACAGCATTAGGAAGGTTGAGAACCTTGGACAAGGACACTGCCTAGGACAAGGTTGCATGACCCTTTTTCGAGAGTAGAAAGGCTCATCTTTCTCTCATGGAACAGCTGGTGGTTTCGAACTCCAAACCTTGTAGTTAGCAGTCCAAGAGTGACGCACTGCCACCAGCATTCCTCCTATTGAATGAGGGCGACATAGAAATACCCAGAGATGATGAAAGATTGGTGGCATCATCTATTTGTCTTGACCTCATCTTCCTTTAAAAAAGATACAGACAACACCTGCAAGGACCTTGTGGGGATGCACCCCGAGTTTGTGGTTGGAGATTAGGCAAGGAGAACAGCCAGTTCTGTAATGTTATATAGTTTGCTGTGCTCCTTCTGGGCTAATAATAGTAACACATTTAAAAGGCCTCAGAGGATCCTTGGTGCATTACCTATAGGGTCGACTTCCACATTCTTTCTTCCTTCTCCTAACCCTGACGTGAAAGAGAGCCACCTGTAACCATGAGCCAGTGAGTCAGCCGAGCCGTTTGTATTGGCTGAGTTCCTGGGATGCAAGACACCACGGGGTTGACTGCAGTGATGAGCATGGAGACCAGAGAGCTCCTCCCTCCAGACGTGAAACTGGGGCTAAGAGTTGAAGAAAATGCAGTACCTATTCAACAAAAAGCCACTCATTTCCTGATACTGAAGGATCTTTGGACTAATAGTTCTTCAAATAAAGCATGGAATCATTTGGCCTTTCTAAATGAATTGGGCTCCTGTGAGACTCAGATAGAAAACAATCTAGATGTTCTAAAGCTATGACAACCTGCTTCACTGTTTACATGAGGTAGAGTACTAATACGTGTCTGCCGCTGTAATGAAGGGAATTGTTGAAAGAAGGGTATGTCGCTCCTCCGTTTCCTAAACTGTTTTCATACTAGAGGACTTACAGTACAGAGTCCTGAGAACCAGAACAGACCCTAGTCTGAGACCCTCCTGAACATGGCACAGAACAGGCTCTTAAGAAAGACTTACGGTTGAAATCCATTTTCTAAGAAATAAAGATGTTTTCAGATCTGAGAGCTACAAAAAAAAAAAAAAAAAGAAAGACTTATGGACCTATAGACTAACCCAGATGACTCTGAGCAAACATATCCAAGTTACCAGCGCCCTCAAGAGCCTGATCAAACTTTTGTGAGGAAGCATTTAAAACAAGACTTCCTGGAGTTTTTCACTGTACTGACTGTTGTTTTAGTAAGACCTCTGAACTTCAACTTTCAAAAGTTAGCACAACTTCTAAGGCTAAGGGGAAACTTCTAGAAGCTACTGTTAGTTCTATGGGGATAATTAATCAAAGTTGCCAGGGACTTGTGCAGAAGCCCTAAATATAATATCCCTTACAATAGTCTGCCAACAAGGGAATTATCAACCTACAAGGGGATCTAAGTAACCAAATGGAGGGGCTTATATCGTAAGTGTTTTTCCATTTCAAAGGGAAGTTAGAATGAGAAGTCCCCATCCTAGAACCCCACGGAATGGAAACCTCATTTCCTTACTAATCTCGAGCTGCCTTAAAAAGCCATTTCTGTTTTTAGTGACATCTGCTACCCAGTTTTCAGACTGCGTCCAAGTTCAGACACAGGGATGGTCCCTCGTGCAGTAACTGGAGCATGTGTCTTAGCCAAGCCAGGCCCAGGCAAACCTGGCCCCGGGCCCAGGCAAAGGATTACAATCAGGCTCAGTGGCCAAGGCTTTGTTGGCCTCCAGAATCCAGTTCTATGAGAGTCCTTGCTGACTCTTTTTTTAAAGGTCAAAGTAACTAGGCCCATTGCATATTAGGAGCATAGCTGTTTGGGGGGTGTGTGTGTGTCTTTTGTTTGTTATAGGAACCCCGTTGGCGTAGTGGTCATGCATTGATCTTGCCAGCTGCGAGATCAACCGTTTGAAACCACCAGCTGCACCTCGGGAGAAAGACAGGCCTCCCTCTTCCCATGAAGAATTACAAACTCAGAAGCAGAATTACAACCTCACAAGGGCAGCTCTCACCTATGTACAGGGTCCCTCTGAGTCAGCATTGACTCGATGCTAGTGAGTTTGGGTTTTTCGGTTGGTTGGTTTCAGGAAGAAGATAGACATAAGGTCAACTGCCCTCTCACAATTGTGTATCTCTGGACACCAATCATATCTCTGGACATTGTTCTACCTAGGAGGTTATACATAAGTAGATTTACAAGTTATGCCTACGGAATGGAAGGCCACCTCCTAAGAAATGCTGTTTTCATAGTCCCTCTTGTCGTAAGTACAACTAGCATATAACTCGAGCTTTCTAAAGCACCGTTATCCTTTATGAAAGAGGCTCGCAATTCTGTGGTCCCACAATCCTAATAGCATCAGCACACCTGGAAATTCCTAGAAATACAAATTTGGAGGCCTCTCCTTAGGTCTAATGAACTAGAAACTTGAGTACAGGGGCCCCGGGAGTCTGTGTTTGACAAGTCCCGCAGGCTATTTCTAATATCTCGCTCAAGTTTGAGAATTGCTTGTTTGCGACTACGGCAGTTCATCTGTGGCTGATAGTGTTATTAGAGCAAGTGATTAATTAATGACATCTGATTTTATGAGCTAGAATTTTTAATGGCTAATGACAGAGAATGAAGGAATTTAAAGAAATGAAATTTAGATCGCTGCTTAAGCTACATAAGATTCCAGACGCCTTTGCTTTCTTTGGGAGACTAGAATAATGAGAAGGGAGACGTGGGGCACAAGTCGGTAGCACACTTTCCTCAGGCTTCCTCCTGTGTCTTTGCAAGCAGCTCAGTCTTCTCCATGCTCCCTGCTCTCCCAGATGCGCTCAGCTAAGTCTCAACCAGTCAGTGTCTCCTCATCGGCTCATTCTGCTGCAGGCAGGACGGCCCAATGATTCACGCAGCTCACGATATGACTCTTGACAGAATTAACCAAGTGACACGGTCTCAGTGGGCCTTGTTTCCTAATAAAATTAGGACATTTTCTATGATTATTGTGAGAAGATGTATCTTATGTCATTATTGTAAGGATTAAAAAGTTGGATAGCCAGTGCCTGGGATAGAGTAGTAGATCCTAGTACTCATAGTGCATAATACTTCCCCAAGGACAACTAGCCCAGGAGAAAGACAGGGCTCTTTGCTCCTGTGAAGAATTACAGTCTCGGAAACCCACAGGGGCAATTCTGCTCTGTCCACTCTGAGTTAGCATCAGCTGGATGGCAGTGAGAATCACAACCAAAATAAATAGACCATAGCGTATGTGCTACTTGCCATGCTACTAGGCTGGGAGACTTCGGGGAAGAAAAACTGTATTGAGACTCCAGCCTGCTGGGGCCCTGGAAATGAGAGGAAAATGAGATTGTCGGGTTTTTTTTCCTTTCAGCTATAGAGCACTCAACTGAGTTCTCTGTTTCCCAGCAGCTGGGGATTTCACAGCTGTTGGGTGATGGATGGTCATGGGAAGGAACACAGGGACCATTTCATTGTTTCATGAAAATCTCAACCATTGAAAACCACAGAGGCCTTCGAACACCATGGAGAATTGTTTAAATGCCTGGAACTGCACCTGTTTAAGGTGGTTCTTTCCTTTGTAACCAGAAATCCATCATAAAACATGTCACGGTTTGCCCTCATATGTTTTAAGAGTCAACACTGGCACTTGTAGAACCAACCCTTTAACAGGGTTGGACCCAAAGTACTTAGTTATCTAGCTGTGTAAGGCAGCTTTGGGGGTTGTTCATAGTGTTGAATGGCAAAAGGTTTTCCTTACGGAACCTGACTTGCATTTCCTTATGTATTTGTGTCTGCATGCCTCACACATCCAGCAAGTTTGTATAAACTCAGCACAGATTTAAAACCACCATGTTCATCTTCTTTCTTATATTGCTTTATTACAGCGTGACTAAGCCAAAAGTATAACTAGAAAGTGCTTGAGATGTAAAATAACTTACAAAGTTATTGTAGTTGTGGGCTGTTGAGTGATCCCAGTTCGCAGTTTCTTAGGCTGTAAAATGTGACAATCTCTTTCGAGAGGATTCTCAGCCTCGGAGCCTCCGGGGGATCGGTTCTACACTGTCGTATAGGGTGTTGTTATGAGTCAGAATTACCGGTAATTAGATGGTAACAATAACAGGTGGCCAGGTTGTTTCTCCTGCAAGTGGCTGGTGGGTTCAAATCTCTGACCTTGCGATCAGCAGCGGTCAGCTTGGGATCCTTAATAAAGTTATTAAATGTCAATGTTTTTAAAGGAAGAAATCTTTAGTCATATAATGAAGCATATATTCATGTTTGGAAATGAGCATCTGTAGATTAGTTATAGGGCTGATATAAGTTGGAATTCAACTCAATAGCAAGAGGCTTGGTTTTCTTATTGCTGGTTTTTTGTTTGTTTGGTTTGGTTTTAATGAGTGATAGTTTTTTCCTCAGCATGGAAATTATCGTGGGTTATGCAACCTAAGTATAGCTCCCACTTGTTGAGTGCTTCCTCATTAGGTCAGGTCTTATGCTGTCACATTAAAGTTTCATTGAATTTAAAGTTCACAACAAGTGTGTGATGTGGCATCAGGGTTGCCTTGCATAGATCTGGATCCAGCTCTGGGAATGTCAACTGACTTTCCTAAAGCTGGTCTCTAGCTGAAGTTTAAACTTGCTGGTCAGGCACTGATTCCCATTCTCTTTTGGTTGGTGTTGAGCTGTTGAGATTTATCAAAACCAAAAACACCAAACTCACTGCTATCAAGTAGATTTCCAGGCATAGTGACCCTAGAGGATGGGCAGAAATGTCCTTGTGGGAAGACTGTAAGTCCTTATGGGAGTAGAAAGCCTCATCGTTCTGCTAAAGAGCAAAGTGTGGGTTCAAACTGCTGACCTTGAGGTTTACCACTACACCACCAAGTCTCCTGAGATATGCCAAGAAGAGGAAAGGTAGAGAGGACAGAGGGTTAAGGGAGATGAAGGTACATTCAAAGCGGAAACCAAAGTTACTGCCATTGAATTCATTTTGACTCCTAGTGACCCCACCCAACTACAAACCCAACTTACTGCCATGGAGTCAGTGCTGACTTGTAGCGACCCTTTCGTGGGTTTTTGAGATTTTAACTCTTTACGGGCATAGAAAGTCCAGTCCTTCTCTCCCTCAGAGCTGCTGGTGGTTTCAAACCGCAGACCCTGCAGATCGAAGCCCATCTCGTAACGACTACATAACTCAGGCTCCTATACATACAAAATAAAACTGGCCCTTTGGCCTTATGAGAATGTAAATCTTTGTGGGAGCAGAAAGGCTCATCTTTCTACCAAGGAATGGCAGGTAGTTTTAACGACTGACTTTGCAGTTAGCAGCCCAGCCTGTAAATATACCAAATGAATATGGAGGAAAATGGCATGAGAGTTCAAAGCCTGTCCTTGCAATCACAGGTTAGCTGTTTCTAGAATTTATTAAGCCCTTGCACCCTGGGTGCTACATTTGGTTTGCACTTGACTACCAGACTGAAGATGGCTCATTCAGATTTCCTTCAGCAGAACAGTGAAAGGTAGGCCTCATAATCTGCTTCCATAAAGATTACAGCCGAGAAAGCCCTATGCAGCAGGCAGTTCTATCCTTTCACACACAAGGTTGCCTCAGTTGGAGTCAACTCCCAGGCAACGGATTTGGTTTGACTTTCTCTTGCATTATTTCACTGGGTCCGTCCTACAACCCCGGGGAGATAAGTATTTTTATTTTTCTTCTCCAGAAAAAGACAAACTAAGAATCAGGGATATTAGTTTACTTCCTTGATACATAGTGATGGTGCCATTCATCATGCCTACAGTATGCATGGCCAGACATAATAGGCCTTCAAGAAAAGATTCTTAATAAAGGCTGGTCTTACAGGGATAAGTAATCTATATGATATGGCACCAGGAAGTATCACTGGTTTTCTCATCTGTTTTATTCATCAGTTAGAGAAATGACCCACCCAAAGGGAAGTAAAAGAGAAAGAATAAAAGCAGTAAATTTGGATAATCTAGATATTGAATAATTTACAAATCTTTTGGGGGGTATACACCATCTTTGATGAGTATATTAGGTTGGATCCCCCGAGCCCCCACATCACTGCCATTGAGTTGATTCTGATTCATAGCAACCCTACAGGAAAGGATAGAGCTGCCCCTGCAGGCTTCCAAGACTGTAAGTCTTTAAAGGAATAGAAAGCCTCATCATTCTCCCTCAGATCCCTGCGGATCTTGAACTTCTGACCTTGCAGTTAGCAGCCCAACAGGTAACCAAACCCATCACCCCCCGCGGAAACCCCAACCAAACTCAATGCCATTAGGTTCATTCCAGCTCCTGGTGACCCTACAGGACAGAATAGAACTGTCCCTGTGGATTTCCAAGAATAGAACTCATTATGGGAGCAGAAAGCCTCATCTTTCTACCATAAAGTGACTGGCTTTGACCCACTGACTTTGCATTTAGCAGCCCAGTGTGTAACCCACTGCACTACCAGGGCTCCTAGGTGGATCAGAAAGAAGGATTTCTGATTCTACCATCTTTTAGTTCCACTTCCAGCCCTAAGTCATTTTCCCTACAAATGGAGGGTAGCAGTGAGTCCAGTCATTTCATCCGTGTTACATTAGGACTGGGGAAATGGGTCATTCTGTCACCACAGGGGCATGCTTTTGTCTTCCTAACATTTACAGAAGTCTTCAGCTTGACAATTGGATAGGGTTAAATCAGACTATTCTCAATCATCTCAAGGTCTTGACCTTATTATTTCAGTGTGCCTGTGTTGGCATGTATAACTTTTCCAGTAGTCCCTTGGCAATGAGTAACTGTAGATGCCAGAGAAGGCAGACAGAATGGTTGATTATACTTCATTTACTACCTTGTGTTTCCAACTAGAAGGAGAACCCAGTAAAATCTGTTCATGGCTGGAACGTGCTAGAGTTTTAACTGTAAAACTTCCCAAGGAGCTTTGCCTTATTTTCTCTTGAGACGGTCAGTAAGACACACTTTGGTTTCATAGCCAAATTTGCTGTGATAACTCTTTTTATCTTATGATTAGGGAACGAAAAGACTTCAGAACCAGAGACGTTACAAAACAAAGTTTGTATTCATGAAAGGACTCTCTGTGGGGTTTCTTTCAAAGGTTTCCTCAGTACATTTCAATGCTTACTTAATGTTTTTTTATGTGTTTTTTTAACTGTGTCGCAGAGAATTTCAAGAATAAAAGTATGTACCCAAAGCTAAAATGTGGGTGTTAGAGCATTTATCTCTAAAAATATAAGCCGCCGGATGTATAGGGTTGATTGAATGTGCTTTGCAAAAAAGTGAAGAACGTGTATTCAGGTCACTACTGGGACGTGTTAAAGTACACAAGTGAGGCTTTTGAACAGGTGTAAGCTGCCAGTTCTGACCAACAGAAATTTGAAGATATTTGTTTTTTACTATAAAATGTCTTTTCCAGATATTCCAGGCATATCTCACTCTGCAGCTATCCTCATGAATAGTTCCTTGTTGTGTAGTAGCTTCAGGTCCATCCGTGGGGCAGTGGAAGCTAGAGTCCCATCTTTGTCTGAAGGGCTAACACTCACATAATGGGAGGGGAGGGAGCCACCTGGAAGGCTGAGGTTTCAGATAGCTATCTGACTTCTGGTTCACAACCCAGGGCTCATATTGCTAAGGTATTTCATTGTGACTTGCCAATTTTGTAAGAGCTAGAAATGTACCTAATTTGTCTTCAAACAATTACATTCAGCAGAAGATAAGCTGTAATTTAAGTCTTCATTTCCCTCTTGCAAGAAAAATTTTTAGTGCCCAGAACCATAAGGTTAACACACACACACACACACACACACACACACACACACATGCATACACATACAAATATATTGTAATCATTCCAGGAAAGAGTGAAAGTGCACAGTAACTTCCAATAGTAAGGGAAACAAAGTTTGTGAATCCTTGACATTCAAAACTCTAAATACCATAATTGAGACTTCAGCTGTATTATAATGACCCTATAGGACAGAGTAGAACTGTCCCTGTGGATTTCTGAGACTGTAACTCCATGAGCATGCAAAGCCTCATCTTTCTCCTGAGGAATGCCTGGTGGTTTCAAACTGCTGTCCTTGTGGCTAGCGCTCAATAGGTAAGCACTGTGCCACCAATATAAATATTTTAATAGAGTAAGCGGAGCTATAGAAAAAAAAAGGTAGTAATATTGGTAGGAGTCCCCCGGTGGTACAAATGTTTAACTCCTAACTGAAGAGTTGGTGATTCAAATGTACACAGACTGCTGGGAAGACAATCAGGCCTTAGCTTCTGAAAGGTAATCAACTTTGAGAATGCTACACACGTGGGACTGCCATGATTTGAAATGGAATAATACTAATGATATTAAAGTGGGGTTTTTTTTTAGTAATACAGAATTCTGATATTTTTTTCACTTGCCTTTCTAGTTTGCCTAGATAGAGAAAAAAAAATAGTGGTTTCAAAACACACATACAAAATATATTTGCCAGCTTTAATAAAGCTCACAAATAACAAATGGAAAAAAAGGATAACCACTTGATTACATTTGTTCCACTATCAAAGTAGAAATCAGCTTGCTGACCCACAACAGCAAGGCCTTCACACTACCCGGCACGTAATTTAGCTGGCTCTCAGGATTCCCAAAGGGTGGTGGTTTTATTGTTTCCTAGATAAGGCCTTGGTAAGCATTAAAATGAAAGAGAACATGGGGTCCTCTTATTCCATAGAGTCAATAGAGGCCAAAAGTTGGTTGTTGCATATTTATCACTTAATTGTCACTTGTAACTTAATTCCATCTTGATATGCAGTAAAAGGGAATTTAATGATGTGGGCTGCACGGAAGTAGGAGCTCCACACACTGCCACCTAATACCATTGGCGGGCAAAGCAAGAAACCATAGCCTATTCGGCCCAACATGTAGGTCATCGCCAACTGTCATCGAGTCAAGGAGCTGGCAACCTAAAGTCCTTGGGGTGGACATGGTCTCTCACCCTTTCTGTTAGCAATAAATGCAGAGCCATTTACACCATTTAGTTACCATCCTTCCTCATGTCTCCCAGAGCCCCTGTGTTTCACTCAGTTATACTATTTTCACTGTTGTTGGGTGTCCCCAAGTCCGCTCCAACTCATAGCGAGCCCTGTACACAACAGAGCAAACCAGGCCCAGTCGCGAGCCACCCTCACAATCATTCTGTTTCAGCCCATTGTTGCAGCACTGTGCCCATTCATCTCCTTGAAGGTCTTCCTCTTCTTCACTGGGGGATACTTTACCTTGTACTTTACTTTCTAGGGACTGGTGCCTCCTGATAACAAGTGTGTCCATCCTCACTTCTAAGGAGCATTCTGGCTGTTATTTCCAAGACAGAATTGTTTGTTCTTGTGGAAATGCATACCACTTTCACTATTCCTTGCCAGCACCATAATTCAAATGCATTAATTCTTCTTCAGTCTTTCTTATCCAATGTCCAAAATTCACATCCATACGAAGTGATTGAAAATCTAATGGCTTGGCTCAGGTGACTTCTAGGCTGCTGCTTCCATGAACATTGACTGTGGACCCAAGCAAGACAAATCATCGACACTTCAAACTTTTCTCCATTTATCATGATATTACCTACTGGTTTAGTTGTAAGGATTTTTGTTTTATTTACATTGAGGCATATGTTAGGGTTATCTAGAGAAACAAAACCAAGACACTAATGTTTTACATATATCTGTATAGATAGATAGATAGATAGATAACATAAGAAATAAATAGTTAAT
>NW_022103898.1:32422120-32447362 GCF_000313985.2 Echinops telfairi
ATTCTCTTTGTGTCACGTTTATCCACATAATGCTAAGGAGGAACTTCAGAACTCCTCCGGAGTGTTTCAGGCAGCTAAAGGCACTTCCTGCCATCACTGTAAATGATCACTCAAAGGAACAACCAGATTCACTGCTGTTGAGTCGATTCTGACTCGTTATCACCCGATAGGACAGAGCATAACTGCCCCTGTGCGTTTCTAAGGGCGCACATCTTTAGGGGAGCAGAAAGAAAGCCTCATCTGTCTTCTAAGGAGTGGGTGGTGGATTTGAACTGCTGACCTTTGGAGTTAGAGGCCCAATGTGTAGGCAATTGCACCACCAGGACTCCTTACTGTGATGATTATTGCAGTCTTAATAATAATAAAAATAAAGGCTAATGTATTTTAGCCTAGTCTAGCATAAAGAACCCACAACCCCAACACTAAGGGTTTATATTCTACCAACTGAGCTAGTCTGCAATGCATTTGAAGGAACTGTGATTTGTAAAATGTTGGGTTGAAAGGTTGGTGGTTCAAGCCCAGCAGGGAAGAGTCGAGGCAGGCTGCTTCTGTAAAGACTTACAGCCTCAGGAAACCTTGGGGAGCAGGTCCACGCTGCCCTATTGGGCCACTAGGAGTCAGAGTAGACTTTTAGGCCATGATTTGGAAGAAAGAAAATCCTCTTAGACACGCCTTATAAGTAAATATAACCACACAAATATTAGAAATTTGAAGCTGATTATTCCACCTCTGATCTAGAGTCACATTTCTTCAGAGAATGACTAAATCATTTTCAATTTTTCTTTTCCACTCTGTTGAAAAGCGGGGCAGAGAATAAATGAATAGTGAGCTCCTTTCTTATGTTGCGACTGTTTTACGGGAAGTATTTTTCAGGGTATGGGTTAGGTAAGCATTTTGGGAATATGTTCAATGTAATTGTCTTAGTTAACCAGAAAAGATATAATGGAAATATTTATTTTCACATTTATTGAATTTTAATTCTAAATATTGTTTAAATCTTGAGTTTCCTCTTTTTCTTTTAGTATAAAAATCCCTTAGTACTTCAACCATAAATTACTGGATTTTTCAGTTAGTAAAAACAATGTTAGACTTTTAATGAGGAAGTTGCTAAAAACATAATGTCACGAGAGATCTGTGAATCTTTTCTCTCAAACACCAAACTCACTGTTAGTGATTTGATTCCAACTCCTGGTTAACCTGGAGGACAGAGTAGAACTGTCTCTGTGGATTTATGGGACTAGAAAGCCTCATCTTGCTCCTGTTCGCAGTCCACTGTCTAACCCACCACTGGACCAGGCCCCTTTGAATCCATTCTCCCATACAGATCTTCTGATTTTTCAGAAGATGGGGGTTGATACAGTTTGGATAAAGAATCTGTTATCATACAGTGCATATCTAGAAAAGGAAGATCCTGCACTCTGTTTTTTAGATCTTAAATGATTGACAATTATGAAGTGTAAAAAGTTCAAATTTAGGAGGTGAATTATTCTGGTAAAGCCCATAAGACATGTTGAATAAAAAACAAATCCTTTTCATAACCACCTACTAAATGTAGCCATCCTGCATAAAGTATAAACTCACTGCCATTGAGTCATTTCCAACTCATAGTGACCCTGTCGGGCGGGGTAGAATTGCCCCTGTGGGTTTCTGAGATTGTAAGTCTTAATAGGAGTAGAAAGCCTCATTTTTCTCCTAAGGAGCCACTTGTGATTTCAAACTGCTGGGCTTGCAATTAGCAGCGCACTGAGTAACCAGGACACCAACAGGACCCCTACACATGAAGTACAGGACTTTAAAAACAAAACAAAACAGAGCAACAAAATCTTAAAGTACTAAAAGGTAAATGGTCCTCAGCTATTCCCCAAGTAATCAGAAGTGCTATTTTTCTAAATTTATTTTTTCAAAACTATTTTGTTTCTTTTCTTCTAAACCCTTCATGCCATAAAATGTCCATCTTGATATTTAATCAAAATAAACTCTGAGTTTGGCTTTAATAGTTTACAGGGGTCCCTGGGTGGCACAAATGTTTGGCACTCAGCTAGCTAATTGAAAGGTTGGTGGTTCAAACACACCCAGCAGTTCTATGGAAGAAAGGCCTGGTGATCAGCTCCCATAAGAAGACAGCCAAGAAAACCATCCAGAGCTGCACTCTACTCTAGAACACATGGGTTACCGTGTGGTTCAATGGTTGTAGAATATTTTGAATAAAAGTCAGAATTATACCCTTTACAATGGCTAAAATGATGGATTTTATATGATGCGAATGGATTTTAAAAATCCAGTCGCTTAGAAAACTATGATTGTGTATGTAGGAATTCTCCAGAATGAATATGTTTCTTTTTGCAATCCCGGTCCTTAAGCTGTTTTGAACAGCAGTAGATGTGGATGGATGGGTATTGCAGAAAATCAATTCTTGCCATAGCTCTGCCTGTCAATCCTGGCCATCTACAGATGAACATGGACTTCTTAATGGCTCTGTATTCGGATTAAAGAGTTGCCAACACAAGCAAACCCAACAAGTTTTCACCTTGACCTTTCCTATGCGCATACAATCAGGGAGACACTGTTTTACAAGATTCACTAAAAACCAGCCATTTTCCAATATGAGAAGAAGCCCCTGAATAAATTAACTCAGCAACAAAGAGGGTGGAAGGAAACGTGCCCTGGCAACTGGCATCTTGTACAACAATCAGGAACTCATTTATCCTAAACAAGTCAACGTCTGCAACACCCTCTCTGCTGTGTCGAATGCGGAGTCCCAGTCCAACAGAGCTGTCGGGGAAGAAGGAAAACTGGGAAGTGTAAACTCCAATGAATGTGTGGTGGTTTTTTTCAACTTCGTAAGCGAATGCAAAGTTGACTGTGAAAGGGAGTTTTCCTTTTAAAATAACGGGGACCTGGGTGAGCACACTGAGCAAGTGAATGTCATGGGGGTGAGGGGACTTCATAATCACCCACACAGCTTTTCTGGTGGATCTTACATGGCCCCCAACTAATTCTAGAAGCCTGTCTAAATACAAAAAGACATGCAACAAAACCCCACCAAACCTGTCTTCCTTCTCACACCAAAGCCTCACCGCTTGGCAAATAAGTTGCTTACAAAATTAGTCCTTACCTTCGCTCAGTTTCCCAGGTTCTTGTCTGCTGGTTGTTGTGCAAGTAGTTTCGTTGGAGGGGACTTGTTTGTTTTGATTTCAGCTACCAGCAAACTCACTGTCCCGTGGGCTTTCTTGGCAGTCATCGGTTCAGAATAGATTGCAATGTCTCTGGCGAAGCCACACACTGCCATTGGGCAATTCAGACTGATCCTATTGCCACTTGTGGGATTTTGAGGCTGTCAGTCCTTAATGGAGTCGGAAACCTTGAACTGCTGACCTTGTGGTTGGCAGCCCAGCATGTAACCCAGCACATACCACCAGGGCTCCTGGTGAAGCCACTGGGTGCAAGCCAAATGCCAACCTTTTGATTAGCAGTCAAACACTTTTTACTACACAAATTATCTAGTGTTACTTCAATTTTTTCGAATTCTTTCTAAAGTGATAAGTATTAGGAAGATGCTGAGACATAAAAAATTACATGATTCCCTTTGTCCTCAAAAGAGATTCTATCATACAAATTATTTTAGGTTTGGTGGGGTGGAAAAAAGCAAAAAAGGATGTTCTAGGATGTAGCTTCTAATATCTTAGGATGTAGATATTAGATTCTAGGATGTAGCTTCTTAGGATGTAGATATTAGATTCTAGGATGTAGCTTCTTAGGATGTAGAGATTAGATTCTAGGATGTAGCTTCTGATATCTTAGAATTCTCTTGGGACTTCTATTTCCTGTTCTGTCAACAGAGTTGTATAGTGACTTCAGAAAAGTTTAAGTGTAAAAAGTCAAGTACAAAATGGAATTGTGAGCACATGGGGGTCTTAACTGAAGTCAGAGGTAGCACCTGCCCTAATAATTCAGTGGCCAGGTAGCAGTCTGACTTGGAAGAAAGTGCAAATTTCATAGCTGAGTATTAAGGCAGTTCCTTTTATATAGAATTATTAGAAACTCAGAGTGTCTAGACCTGCAGTAAAAATATGGTGATAGTTGTTGACCGTTTTTTGCTCTGTATCATGTAGCGGAAAAAGCTGGCTATTCTAGAGGTGGAAAGAAAGCCAAATTAATATTCTAAGGGACTTACATGTTAGATACACGCAGATAAATGTCTTAAAAACAGAGTATCTTATTTCATTGTCATTGCAAGCTTACAAAGCTGAACAAAATTATGCATATAACCTTGCTCAAATAAATATACTTATTAGAAACACATTTTAAAAAGACAGTAGTCTAAAGTAATTTTCAAAATCCCATCAGAAACAAAATAAATATAAAACAACTCTATGTAATGAAGCAATGGCAATAAAATCCTTATAAATTGGTAATAGTATGATCTTATCTAAATGCAATCTTCACAATCCTCTGGGGCATTACTATTTTCAGTTCACTGCTATTTGACTTTTCATGGTAGAAATATTTATTACTATCCCCAGAGGGTCGATGAAGTGCCCAATGATACTGAGAAGAGGAAGCTATTAAAATTCACCTTGTGAAAATATAGAACATCTAAAGCCCATTTAGTTACGTAAACTTTGTTTACATTCGATTTTTAGAAGTCAATCATTAAGTAAACTTGATAGGCAACCTTTAAATAACATGTAGAGGCTAAGAAATAGCAGTATTAGCAAAATGACAATCATGTCTCTAAGGTGAGCCAGAGACATCTATAAACCATAGATGATGTATCCATGGATTTTGGTTCCCACTTACCATATATATTCTAATATAAGCTGACCTGAATATGAGCCAAGGCACCTAATTTTACCACAAAAACTTCATTAAAAATGTGCTGAGAAACTCGGCTTGTACATGAGTATATACAGTAGTTCTAGCTCCAATCTAAGAACAATTCGTTCTAATGACATGACCCTGCTTGATGCTCACAGTCATGAAGAGATCACTGAATAAAGAAACTAGACAGTGCCTGGCTCTCAGGAAAAAGGAAAAATCTGGAATCTTAGAGGCTTGTCCTCAAACAAGCAGCCATCTAAGTGAGGCGTCAACTAAGTCCACATAGAAGAAGCACCCCAGCCTGTGTGATCCAAGGATTGTAAATAATAAAATCAAAATCCGAAAGAGGGAATGATATCGCAGTTTAAATTGTGAACAACTGGTTTGCAGAATCTATGAATGACAGTGGAAGCCCAAAATCTGTTTTCAGTTTCCACATATAGATTAAGCTTCTGGTAAAATCCCTCTGACCATAGCTGAGGGATGTGAATAACCTTGTTATCAGACAGAGAATATTTTAAATTTGATTATGGCAGACGTAGCGAGGCAAAATGTAATATCTTATTATTTGATCTCCATATTATATCATTTTAAATTTGTTCCAGTTTTTAAAAAAAAGTAAAGAAGAAATATGCAGAAGTAAATCCCTTGGGAGTATAGATCAGGGATGTGAACAGCCTTGCTATTGTGCAGAGTGCATTCAAAAGTGGATTATTACAGATACTCTCGCTACCGTCGAGTAGATGCTGATTCATCGTGACCCTATATGGCAGGGTAGAGCTGCCTCTCTGAGTTTTTGAGACTGTAACTCTTTATGGTATCAGAAAGCGCCGTGTCTTTCTCCCTAGAAGAGGCTGGTGGTTTTGAACTGCAGACCTCGCAGATTGAAGCCCAGTGTGTAAGAACTCCACCACCAGATGCAGTTAGGTTAAAATTTAACACCTTGCCATTTGGTCTACCTTTTGACACATTTAAAATTTGTTCTATATTTTAATTTTTTTATTGAAATTTTTCCTCTGTTTTGCTCTATTAGTTTATTATTTGGTTTCTGCAAGTTTTTCTGATCATGAAATCCAGGATAGGCAAATCTATAAAGACAGTAACTGGATTAAAGGTCTTAGGGGTAATGGTAGAGGAGGTTGGGGGGCGGGGGGGGAAATGAGGAGCTAATAGCCATGAGTACAAGAAAGAATAAAATGTTCTAAAATTTGTTTTTTTTAATAAATCATTTTATTTGGGGCTCTTACAACTCTTATAACAATCCACAGATCCGTTGTATCAAACACATTTGTACATTTGCTGCCATCGTCATTTCCAAAACATTTTCTTTCTACTTGAGTCTTTGGTATCAGCTCCTCTTTTTTCCTTTCCTCCCCCACCCTCCTACCCTCCTGAGCCCTTGATAATTTATAAATTATGTTCATTTTCATATTTTACACCATCTGCTGTCTCTCTTCACCCATGTTTCTGTTGTTTGTCCCCCTGAACAGGGGTGGGGGTGGGGAGTGTTCGATCACTTCCCCCTTTCTCCCTTTTCTTCCCCCACCTTCCCCCTATCCTCATGGCATTGCTACTCCTATTATTGGTCTTAAGGAGTTTATCTGTCCTGGATTCTGTACTCTTATCGGTACCAGTGTGCATGCTCTGTTCTAGCCAGATTTGTAAGAAAATGGGGTCATGATAGTGGTGGTGGGGAGGGAAGTCTAATATTGATTGGGGTGATGATTGTGCAAGTCTTCTTAATATGATTGAACTATTGAATTGTATGATATGTGAATTATATGTCAAAGAACTATTTGAAAAAGAAATAGCAGAGTTAAAGGATAAAAATGTAAAGGTACAATCACAACTCAGATATAAAATGAATATGTGTCAATAATTTGCTTACTTCATTAGTAAATGGGAATTAGTAAGACATTACAGTGAATTTTAAGAAAAATTCAAATAACCACACCTAGCTAGGAAAATAAGAAATGCGAGCATGAATTTGCAAAGAGATACAAAACACATAACATACAAATAGATGTAAAATGAAGAGATTCAAAAAGAGGTCAATGGCATTCTACCAGATACAACCAGATTGCACTCCTATGGATAAGAATTATTTGCATAATTAATTTTCTGTAGCTTACAGAGGTATAAAATAGTTCAATGATAACAGAGATAGCCTGCAAGAGTGTGCTAAACTGAACACTCAATCTTTTTTTTTTTTGGTGGGGGAGGGTGGCATTTCAGTCTTGAATGCTTTTTCCTTACAACAGGAATATGAATTTTTTATTAGGTAAATATGCAAAGTAAGAATATTCTGATAGGGAGGTTTCCCTAAAGGAGTCTATGTGTTAACCTCTTAAGTCTAAGGTTATAAATTAAAGTAGCCCCTATCCATAGTCCCACCAAAGGAGGAGGAGATGGAAAGTAAAGGAAGAGAATGTTCTAAGAAATCATTACTCCGAAAGGTAAGAAAGAATCCTACCCCAAAGCAACTACTAACCAGTAGTATATTAAAACAATGGACGCATTTTTAAAAACATCTTTCACATGACTATGTGTGTTTGTGTTAGTGAAAATATGTATCAAAAAACCTCACCATGATGGTGTTATTGCTTCGAGGTCCTGGTTTCTGTTTGAACACTGACAGACATGGAGAAATGGATGATGGTGGCAGTTGCACAGCATGGGAAATAGAATTATTGTCACTCAACTTCTCAAGTGAAGTTACTTAGTTAACAATATTTTAAACTCAAAGTTAATTGCCATTTATTTTAAACATTTTTGTGCTTGTCTCTTTCCTGAAGAAGTTCTGTCACTTTCTGCTTATGGTTGGTTTGGGGGGCAGTTTGGATTTTACTTTGTTTTGTTTTGAGACTTTGGGGCTAGTGTGTTAGGCAGGGTTCTCTAAAGAAACAAAATCAGGACACTTAGGATTATATATATATAAATGGATAAGTTTATATAACAAGAAGGAATACAACAGCTAATTAGTCCACACAGCAGTACAGAGGGCTTAGTCCAACTCACTTTCTTAGGACACTTAATATACTGAAGATTCTTCCTACTCACGCAGCTGGTCCAAGGTCAAGGAAGCAAACAGCAAAGTGGCTGGCAGCAGGTACAATGTCTGCTGGTACAATGTCAGCAGGTACAATGACATGACAAGGTGGAGCGGCAACAGCAGGGAGAGGAGATGCCTGAAGCATAGCAGAGGCCAGTAGCACAGCAGCAGCATAGCATTATGGACTTTCAAGACCCAGGAATGCATGGCACAGCAACAGGATCCACAAGTTGGCTCAGCCCACAGGTAGTGCAGCACATGGTTGAGGTAGAGCAGCTAACTCAGGCAGTGCACTGATCACCAGGGAGAAAGAGGAAGAGCCCAGGCTAAGAGAGTCATTTATCTCAGTCACCCTCCAAACAAGCTGTGACCTGATTTACAGGCTAAACTCCACCTACATGTCCCAACGGGAGCCATGCTGGCAAAAAAAATCCCAAAAACCTAACTATCACACATAGGTATCCAATTTTGCAAAAGGGACCATGATGTTCGTTACAAGATAAGCCACAAAACTTTATTTGGGTTCTGTTTGTAGTTGTATTGCTAAAAAACAAAGCTTTGCTGACCCCTAAATTTTAGCCATCTCGGAATCAATACCCATAATTTGAAGTGCCTAATTTGATAGTATTTGGGAATATAGGGAGGTGTGCATGTTCCTTTTTTTTTTTTTTTTTTTTGAGCATGTTTCTTACTATCACGCCAACTCCTGGTGTCCTATGCTAAACAGCATACAAAATAGCACAGATAAACTGTCATTTAGATACAGAAACAAAGCTTTGGGGCATATAAAAGTTTGTACACGAAAAAATGTAAGTGAGCCAGCAATGTGAATCTGAGTTCTTCATAGCCTAAAGTAAAACTGACTGCCAAAGTTCTCATACTACCATTACCATCCCTAAGAAGAATAGTAATAACATCGAGAAAGTGCCATCCAAGAAAAGCAAATCTGTAATTGAAGTTAATTTACATTCCTGGTGTCATCTTCCTTTGTAAATTTATTCAGTGGAGTTTCTAATAAGTAAGACTTGTTAATGCTTGCAGTGGCCCAGAAATGCCCCTAGGAGGCATCAACTTGTTCGATGCACAGGTACAGAGATTTTACATCTAACCAATGAGAAGCTAAAAATTTTCTGTAACATACTCTGAATTTATTCACACCAGCTGGAAGAAATTGGGGCTATTTCTCTTGAATCCACCTATCTCCAAGCTGCCCAGTCCTGCCCTATCCTCACAATTGTTCCTTTGCTTGAGCCCCTTGTTACAACCACTCTGTCGATCCATCTCCTTGAGGAACTGCCTCTTTTTCGCTGCCCCTCCATTTTACCCAGCATGATGTCCTTCTCCAGGGACTGATCTCCCCTGACAGCGTACCCAGGGTATGTAAGATGAAGTCTCTCCATCCTTGCCACTAAAGAGCCCTCTGGCTGTACTTCTTCCCAGGCAGATTTGTTTGTCCTTCCAGAAGTCCATGGTCCTTTGAACATTCGTCTCCAGCACCACAACTCAAAGGCATCGATTCTGCTTCGGGCTTCCTTATTCAGTGTCCAACTTTCACATGCAGAGGAGGCAAATGAAAATACCATGGGTTGGGTCAGGCTCACTTTAGTCCTCAAAGTAACATCCTTGCTTTTCAACACTATAAAGAGATCTTGTGCAGATTTACCAAATGCAGTGTATCTAGATCCAGATCCATGCAATTTCTAACCCTTCGCTGAAGAATTTATACCATGGCCAAATGGCAGTTGGGGCATCGTCAGGGACTCTGTGTTCCTTTGAAATGTTCTTTGCATTTTAGCAGCAAAAAGCAGTCTGAAAGAGCAAAATCCTGACTCCCAGGCGGATGGGTACAGTGTCCCAATGACATGTGGTAGGAAAGTCCTGGGGGCTACGAGGAGCCAACAGGGACATCATCATGGTCAAAGACGTTTCTCTGCCGAATTTTCCTGGCCTTTTTCTCACCAAGGCAGTTTCCCAATTTTCGTTCTTTTTTCCCCTCTAATTTTTATTGTAAGTAAAGGTCAAGCTTTACAGAGCAGATCAGATTTCAATGAAACAATTCATAAACAATTTGTTCCTTGTCATTGATTGCAATCTCCTCAATGTAACATCCCTTATCCCACTTCCGCCCTTTGTTTCTCGTTTGTATTCCCCTTTCTTTCTGAGCCCTTCTGAGCTTTGTCCTTGGGCAAATTCTGACCTTGTGATCTTAAATGGTTGATTATTCTGGAGTGTATACCTCTCTAGTGTTCCTGTTTTAGACTTATCCATTGTTTCTCTAGAAGCCCTGATGGTGTAGTGGCTAGGTGCTCAACTGCTAACCATAAGGTTGAGAGTTCAAAACCACCAGTCACTCCATGGGAGAAAGATGAGGTTTTCTACTCCCTTAAAGAGTAGCTGTCTCAGAAACCCACAGGGCAGTTCTACTCTATCCTATAGGGACTCTTTGAGTCAGAATTGGCTCAATGGCAGCAAGTTTTTATTGTTTGGCTGAAAATGGAGCCACGAGGGTTAGTTCCAGTTCAGGAAAGGAGACTAAGGGCCATAGTCCCAGAGGTTCCCGAAATCTCTATCTGACCAGTAATCCCTCTTGAGTCACCAAAACCCAGAACTTTCTGAGCTGACCTCTCTACCTAAGATTTAACTGGCCCAGAAATCCCCTCCAAAGTCAAGTTTTCCATTGGACTCTCTTTTTAAGACACCCTAATGTGAGTAATAGGTGTAGTGGTTGTGCGTTGGGCTGCTAATTGCAAGGACAGAGGTTCAAATCCACCAGCCACTCTGAGGGAGAAAGACGTGACTTTTGACTCCCATAAGAGTTACAGTCATGGACACTCGCAGGGGCACTTCCATTCTGTCCTATAGGCTTGCCAAGCGTCACATGAGCTCCATGGCAGTGCGTTTGGTTTGGGTTTTTAATGAGACTAAGGCGCTCTGGTGGCATAGTGGTGTATGTGCTGTGCTGCTGTGCTGCGATTTGAAGCCACTCACCCCTCAGTAGGAGCATAAGGAGGCTTTCTCCTTCCATGAAGAATTACAATCTCAGAAACCCACCAGGGCAGTGCTACAGGGTAGCTATGTGTCAGAATTGACTCAGGGACTGTGATTTTTTTTCCCCTTCAAGAATGAGACTAAAATTACTGTGATAACTTATCGGCAGACATTCACTGATCACAGAGAGATGTTTTTGTTTGGAATGAACCTGGGCATGTGGTTCTAGTAGCAAGACTATTTGACTCCTCTTCATACAGCCAGACTATTACTTAGAAGCAAGGATGACAAGGCTTCTACTCTACTTCCTTTGGGCATGTTATCAGGGAAGATAAAGGGCAAGAAAAAGACGCCATGTTTGGTAAAGTAAAGGACTTAAGGAAAGTCTCAGAGAGATGGGTTGACACTTAACTGCAACACGGCACTCAAACATACCAAGGATCGTTGTATGTACGGTTACCATGAGTCATACCTGACACAACAGCGACTAACACTATCCCTAACATCAGCATCAGCATCAGCATGTTTCCGCTTTCCCTCCATGACTGACCCATATTCCTTGGGCTTACTTCTGGGACACCGGTAAGGGACAGCTATGTGAGCCAGGCTACCTCTTGTTGGAAGTACTGTGGGTGAAGCAGAACGCCTTTCAGTTCTATTACATCCAAAATCCTGATTTGTGAAAATTAATGGAAAGTATCCTATGTCCCCTTCAAATGCATCATTAACACTCCGGCTTTTGTGGCAAGTTTTTTTAAATGAAACCGAACTCAATCACGTAAGCTCTTGAATCTGTTAGCTGAATGCCAAATTTAGCAAACATCTACTGAACGTCTATTGTAGGCCAGTTGCCAGGGTTGCAAGATACTTAAACCACTGTTCCTCCCTTGTGAGGATGGACAAGCTAGTGGAAAGAGACAAATAATCACGTGATTACCATCCAGCAGGCTAAATGCACTGTGTGCCTTGGCTCCATTCATGGTTTTTTCCAGGTCTGTCAGCCAGAACAGATTCTTGACAAAACAGTGAAGTAGGCACAGTATGTCTTTGGCTGTTTCCCTTTCCCCTTAAGGTATTATCTTTCTTGGTTCCTCCTCTAGGCAATGCTCCTGGGATTGATACAATCCCCGCTGAAATACTTGCTGCTAACAATTTAAGGATTTGTCCATTTAAGAAGGAGTGAGTGTTTGATAGCCAGCTCCTGAACATAAAGCACGATTCAATAACTAAACGAATGAGTCTCTACAGGCAGCAGCAAGGGAGCTGGAAGGAGAGAAGTTTCTACATACGAGCCAGATTTCATGACTGTAATCATAATTGCTTCTGCCCTGTACCTATATTTAGTTCAATGTCTGTGAGCTCTCATAAAAGCTATCTTCTCTGGTGTTCTGAAAAACACATTGTGGACTTTTTTGATGCATGATGGTCTTGGCATAAATGTTATTAAGAAAACCAAAGAAACGTTCACTGCCACTGAGTCAATTCTCACTCATGGTGACCCTGTGGGACAGGGCAGAACTGCCCCTGTCGGTTTCCGAGACAATAACTATTTACAGGAGTAGAAAGCCTCATCTTCCGCCTGTGGAGTGGCTGGTGGCTGACCTAGCAGTTAAGCAATCCAGCTCGTAACTACTACGACACCAGGACTCCCCATTATTGGGCAAGGGTTTGGAATATTCAGCCTTCAATCTGTTTTTCCTCCCTCTCACAAGATGTTTCCAGGCCCTTCTCCACTAAATTCAATCGTTGCTCGTCATAAGTACCCTAGAACTCTCACTCCTTCAGTTAAATGGGAAAGCACAAATCTTTAATGGGCTGAAAAGGCAGATTTTATTCCTTAATGAAATGACATGTTTCCCCACAAAGCCTTCTATTCAGCGGCTATGTTGTTTTGCCTGTTTTGTCCTGCGTTCGCGGGAGCAGGTTCTAACAGGCTAGCCCATTTGTTGTTTTGTTTTTTTAATTTGTCTCTTTTCATACATAAGAAGTTCGTTCTTTCAGGAGCTAATCCTGTTCTCTAAAAGGGACATAGTCTCTGTTTAGAAATTTCTCAGTTTGGGCCTTCACGGTTTGCCTAAATTGCTGCCTAGCCTTGCTCCACTTTCTACTTCATTTGTCGTAGATAAATGGTGGCCTAGGAATCGCTGCAGCTGCCTTTAAGTGGGCAGTTCTTTGGCTCATAGAAAAGCCGCTGTTCAGATCCTCTTTGAAAGTTCCAATGACACAATGAAAGGATACTCATTTTTACCGAGATTCAAAATTGTACTTGGAAGGTGGTGAAAAGAAAGGTTTGTTTTCCAACTAAGTATTTACAAATTCTTAGATTTCAGTAGTTGAATTATTTTCTTGTGCTATCGTGACCTTAAGGAGCCCTGGTGGCATATTGGTATGCATTCAGCTGTTAAACCCAAGGTCAGCAGTTTGAAACCACGAGCTGCTCCTTGGAAGAAAGACAAGGTTTTCCACTTCTGTAAAGAGTTTCCATCTCAGAAACTCACAGAGGCAGGTCTACCCTTGTCCTGTAGGGTTGCTATGATTTGGAATCTACTTGATCGTGGTTAGTATGTGATCATGCCATTATGGTTTATCTACACACGGTTTTATTCTCATACTTTACAGTCTATTTTCAAATAAAACCATGTATAGATAAACCATAATGGCATGATAGCACAAGAAAATAACTCAACGAAATCCAAGTAGTTCTAAATATTTAGTAGTAAAACAAATCCTCCCCTTACACACTCACTTTCATTATAATTTTTTAAAGGAAAGGAACAAGAAGACAGTCAAACCATCTCTGTTTCCATCTTTCTTGGAGAGCAATTTGGAAGGGAATTTTTCGAGACTATCGTAGACAAATTGAGTGAAAGAAGTCCTGGAAAACATGGACCAGATTGCTTTCTGCTGTTGTAACCGCACCTGCTGAGTGTCTGCAGTGACCATCAGTAAGTGATGGCGTCCATCCTTATGTGGAAGGTAGGGTCTAGAACACTCTCCCTTCAAGGGCGGGGGAATGCAGTAGAGAAGAGAGAAAGCAGGAGGAGAGCAATAAGAAAGAATAGAATTCAGTTTAATTTAATCATGAGCCACTAGCAACAAATGAAGGTCCATCTCAAAGACGTATTAATGCCTATTTACTGTTCAGGTAGTGCCTGCCACAACAACAAAAACCTTCTCTGTTGGTTGGTGTCCACATCGTTCATTTCTATGGTGGCAAGAGGACCAAGCTCTGGAGCATTTGGGTCTCCTCTTAGTTCAGAAATGATGGTGTATAGTTTCCTACAACTCAGCAGTAGTCCCAATACAGAGAGGCAGGCCTTCAAATCAGAGACCCATAAGACAAGAAAGACATTCAAAGTTGTCGACACCAATCTTCCTTGTAATGTTTAAATATTCTACACCATCGCCATAAGTGATTGTCTAACCCTCATGTTTGGTACCGTCAATGACAAGATGCGCACAACTACCTGCCATGGCAAATTCCCCATGATTGTAGCATGTTTTTTTGTTTATTCTTCCTAAAGGCAAGACTTCCATATCTTCCAGTGATGAATCAGAAAGATAATCATTTCCTCATTCTCATGCACCACATAAATTCTGTCAATAGTTGCAAATTAGGAGTCCTAGCAGCACGATGGTTAAGCGTTCATGCTGACCGTCAAAGCCAGCAGTTTGAACCCACTAGCTGCTCCTCAGAAGAAAAGACCTGATGACCTACTTCCATAAAGACTCTGCAACTCAACACTCACCTCACTGCCATCGAGTCAATGCCGACTCATGGTGACCTACAGGACAGGGATGGACAACCCTTGTGGATTTCCAAGACTGTAACTCTTTATGGAAATTGTGTAGTCTGGGTGCATTAGAGAAATAAATCCACAGAAACTCATGTATAAGACAGAGTTTTATATAAAGGTTAAGAGTATATCAAGAAAACATCTCAACCCAGGGCTGCCCAAGCCCACAAGTCCAACATTAGCCCATATGTCTGACACCAATCCACAAGGTCCTCCTCCATCTCACAGAACACACGCAATGATGCTGACTGCAGGAGGAAAGCCGAGTCAGTGAATGTGTAAGCATCTCTGAGCTGGCAGGGGTGGCTCTCCACACGGCTGCTCCAGCATCCAGGGCTGCATCGGGGTAGGTCCATGCGGCTTCTCCTTGGGGATGTCTTGCAGGAAGTGAGCCTTGCCAGCTGAAGCAGGGAACTGGCTAAGGCAGCTGCACCCTGGTCCAACCATCACAAAGCAAGAGACCGGAGAACTAGAAAGGCGAGGCTCACTGAGCCATTTATCCTTCCACCCTTCAATTAATCCCACATGTGTTTATCAGCCAGGTTGTCACAATAAACTTTAACTAACTTAAAAATAGAGTGGAACTCCTCATCTTTCTCTCTGGGATCAGCTGGTAGTTTTGAACTGCTGACCTCACAGTTTTCAGCCCAATGTATAACCTACTCTGCCACCAGGGCTGCTCCGTAGAAATTACAACCTCAGTCCTATCAGGGTCTCGATGAGTTGGCAAAGACTCAATGGCACACAGCCGCAGAGTTCCATATACAAAGACATGATATTTTCCTTCCGCATCTACTTGGCTGAACTAATTATTTGTCACTACAGTACATGCTATAATAAGCATGCTGTCCCAGGAATTCCTCAAATGCTGGCTCAAAGTTTATGATTCCCTCCCCGTAAGATAAATATGCAGAAAATGACTGGTCAGTAGGTTAATGTTAGTAACAAATAACCTTAATGAGAGATGGGTAGGAAAACTGGACATCAACAGAGGCAAGCACTCCTAGTATAGAAGAGAGGTTAATGAAAATGTCCAGGTCATTCAGAGTGGTAATTTTATTGTTAAGATAGATTTCTCTTTTCCCAAGTAAATAGAAGGCCCCAACCTTCTTCAAGGCAGCCTTCAATACAGAATCACATTTTATGCTCTTTATCTTGTTCATGTTTGTGTGCGGAATAAGAGCTGTGTTGAACTTGCTACTAAAGTTTACTTATCCTCCCCAATGGAGACCCAGTTTGATTTGCACATTTTTCACAAGCATCAAATACTGGGTGATCTGTCAAGCTTGAACAGCAACCGTTGTGTCGCTGAGGAAGGATTTCTTGTTTCTAATGGTCTGGGTAATGATTTACAATGATTTTTGGTAATTCTGAAAATGACAGTTCCTTGAATTTTTCTCTGCGCAGAAAAATTTGCTGGGCTGGCATCTTGCAGACCCTGGGAGGCTCATCTAAATCCTCAGCATGTGGAAATAAGGGAACGCTCCGGAATCCTTCCTTGGGACGGAGCTGACCTGTCTGCATTATCTTGTGAGCCATGTGAATGTTTGATGAGGTTACCCTAAATATCTTTGGCCTCCTGAAGCCTGAAATTTATGGACCAGGACTAACCTATGAGTTGAGTGAAATTACATATAGGCCTGGGGCATTCCAAGCCCTAACTGGACAAAAATAAGTGGGTTCCTTCAAAGAAAACTAACAATATTTTGCAGCACCTATCTTTCCGGAGTATGTGTTCTAGATAGTTTATAACAATGTTAGTTTAAAAGTATACATAAAACCATATACTTTTAGCAATGATTTATATAGTAGTAGGTATTATTTGAAAGTAGGAAAAATGCAAAAAGGCAGTCAATGAGAATCAACAGCCCTTTAAAATTCTGATTATTAGCCAATGCATGTGGTGCCACTGGCTGTTGGTATACATAAATGGAATGTTAAAAGAAAAGAATGATGAAAAGGGAAGAGAAGGAAGATGGGAGGGAGCAGAAAGAAAGCATTTTAAAGGAATGAAAACAAAGTATATTTTAGTATGCCTTCAAGCATGCCCTTGCTCAAAATTGTTCAGTGGATCTTCAGTGCCTACAAGATAAATTCCAAAACTGGTATGTAAGGTACTATGGTCCACTAGATGGCTCTAACTACTCCAATCGCTTTTGGGTTCTTACCATATTTGCTTTGCTCTTAAATGAAATCTCATGCAGCCTTCAAGACATAACCTCAGAGATAACACTTGGAAATTCCGTACAGGTAGCATTTAATGGCCACGGCCTCGACAATATTTACTTTAGACTCACTAACACATTTTGTAATGACTTCCACAGATGTTGTTGGTAAGTGCCACCCAATCCCTTCCGACACACAGCAAACCTATGCACAACAGTAAAACACCGCCCGGACATACACCATCCTCACGGTGGCTCCTGTGCTTGAGCCCCTTGTCGCAGCCACTGTGTCGGCCCATTTCCTTGAGGGACTGCCTCTTTCTCTCTGCCCCTCTACTTCACCAAGCATGATGCCCTCTCTTTTGACAACATGTCCAAAGTACAGAAGACAAAGTCTCCCCATCCTTGCTTCCAAGGAGCATTCTGGCCATACTTCTTCAGACAGGTGCTTGTTCTTCTGGCAGTCCAATTTTGGCAGTCAACATTCTTTGCCAGCACCACAATTCAAATGCATCCATTTTTCTTTTGTTTTCCTTGTTCAGTGTCCAACTTTCACATGCCTAGGAGATGACTAGGAGATACCATGACTTGGGTCAGGCTCACCTTAGTCCTCAAAGGAATATCCTTGATTTTCAACACTCTAAAGAGGTCTTGTGCAGCAGGTTTACCCCGTCCAATGCACCTTTTGAGCTCTTGACTGCTGCTTCCAAGAACATTGATTGTGGATCCATGAAATCCTTTATAGCTTCACTCTTTTCTCCATTTATCATGATGTTACCTATTGATCCAATTGTGAGGATCTTGGTCTTCTTTATATTCAGTTGTAATCCACACCAAAGGCTGCAATCTTCGATCTTCATCAGCAAGGGCTTCAAGTCCTCCTCATTTTCAGCCAGCAAGGTTGTGTCATCTGCATTTTGTAGGTTGTCATAAGCCTTCCTCCAATCCTAATGTCACATTCTTCTTCATATAAGCCAGCTTCTCTGATGATGTGCTCAGCATACAGGTTGAGTAAGAACAGTGAGAGGCTACAACCCTGACACACACCTCTCCTGATTTTAAACCACCCAGCGTACTTTGTTATGTGCACTTAACTGCCTCTTGATCCATGTACAGGTTCCACATAAGCACAACTAAGTGTTTTAGAATTCCCATTCTTCTTAAGGCTATTCATAATTTGTTATGATCCATGCAGTCAATTGCCTTGGCATAGTCAAGAAAACACAAGGAAATGGCTTTCTGGTATTCTCTGCTTCAGACAAGATCCATCTGATGGCAACAGTGATGCCTCTTGTTCCACATCCTCTTCTGACTCTGACCTGAACCTCTGGCAGCTCTCTGTGCTGCTGCAGCAATAGTTGGATGATCTTCAGCAAGCTTTTACTTGCATGTGATATCAATGATATTACTTTATAATTTGTGCATTCTGTTAGGTCTTTGGAATGGGTACAGATATGCATCTTTTCCAGTCAGTTGACTGAGTAGCTGCCTCCAATTTCTTGGCAGCTGCCTCAATGTCATCAGTTTGTTGAAACATTGGGTAAGATGGAACAATGTATACAGGTCAATGGACCTAATCAGTGAAAGAGCATGGCTCTTCCCAAGTTTGTTGAGCTCTACTTTAAGGAATCGTTTTGCTTTGGGTCTCTCTGAATCACCGTTCTTTTAAGTTGTTCCTTTTTTATTATAGTCAAAATATTCAAGATGCATTGGCATAAACAATGTCCACAAATTCCACTGAGCCTCCTATTGCCACACCTTCCTCTTTGTTTCCTCTTTTTGGAAAGGCTCTTCCCTGTTGGGAAGGCTGCCCATCTGTCAAGTGCTAGCTCAAATCCCAACACCCCTGCCCCAGTAAAGCTCACCACAACTGCCAACTCATAGTGATTTCTGCATTTTAAAAATAATTTTATTTCTGCGTTTAAATCTTTAAATTTCCTGCATAAAAAATTAATTTATTTCTTAGGTTCTTATTTGTTATCTTGTTAATCTGCTATTTTTCCTATGTAAATCTTTTTTCTCTTGCTACACGGTACCTTTCTTGAAGACAGAAATTGCATTTTGTAATGTTTTATATACTGTGTTAGGCTGGGTTAACTAGAGAAACAAATCCAGGGACACTCATATGGGTAAGAAATAGCTTTATATCAAGAAGTCATTGTATATTAAGAAAACATCCTAGCCCAACCCAAGTTCTTATGCCCGGTACTAGTCCATAAGTCCAATACATGAAGTCACATGCAATGATGTAGAATGCAGGAACATCACTGGCCAGTGAGTGCAAAGTCCCATGGACCCAAGGGCAGTGGCTCCGGCAGCAATCTGAGTGACTTGATGGCAGGAAGGTGAAGGCAGAGCGATAGGGGTGGTTCCCAGGACCCTCCTTATGAGAAGCCCTGCCCATAAGGAGTTGCTATCAGGCTGTGACCTGAGTGACAGGCTAGACTCCACCCCTACACGTCTATATCTTCAGGCTGACACAAAATTATGTAACTACCACCTATACTGAAGTTTGTGAATCAAACTATGCCTCGCAGAGTGACTCTCCCATGTAGATGTTCATTAAATATTTGCTGACTGTTGTTGTTTTGTACATTCAAGTTAACTCTCGCCCATAGTGAGCCATTGCAGCCAAGTAGAACGATTCCATAGGGTCTCCTAGGTTGTATTATTATGGCAATAGATTTCTGGTTCTTTTCACCCAAGAAATCACTGGTGGGGTCGAACTATAGACCTTTCTGCTAGCAACGTAGCATTTAGTCATTGAGTTACCAACCCTTTGCTATCCAGTCGGTTGTGCCACATAGTCCCTCTAGCTCTGAGCAGAACTGCCCAAAAGATTTTCCAAGGCTTTACTTTTTAGACAGACCATCCTGTCTTCTTTCTCAAAGTGGTTGGTGGGCTCAAACCACCAACCTTTTGGTGAGCAGCCAAGCTCCTAACCACTGCACCACCGGTGCTCCTTTCCATGGACTAGTTGATATCCCTTGATGTTGAGTTACCTTTAACACTGTTTCCCAAGAAACACAACAGTTCTTGGATCTGTAAGAATATACTCGTGAGTCCCATTCTGAGCTCTTTTGCAAAGTTCTCATCTGTACAATCATGGCATCATTGCGAATACATACATTTTAGTGCTGGAACTCATGGCAATTCTTAGGAAGTATTCCAGATGGTTTAAAATATTCATATTTATAGATTTTTGGTGAAACAATATCAAAAGTGTTTTTAAATCTCATATAAAACTTTGAGATCACTAAGATGCCTACTGATATAATCCTTCAGTTTATAAAGTATTCTTGTTGATTAAACATCTTCATGGTCTCTCATATTAAGTATAATTTATTTGATCAGTTATCTACATTTTAATAAACTCTCAAGTACTCTGAACTGTGGGGGCCAAAAGAAAATGCCTAGTCAATATGAAAAATATTTTCAAATCCTGAAATATATGTTTGTGTATATGTATATATATTGGTCCTTCCTTCCACTTTACATCTAGAAAACACAGCCAAAGAGTGTGAAAATGTACAAATAGTTGGCTACCAGGAAACTTGTGAAAATATTGAAAATATTATGTAAAAATATTAAAGAGCCTAAACAGCCAAATGTAGATAACTGATCTAATAAATTACACTTAATATGACAGACCCACTAAAATGTGTAATCAACAAGAATACTTCATAAAATGGAAATATGTTCTGAACAGATTATGTAGAAAGTTAAAATAGAATTATATATTGAAAGTATTGAAACTATGTGCCCCATATGTCGATCAGCATATTCATTTGTGATATTACAGATTTCTAAATTTTCTAAAGCAAAGATCTATTATTGTGTGAAGAATGTTAGAAGTTTAAAGTCATTAAGCATTTAAATGAACACCTAGCCAGTACCTCAGGATTTCTTATTTGGGTTACTTATCCTAAACCAAGAAAATTTGTTACTTAATCTTTGTAATTAATTATAAGAAAAATTAAGAAGGAAACACGCATCTTGATTGCTGACTTCTTCAGAAAAGGGAGTAATTATTGTCTTCCGGCTAAAGCCAACCAGTGCTATAATATTGTCGCAAGAACATTCTTCCCTGGCATGACTTGTGCTCATAGATCTTCACTATTTTTGTTTGCAGATCCATGGGAAGTGTATGTGTAAGCACAACACAGCAGGCACCCACTGCCAACACTGTGCACCATTATACAATGACCGCCCCTGGGAGTCAGCTGATGGTGAAACAGGGGCTCCCAAAGAGTGCAGACGTAAGTACCACGCCCATAGTACTCAAACGCTTTCTTTTGGAAACGTGTCTGCTGTGGACGCCTCGTTGTCTCTAGAAACACAACATAAAGTGGTGGGTGCCTGGCAACTGCAACCTCCCTGAGCCCAGCCCATGTCACTCCCCACTGGGACTTCCAACAGCTTGCCAGGTTGCCAGTGGGACTGTCTTGCCAAAAATGTGTTGCCTGTTTGCTTGGATACTTTGTGGGACTTAAGCTCCCGCCTGGAGAACTTGGCATCCCACAAACATGACGAGACACCAGAGCAACTGTGGGTGACGGTGCACCGTTATCCTCATACCTCAGGTGTCAAATTATAATCATAGGAAGAGCTCTCTTGAATTCACTTCTCAAAACAGCCCAGAAAAGTAGGTGGTGCTAATCCCAATCTAAGACATCAGGAAATTGAGGCTCAGAAAAATGAAGTGCCCTGCCACTGTTAGTAACTGGTAGGGGCAGTGCTGAATACCAACTCCTCTGACTCCAAATGTGATGTGTTTCCCAAGTGGCAGAAGGCCCTTCTTCTTGTCTATGATCTTTCTCCTTACAATCCTTGAGATGCAACATCCTTAGACGGCATGGCCGAGACTGACTTGGGGCTTGGGGTTGGACATTCGATGGGGTAGTACAACATGCAATTCGACATGTTCAGAGTAACACACAGGCCTAGAACGATGTTGACACTCACTACACACCTTCGTGTTGCACGGATTAAAAGGTAAGGAGTCTTGGGGTGGTGCGAATTGAAAGCATGCTTGGCTGCTAGCTGAAAGGTTGAAGGTCAATTCGGTTCAGGGATACCTCAGAAGAGAGCCTGGGTGATCTACTTGTGAGAATCCAGTCACTGAGTCCTCCCCCACCCCACCCCCACCCCGGAGCATAGTCCTTCTCAGGCCTACACATGGGGTCACCATCAGTCAGAATCGTTGAGGGTCACTGAGCTTTTCGTGTGGGGAACACTGTAGAAGTGTCTTCCCATGCATAACATGGGATTGCAACAGATTGTTTTTTGCTTCTAGGAAATGTAAAGGATTTCCTTGAAGCATAAATCTTAAATTATCTCATAATCTGCCTTTTAAAATATTACAAGCCAAGTCAAGCTATCATAACATGTCAAGGAAACAATGAAAAACAACAGCACAAACATCATCAAGTTCAGTTGACCTTCATGAAAAACTGGGGATTCTTAATCTAAATCACTCATCAAGAGAATCTAAAGAATTTCTCCTGAATTCCTAGAGTGCAATTCTGGCTCTTTCCACAGGAGCCAGCTGGGTATCTGACTCCATGGAGAAGCACAGAAACTTGCCATGGGAGATTAGTGACGGATCATCTTGCGACAGCATTCCCAAAGAGCCTCCAGTACTAGGTTTTTTAGGAAGAAAATGGGAACCTCGACAGGAGCTGTCCTCAGGCTCGCCAGAACAACAGCCGAGAAAGACTTCATGAAAGGCAACACCTTCCCTGCTGAGTTCTTCAGCCCTTTGTCCACCAGAAGTTTCTTCCAGGCTCCTCAGTGAGCACCATGCCGGCAGTGTGTGCAACACTGCCACTGCAAAGGACGCCTGACCCCATCGGGTGACCCACACGGTGGCCCTGGAGAAGGAGCCGGCAGGGTCAAGTGTATCCATCCAAGACAAAACAGACTGCCGGCCAGGCCCAGAGCTCTCCGAAATATGCCCTGCTCTGAAGGAAGCCGCAACATGTTTGCCTCACTAGACCAGTCTACCTTTTGTTCAATTTCAGGCCTATCCAAAAAATACGTTGTTATTGTTGTTGTCAATGAACAGTGTAGAAAGGAACATTGAAAGTCCCCCCAAGAAACTAAAAAGGCTACAAAGGGAAAGCGAGGGAGAGAGAGTAGCAAGGCTCCTCTCTGGGGTTCTCAGGTAGCTCCTTTACCCGGTGGGCTGAGCCATGTGCTGTGAACCTGGACACCCCGCAAAAGACAGGTGAAGAGTAAATCACATACCAAGCGCCGCCAGCTTCACCTGTTTCTAACTGCCTGACTATCGGCGCACTCAGTCGTTGGATGATTTTAAAGCGTCTTCCTTCCCCGGTCTCCCTCTTCCCAGCCTGCAGGTGCAACGGGCATGCGGACACGTGCCACTTTGACGTGACGGTGTGGGCGGCCTCCGGGAATCGTAGCGGCGGCGTCTGCAACGACTGTCGGCACCACACCGAAGGTCGGCACTGCCAGCGCTGCCAGCCAGGTTTCTACCGGGACCTCCGGAGACCTTTCTCCGCCCCCGATGCTTGCAAACGTGAGTGGTGACTGGACCGAAATGGTGGTCTCCCTAAAAGAGATGGATCTCTCCTGCCCCCTTTTGGTGGGCCTAAAGGATGGTGGGCTCAACCTCACAGACATCAGTTCTGGGGGTCGTTTTTCGTGGATGAGGGGCAAGAATTTTCCACCTGTCCTAAGGCAAGTCTCCTCTCTCTCTCCATATGAACTAAAATGAACTAAAATAGTTTTCTGTCACACCAAATTCTTTAGAACTAGGGGATTAATGAAACATTTCTTAAAACCATGGTGAGCGAAGAGATGTAATTATGGTTAGTTAAGGCTAGATAGATGGAGAGTGTACCCTCATACATGGTACATGTAAACTCAGTATCCCTGTGGGTTTCCGAGACTGTGATTGTTTACAGGAATAGAAAGTCTGATCTTCCTCCTGCAGAGCTGCCGGTGGTTTTGAACTGCAGACCATGCAGATCGCAGCCCAACGCTTGGTGATGCTATGTGATACCTGTAACCTTTGCTACTATGTAAGTAGAGTAGCCCAACAACAAGGTCAGCTGTTCGAATTCACCAGCCACTCTGAAGGAGAAAGACAAGACATTCTACTCCTGTAAACAGTTGTAGCAAAACGTTAGAAACCCACAGGGGCAGGTCTGCGCTTTCCTACAAGGTCACCATGAGTTGCAGTGGACTCTGCTGATAAAATAGGAGTGGACACCTGTATTTATGCCACTTTGCCTTTCATCTCGACCTGAAAAACCACAGGTTTGGAATTTATTACTATGTCACTTTTGTTGACACTGCTCTGCCGTGCCCCTGTTTCATAAGCTCATAAGAACATAACAGTAATGTCCCTACTCCCAAAACATTCAACCCTTATAGAAAAAGTTCTGCTTTTTGTCGGCATCACTCCAAGAAGGACTTGATTTGAAAAGAGTCCAGAATCTTAAATGAACTATCCATTCACGTGACACGATCGGAAGCAGATAAATCTGAAAGGAGCATTCGGAGCTCAAGTCAGTGACCAAACGTGGACGGTCAGCTCGTCTAATCGCATGAGTTTTCCTCTGTCAACTCAGAACTTATTGGCCAACAGAAACCACTCATGACTGTTCATGGAGATGGATGATCATGCCCTTCCTTTCCCCCCAAGGACTTCATGTCCTAGCTCAAGAACAGAGACAGGAAGGGAGCAATACAATGGGAAATCATCCTTTAAAACTGCGGGGTTATTTTAATTTGAAGGAAAAGTTATTTTGCACTTGAAGAATACTTACTTTTAACATCAGGCATCTGAGATAGCAACATGAAATTTGAGGGGGCTTGCTTGTCACTGCCTATTCTCTCAGAATTCAGATGTGTGTCACACTTCTTTTCTGAGAGAAAGCTCTCTGACTCCTGTCCTGTGTGCACAGACTTCCATGGGACTGGCTCTCAGCAGACCTCGAATGGATGCTCTCACTGCCACCCACTGTCCTGGGGACCCTGTGCCTGCTGCTGATTCTTAGGATGTAATTGCTTTATACATAAAATACCTGTTTGTTGGGTCTTACTGAGGATTATATAAGATAAACTGTGTAGGGTGTTTAGCACAATATCATAAGGAAGCCCTCAAGAACAGGAACCTGTTATTACAACAATTGCCCTATCCTATATAGAATGTGGGACTTCTTACTCTTTTTTTCGGCTTTTATTATGCAAGCTTTGGTGGTGTAGTGGCTATGAGTTGGGCTGTTAACTGCAAGGTCAGCAGCTCGAAACCACCAGCTGCGCCTCAGGAGAGAGATTCTTCTTTCTCTATCGGTAACTAGTTGCAGTCACACACACCCATGGGTGCCAGTTTTACCTTGTCCGAGACTCGACTTGATAGTAGTGATATTGTTTTTTTGTTGTTGTTGTT
>NW_022103898.1:32448443-32454619 GCF_000313985.2 Echinops telfairi
GTCGAAGGGATCAGGTATAAGGCATCATCAGAACAAAAAATCTTACCATAGTGAATGATGGGGGGAGTACGGAGTGGAGACCCACAGCCCATTAGTAGGGAATTCTTACTTTTTACAAGGTTTCTACTCTTTATTGATTAAAATCCTTATGTCAGATGTCATTACATCTTTAAAACCCACAGTATCATACGGATTACAATACAAAATCCTTAACTCCATGCTCTGATCGATGTGTCTGTTTTTAAGATTATAATACATGTTTATAAATTGAGGTAGAATACAAAGTTTAGTATTTATTCCTTGGACCACTGGGAGCCATTACTATAATTTAATAAGGAAGACGTCATATACTTCCAGTATACAGGTGTGCTTGTTTTTTCACTGTCAACAAATCAGTTTCAACTCATAGCCTCCCTATAGGACCGGGTAGAACTGCCCTGTGGGTTCCTGAGACTGTACCTCTTTATGGGACTAGAAACCTTAATCTCCACAAATTGAAGACTGTGTGATTTGGATGTTGTGTGAACACCACGCTTCTATGTACAGAAGAAAGGTGCACAGCACTGTCATCATTACCCAAGAACCCACACTACCTGTAAGCAGTGCACACTTGTGTTTTGATGTGCAAGTATTCCTTATTATCTGTTGTTTTTAGCTTTATTGATTAAATTTTTAATTGCTTGGCTCCGTGAAACCATAAGCAGAGTAAATGTGTGCAAAGGATTAAAAGAGAGAGAACCTTCTTAATGCATAAATCATACCCATAAAAAGAGACACAGAAAAGAGTTTTCTGGAAAACTTGGATCCAAAATAATGCCTTTTGTTTATTTTTATTTAATCTCCCGCACTGTCATCTTTTCAACTCATGGCTTGTATTGGGTCCAGAGTTTTCTAAAAAAAGAGTGAAAGAGAATATTACTTAAAAAAAGAAATCTTGTTCATAGTCCCTGTTGGCAAATTGTTCTTCTAGAAACTTGTGCAGAACACGTTTTGATCCTCAAAGTAGCAGTTTTAGTTTTAAAAATAAGCAAAATGTGAGAATGTAGCCTAAACTACAGTGCTTGAACTCCCGTACAAACTCGTGCACACACACACACACACACACACACACACACGGGAAAGCTCACACACACACACACAAAACTATCAAGCTGATTCCAACTCATAGCGACCCTACAGGACAAAATAGAGCCCTGTGGGTTTCTGAGGCTGTAAATCTTTACAGGAGCAGGAAGCCTTGTCTTTCTCCATTGGTAAATCTAGTGGGTTTGAACTGCTGACCTTGTAACCCACTATGCTCCCAGGTTCCAACCCTTTAAACTGTCATTCAACTGTATCCGGGCAACTGAAAGAATTGAAACTTGCAACTACTACTGCATTTTTTACTGTTTTTTAATGTATATATATTAAGCAACCCCATTACTTTCATAAATGCACTATATCAATGCATGTTTAATTTTACATGTAACTGACTTCAGTTTCACTTATTTTTCTGTTCAACGGAGCTAATGTTAATTAATCCATCAGCCTGTTCACATGGAGGTTTGGTTCCTAGCCACAGACCCTCACAGTTTCTAAAGCAGCCCCTCATTCTGCAGGATCCCTTCCTTGCTCTGCAAAATACTTTCTCCAAAGCATAAAGGAATCAGTTTTTCTGCCTGGGACATAGCACTCACGGGGCAATGGCCCAGCCCAGGAACTGCAAGGTCCTAAGCCCTCCAGCAAGGATGGGGCACTGGTGCAGAGGATCCAGTGAAATGGATTGACTGGTTTCCCAACTTCAATGGGTCCCAAAATCTGTGTTCGTGTATGGGCAGTAGCCCCCACCTACCACTGAGTCAGCTTGTGCTTTGGCTAAGGAAGCACCGCCCCCGCCCCCACCAGCCCTCCACCCAACCCTCGACCCATCTCCCATGTGATGCATGGGGCACAGACCTGATAGCAGGAACTCTACTGGCCTCAGACGGCTGCAACATGACTTCCTGAGTAGGGCTTATCTCTTTATTCTACAAACAGGATCAACAGTCACATTTTCAGATGTTGTCTTGCTCCCAAATTTCACTCCTGGACATGTCACAAGGCATGCGTGGTGTGTGCCTGAACTCTACAGCACAATTTTGGCATTTCTATGTGTTATCTTTTAGTTCTGTTGGGTGTGTGATATGCAAAAATATGGTAATGATCAGTCCTATTTCTAGCCACTACTATTTAACAAAAGCTTATATGAACCTTATGACACTAAGTAGGCAGAAATATAAAAAAAAAGTGGTAAATAGTTAGCTCCCTTAGCATCATTTATAAGGAGCTCCTGGTTGAAACACGGGTAAGCGCTCAACCGACTGAAAGCTTGGCTGTGCAAACACTCCCAAAGGCGTCTCAGAAGACAGGCCTGGTTATCTGTTTCTGAGCGGCCACAGGCTTGGAAGTCCTCTGGAGCACAGGTCTACTGTCCAACCCTGGAACTAGCTTGATAGCAACTGGTTTGGTTTGGGGTTTAGCATGATTTGCACCTCTTGTTGGGATGCCTCATCCGCACAGCCTCCTGGTCCACGGGGCAGGCTGCATGCTGTCGTCCATAGGTGCCGTGGAGTCGGTTCCGACACACAGACGGACCTCACAGATACTGGCCGGTTCCCCTCTGCTTTGCGACAGTTCCAGGGTGTGTGTGAGAATGCCTGTAACCACTTCTCTCCTTTCCTTAGTGACGCTTCTTCCAGAACTTCCCACCGATTCTTCTCGCCCCTTTTCCTGATCTCAACACTGATGCGCACACCCAAGTCTTCTCTCTCCACTATACTCGCCGCCCTGTGTCATCTGATTGGCAACATGCTTGAGAACACTTTCATTCTTATTTAGTAATTGTCTCATATCTCTGTGTCACTTGTGCAGTTACTAATTCTGATCATGATGACAAATAAGTTATTCTTTATGAATTACCTGCAGTGGACCAGATTCGATGCTAGGTGCTCGTGCTAGACATAACCGCTATCACTAAAAATGCCTAGCTTATTTTTATGAGCAAACCATACTAGTACCAAGAAAACACAGGGATATTAATATAAGAATTTAAACTATCTCAGTGTGTGGCTCCAACAACAACACAGACAATGTGATTGAAAATAACAAGATGATTGTGTTTACTCCTCTGTGCTCACCAAGGCAGACAGGGACCTGCTACTCAATGTGGGGTCTGCACATCAGCAGCACTGGCCTGGTCCCTTTGCTGGTTAGAAACGCAGAGCCTCCAGTCCCACCCAGACCCACTGAATCAAGTATGAACTTCACTGAAATCCTCCAGAAGACAGCATCATAGTGACCGTTTGAGGATTCAATTGAATGTGGTTCAACAAGGATTTAAAACATTTTAGTGCCTAAGTCTACAGTTACCTTTAAAAATTAGTTAGCTAGATTGCCCTATGATTCCCTTAGCATCCAGTTTAATCAAGGTTTGCCTCTCTGTTTTTCTACACATAGGCGTAGAGTTGCTCTTTAATCACATAAAAAGTTATTGATTTTAAAAAACTGGAAATATGGACCAATGGTTCAGCATTTTCCAAAGCTTGATATATGAATTATTAATTCCATGAGATGGTATTATCAGCCATGTGAGAGGGAATTGTTCTATGGTCTTAAAATTTAGGCACAGATCAAAAGTTTCTTTACTGCAGGATTTCTCAGGACGTTATGCCAGCGTTCAGTATAAACCCTTGCGTGCTGTGGTTGTGTTTCTCAAATTTAACCAAAGAGTTGTAGGACCAGTATTCTACAGAACACTCTGGAAAATGTTGCAATAGAAGACTGGCCAGACTGGCATCGAGCCTTAACTTGGGAAGACCAATCTTAGAAAATTATTTCTGTAGATTTATTCTGCATACCCGTGTCCTAAAGCCTACAACTACATACCAGGGGGACAGTGAGCCTTCGCTTACATTTCCATCCATGAAACAGTCACAGATAGAATCGTCCCTAAAATCCCCAATCTTTTCATAAATTTTCCTCAAAAGGTCTTACGTTCTAGGTGGGGAGAAGTGTACACCACCAGACTTTCAATAAACTGTGGAGGCGATGATACATAAAGTAATAACCAAATAGGAATAGCCAGCATTTATGAGGGGCATCAAAAATAGTAAAAAATTGAATGAAAAGATAATGGAATTTTTACACGAACTGTTGGAAGACCCCTTGTATGGAGCCCATACTATTTTCCAGGCACAGCTCAAAGGGCTGTTTACCTATTAACTCACTTAACTTTCACAAAAAGAGCTTTGAGGTTAGTACTATTATTAATCCCACTTCCTGTAAGGAAAATGACATGAAACAGATATTGGAGTACTTTAAGGAAAGTGTGGGGTGGGGTGGAAATCCAAAACAGACCTCTTCAAACTGATGGATGCCTCAGATGTTTCTTTGATAGCTGTTACCCCCACCCACCACACTCCCCTAAAAACACAGCCTTCCTACTTTCTCATCTTAATAATAACCTTTGTTGACTTTAATGGAATGCATGTACATTCTTCCTCACATCACCTGCACAGGCTTAATAGAACACTAATCTCGGCCTATTATCTCATTCAATAAGATATTATTGATAGTATACTTGGAGCTCTATTCACAGTTGGTAGCTGACTCCTTGCCAAATAATCCAAGGGCTGATGGGCCCCCCATTAATCATCCAGAGTATACTCCCCCTCCCTCCATTCTTCTGATAAGCTCTGTCCAAGAGGAGAAGGCTCTTAAGTGGCTACTTTTAGTTAATGGTCAAAAATTTTATCAGATCTGAATACACAGGGCTCTGGGCCAAATCTACCAGATTGATTCCCGTGAGTGATTACATCATCTCTGGTCTCCCTTCCTCTTTATTCCAACCTTCACCCGAGTCCACCATGTCCCAGCCAATCAAACACATTTCCATCTCCAGGAAGTCACTTCTGAGGATTCCAGGGATAGTGTTTGTTTTTCTAAGGCTGGCGGAGATCATTGAAACTGAATTTCCATCTACAACTCAAGTAAACAAATAGGGCAGTGCGTTGAAGTCTGTAAACGCAGGGGGACGGTGAGTCTCCCCAGCTGAACCTGGGACTGAGAGCAAAATGGAGGTGCACACTAGGATAAAGAGGAAAAGAGAATCCTCCCCATGTGCTGGGAGGAATCCTGCCGCTTTTAGAGCAGAGTCTCTCAGAGAAACCATGAAGTCACCATGCCCTTCTGTAGTGTGGTCCTTTCTGGTGGGGTTTTCTATGGCAGGGATATTCTGAGAACTCTAAACTCGCTGCCATCGAGTCAATTCCACAGGACTGCCCCTGTGGGTTTCTGATACTGCAGCTCTTTATGGGAGTAGAAAGCCTCATCTTTCCCCCTCAGCCTGGCTGCTGTGGCAAACGATTGATGTTGAGCCTAGGAACTCAATGTATAGCCCACTGCCACCATGGCTCCAGCGGGCACATGAGCAATGAGCACATATCCCTGTAAGAGCGTACTGTGCTGACGCACTTGCTCTCTGAAAAGAAAAAGCCCTGTGGTAACGTTTGCCAGTTTCTGTGCGTTAACTCTTCCCACCATGGCCCAGTTTCACACTACAGGTTATTTTTCATCATAAAATGAGAAAGTCTGAAAGAAAGGAGAAAGGAGTATTAAAAAGTCTGTCCCAAAGGTAGAATGGTGTCTCACGCTGGATAAAATCTTGCCTCTACCTTTCCCATCCCTCGCTCTTCTCTCATCTCAAGCACTGCTCTCCTCTCTAGTCACCGGTTCCCCCTCGGGATGTGGGTATCAGAACCACCTGGGAGCATTTGCTGCGAAGATAGACCCGCAGAGCCTGCCCCCAGATCACCTGCATCAGAGTCTCCGAGAGGGAAGGAGAGACAGGAAACAAGCATCACTGGGGATTCTCGGCGACCTGCTGCCTGTACCGTACCCCATGCCTAGGTCAGATGCAAGTTCTGATCACGCTCTTACTTGGATGGAACATTTTGTGCAAACAATCGTCCATAACTTAATCTGCTCACTGAATTCGCCAACTCTCTAACAGAAAATCCTAAAGGATTACTAAAACTCTGGTTAAAGATGTTTTTCCTGACACCCTAATAGATACAAACACTGGTTAGTATTCTTGTCCATTATCTTTTCCATCTTAAGAATATCTAACATATAACATCTGCTTCTCTTAAAAAATAAAA
>NW_022103898.1:32455181-32460189 GCF_000313985.2 Echinops telfairi
ACCTCATTACGGGGATTAGTATATCTTAACTGCCAAATCGTTGAGAATCCTGGCCCAGACTAGTTGACATAAAATCTTAACTATCACATGTGGTAATTCCATCTGGAGACTTACAGTGGATAGATTTATTTACTTTAAATACTTTATACTTTAAAGTGAATTATTATAATAAGTCTAGAATTTATAATAAAAATTCACCGGCAATTTACTTTTACCCCTATATTTATGTATTTCAGAAAATGAGATTGAACACTATAGGTGTATTATTATGTAATCATTACATAAGAATTGAATCTAGTTCGTCACGAAGTCCCCCTTTCCTCTCTCTCTCTTTTAACACCAACTCACTCCCTGCCATCAAGTCGATTTCAACTCCCAGTGGCCCTATAGAACCGAGTAGAACTGCCCCTTTCGGTTTCTAAGACTGTAACACTTTGCAGGAATAGAAAGCCGTATCTTTCTCCCACGAAGCAGCTAGTGGCTTTGAATTGCTGATCTGTTAACAGATGTTAACAGTCCAACCCATAACTGAAGGATATGTTAAAGATTAGCTGGATGGGAACTTGATTGAATAGGTAATACTGAGAGCTATTTTATGACACTTTACCATAGAAATTCTCCCTTATTTAGGTAGAATACATGGTTTGAAATAGATGTCTGAAGAAATGCTTTGTAGAAGACAATTAGCTCTCTATTTAGAAATAGTCACATCTCCAAAGGCCAATTAGTTCCTTTACAAGAAATTTGTCAACTGTTATGTCAAGGCATGTATTTTTAGCTATTGCATAGTCTTCCCCCATATTTAAAGAAAAATCATCAAATGGAAAGTAATAGCAGAATTCGTTCCCTGTTAAATGAGCAGCCCCTGGAAAATGGATATGCCCTCCTGCCTCCCTGGTAAGGCAAAGAAAATGTAGTCAATTGCTTGTAGTGGAGAGAAGGATAAAAATAATATAGGTCCTTCAGCCCCAAAACTGGAACCAAGCATTTATCATAGAGTTACATGATGACTATTAGCCTAACTAGCGAGCCATGTTTGTAAAGAAAAGGTTCTGTCATTCACATCTCTCTTCTCCCTTCCTGCTGGCTCAGATGACAGCCGCCCAGCTGGAGGAAGCGCAGGTTCCTGGATGGGTGACTCTCTAACCTGAGACTATTTTTCTACACAGGATACTCAGTTATCACCATCTCGTGATGACCCAAGAACAATGTCTGTGTTTCTCTGCCTTCTGGTGCCTATCATTAACAACGCGTTTATTCTCTCTCTGTTGCGGATATTTGTTTGTGGGTAGTTGTTCCCTACAGAAAAAGTAAACATTTTCAATCAGTTAAACCCAGAATATGTTATCACTAGGACCCAGTTAGGAACCCATAAACACCTTCTAATTTTCATTCATGTGCCTATGTCCCACTCCACCTCAGAAAGGGATCATTTCCCATGGGCCACTGTGGGCTCCTCAGATGCTAGCTTAGTGGACTCTCGGATCGTCGTGTTAGTAAAGCCACGAGACTTCATTTTGCTGGAATCTCAGCAGCACAGTTGTTTGAGATTGAAGCAACTGTGAGTGATTCCCGCGTCGATCAATATGAAGTAATTGATGTGGAACAGGCAGGCTTTAAATCACACCAGTGACTGGGCAGCAGTCATTGGGAAACTTTATTCTCTGTTTTGTTTTTAGATCTAAGAAATAAAATCATAAGTGAAGCATAGATATGATCATCATATTGGGCTTAGTTTTCAGAAAAAGATTAAATAATGCATGAAAATTCACCCCTAGGCAAGGAGACATTTTATAAAGTGAAGAATAAGAAAAGCCAGTCAGGTTTGGGAAGAGAAGGGGGGAGGTCATTAAATGATCTGCACAAAGGTAGGTGTAATTCACTGAATAAATAAATATATGCCATTCTGCATTTGAAGAAGATGCATTTTAAATGGCCGTGCAAGTAATTATAAAATATTAAAACCTGAAGAATGTGCAGATAGTTATAATTGATACAAACAAACAAGAAAATCCCACTGCCATCAATTCAAGCTCACCACAACCCTAGTTCTGCCCTGGAGTAGAACTGCCCCTGTGGGCTTCTGAGGCTGTAAATCTCTACCATGCAAACCCAAACTCCCTGCTGCCGAGTCCAGGCGACTCACAGTGACCTTATGGGGCTGGGTAGAACTTCCCCTTATGAGTATTCGGGCCCATAACTATTTACATGAATAGAAAGCCCCATTTTTCTCCCCTGGAGCCACTGGTAGTTTCAAACCACTCATCTTGTAGAAACTCAGAACCATTACACCACCACAGCACCCTTATAAATCTACATAGGAGCAGAAAGCCTCATCTGTCTCCCATGGACCAGCTGGTGGACTCAAACTGCTGACCTGTGGTTAGCAGCACAATTTCACCTTTGCCACCAGGGCTTCTGAAGCCTGATAAAGGAGGCAATAAGTAAAATTCCCTCTATGTCTACAATGCGTCAGGCATTGACCAAGGTAATTTATTTATGTGATCTCATGCACTGCCTTAACAAGATAGATAATAGCACTTCTGTTTTACAAACTAGGACCAATATTTTTTAATAAAATTTTATTTTAGATTTTGTTTTTAAAAAAAAAGACCATAGCATTGGGTTTTCATTTTTATTCGGGCCATTGAAATTGGAGTGTTCAAGATAGGCCAAGGAGACAACTTTCAAAGGGGAAGTAAATGCCCATGAAGAAATGATAGAGAAGATAGGTATGTTCAGGTTAATTTAGGAAACTTCTCAGAAAGAATACAGTACCTGTTTATAGATGCTTAAAAGGTATTAAGTTGGCATAGGGAGTAGTAAAAAAATATTCACTTCCCTGGAACAAAGAGTTATAATTAGATATAATTGGATGGAAGTGAGGGAAAGGCATTTCAGATTGATTAAAGTGGTTTAAAAAAAAAAGTCCTGCCAATGAAAGGCATTTATGGGTGGAGACTATTACTACAGAGTTAGAATAGAGAGTTATTTATTTATCTTACAAATAATGAATTACGTAACTCGACTGTGTGAAGCACTAACTGTAGGGAAACAGCCTTGTATTCAGGTAAGAAAGTCTCTTTCTCAAAGAGGCCTCAAAATGATACAGTTTGCTTTCACCATTTTTTAAAAATCATTTTACTGGGGACTCATACAACTCTTATCACGATCCATCCATACATCCATTGTGTCAAGAATATTTATACATTTATTGCCATCATCATTCTCAGAACATTTTCTTTCTACTTGAGCCCTTGACTTTTACCATTTTTATATTCTTTGTGTTTGTTGGATTTTGTTGTTTCTAACACCTTGTAATATAACACTGTACTGCTAATATACGAGCCAAAACACCTAACTCATTGTCTTCAATTCTGAAGCTTAGCAACCCTATAGTGACCCTAGGAACCTACAAAATAGGTAATATGACTCTCTTGGGAAGTTCATTTTTAAAAATCATTGCACGCCAGTCACTTATTGAAGCAATTGATTGAGTGCCTAAAATGAGTCAGGCATGGTCCCAGCTTTAAAGCAGGTTTGGTTCCTACCTTCTAGACCATCACAACCTATTACAGAAGCAGAGGGGAAGGCAAGAAATCACACACAGATTATACTATAGTCCAGAAGACCAGGGACTCGTGAGGAAATACTTATTGACTGCAATTCATCTATTTTTAGTATGTGTATGTATATAGATATGTGTGTGTGTGTGTGTATTTCTTCAGCACCTACCTAGCATGCCTATACTAGTTCAAGTCCACCATCATTCCTCCAGAAAAAGGTAAGACTGTCTGCTCCTGTAAAGATTTGAAGTCTCAGAAACCTGAAGCGGCAAGCCTGACTACAGGGTCAGTAAAATTCAGAATCAATTTGATGGCAGCCAGTGTGGCTTTTTGTTGTTGTTGTTGTCTTGGGTATACTAGTCAATGCATATACAACACAACAGACAAGATTCTTACTTCTGTGGAAAGAGACCATAAATTTACCCAAGTAAACACTCATATGCAATTTTAAAATACAACATGTTTTATGAAGAAAGAGTAAAGCATGCAGTGACTGATTACAGCAAGAACTAATTCTGTCAGTTCAAAAGAAAGGTGTAAGAGCCAGGAGAAAATGTTCAAAAGGTGAATTCAATAGGGTTTGCTTTTCCTGGAGAAAAGGGGATTTGGAAAAGCCTCTAACCCCTGGCTAGGTACGAGTGAGTTGGGAATACAGGTGGCTAAGCAGGTGGTGTTTCTTTACAAAAGAAAGAAGATAACGGTGTATGATATAACCAACTCATTTCAAGCAAAGCAGAGTGGGCAAAATTATATAAAAAATTTTCCCATCATAAAATTCACCTGGACACCCGAAAGTGCTTCCTTCACTGAAGTAGCAAACCAAAAATGTACAATTGGCTTTTTAACTGCCTGAAATCTTTTAAATATACCCAGGAAATGGCTCAGTTACAACCAGTAAACAGAGAAGGAATGATACAGAAATCAAATGGAGGTCAGGGCAGTGGGCAAGTCAGAAAGCATTGCAAATAAAAGGTATGGCATTGGTGCATATTTGCATAAGACATTTCATAGTTTGCAGAAAGCAGATGGGAAATAGCCTTGAATACTTTACATATAATTTTTTAAAAGAGATTATAGAGAAACAGGAATGACTAAATTTTAGGGATAAAGGACTCTCTTTTTGTGTAGCTCAGTAACTCAGGAGACACCATTTCAATAAATCACAGGTAAATTTTAATTTAGACTTTTTTCATATTTGTTCTAGCATTTTATTTTTTTAATTTTTTAATCATTTTCTTCGGGGCTCAGAAAACTCTTATCACAAACCATACATACATCAATTGTGTCCAGCACATTCATACATATGTTGCCATCATCATTCTCAAAACACCTGCTTCCTACTTGTGGTATCAGCTCCTCATTTTCCCCCTCCCTCCCCAGTCCCCCATCCCCCTTGAACCCTTTATAATTTATAAATTATTATTATTTTGTCATATCTTACA
>NW_022103898.1:32462380-32475503 GCF_000313985.2 Echinops telfairi
CAGCCGTGATGCCTTTCACAAGATAGAAGTCATTTGCAACTTCCTTATTTTTTATAGCCATTCATCCACTATCAGAAATAGTTACTAGTAGAAGGAAGTGAAGGAAACAATACCAGAAAAGGCAGAAGACTTTGTTTTATCTAATGTTTGGTTTCCCATATATTCGAATTAGTTCACGTCATCCTTTTGACTCAAAACCATCTCCCTTGACTCACCCCCTAAGGCCCCAAACCGCTTTTGTAATGACTTTGCTATTAAAAATTCCCATCACTCATCAGGGATTCTGTAGGGCCTTGGCCTTTTCAGGAGAAAATAACGCTGCAAGCCTGGGAGGCACAGCTGAAGGAGTGGCCACTGGGCAGCGGTGAGAGGGCTGGACAAACAGCTTCTTTCCCAGCGGAGGCCTTGAACTTTCAGTTCCATTTTTAGAAAAGCTAAATAAATCAGGAGCAAATACTTCAGCATATTTTGCTCCCAGTGTAACATTTACTAACAAAATAGCAAAAGCTAGAGCCAACTGGTCACACAAAGGAATCCGAGCAATTTAAAGATTCCAGGAACACTGCGGTTTGATCACCCCTGGCAAGTGAAAGACAGGCCATTATAATCAGAGTTCTGGTGAAGGGAGGATTCTAAAAGAAAGGCGGCAATGGTTCTCTTTGACTCTGCCATCAAAGGCATTAGCTACCGCGCCATCAAAATTAGGGGAGTCATTCATATGCGTCAATTATATTCCTGGCTTTGTCTTTTACCTCCTACATATGAAGGTGCATATGACCCAAGTCCTGGTACTTCCAATCACTTCATATGCATGTGGAAGTGAGGCAATAAGTAAGGAAGACCACAGGAAAAACGATGCCTTTGAAGGACGGTGTTGGTGAAGAATGGTCACAGTACCGTGGTCTGCCAGAAGAACAACCAATCTGGTTTGGAAGTGAGGATGGTGAAACTTCGTCTCATGTAAGTTGGACAGCTTATCAGGAAAGACTCGTTTCTGGAAAAGAACATCATTCTGGTAAAGTGGAGGGTCAGCAAAACAGAGGAAGACCCTTAAGGACATGGACTAATGCAGTCGCCGCAGCAATAGACTTAAACAGGACAGCTGTGAGGACGGCTCAAACCAATTTGCATGGTGTTGCTATGAGTCAGGACCAACCAGAAGATCCCTTGACAGCAACGAGCATCCACAAAGTGAGAGTAGTGACAGATTAATTCTTTTTATCTACAGACGGGAGCTTGACACAGGAAAGGAGTCTAATTCCAGAGAAGTTTTAAAAGCTCCTTTGTGCTCCTGGGCTGCCACCAAATTCCTCTCAGGGACAAAGCAAAGGTGGTAAGCAATTCTATTTTGAAAGCCAGTAGGAGCCCTGGTGGCAGAGAAAGTTACCTTGGGCTGCTAACGGCAAGGTCAGCACTTCGAACACGCTTGCCATTCCACGGGGAAAATATGAGGCTCTCTGTTCCCATAAAGATGTGAATGTCTGGGAATCCACAAGGGCGATTGTACTCTGTTCTTCCTACAGGGTTGCTGTAAGTCAGAATTGAGTGAGTAGATCATTCACTTTCTTAAAGGAAAATATACCTTCAGTGAAACAGTTACTTCTCTTCCCTCTGTGTTCCAATGCACCATGGGCTACTTCTACTAGAATGCTGATCTTGTCCTGTAGTTACATAATTGAACACCTCTCTTCTCATATGCAAGCAATGGGAGTGGGCCTTCAGCCCCCAGCATAGTTCCTGTTGACACTAAGGTTCAACAACTCTTTGATGAAGGTGTGAATGGATGGATGGTGGATATTTTTAAATGACTAGGTTTCAGTTAGATAAATAATAGTTATTCTTTAAACATTTGGTACCATGAAATTCCAGTACTTTGGGTAAATACCTTGTACATGTTATCTTATTTAATCCTCACAAAAATGATGATCATTATCCCCATTTCACTGAGGTGAAAACTGCGATTGAGGAGGTTAATTGTGCAGTCTCACAAAGATGAAGTCTCATGATCAGACTTGGAACTCACCGAGTCTTCCCCTTGCAAGCAAGGAGAGTGCCTTTGGCTGTAGGATTTGGACATGTTATCAGGAGGGACTAGCCCCGAGAAGGGCATCATGCGTGGAAAAGGAGAGTCCAAGGAAAAAAGAAGACCCTCAGTAAGATGGGTTGACGTAGTGGCTGCAGCAATGGGCTTACACGTGGCAATAATTGTGAGCTTAGAGGACCAGATAGTGCTTCGTTCTGTGCACATGTGGTCACAATTACTTAGAACCAACTCATCAACTCCGAACAAGAGTTTTGACTCCTACACTTGTCTTCTGTCTGCCTAAATGATCTTATAGACAGTTTTCAACCTGCTGAACTGATTCTCAGCCTTTAGAGTTAAAAAAATACTAATTTCAAAACCGTATGAATGCTGAAGGTTGTTGAAGACATGTGCAACCATTGTTTCATTAACAGCAATGTTTTCTGGGTAGAGAACCCTGCAAAGCAAGCTCAGAGCCTAACTGCTTCCTGCAAATCCTCTCAGAGGGACAGCGCTTCCCATAATAGATGCATCGCTTCAAACATGTAGCTGTAAATAAAATGTCTAACATTTATCAATCGCCTATGTTTGAAGGGGACCTGTTATGAGATGCTGTGTTGCGTACCCACTTCCTCTGTCTCCAAAAATGGTGTCTGGTTCCATAGCAGAACACGCAGTACCAAACATACTATTCTCAAATAAGCCGTTTGCCTTATTAAAGGATTTTTGTGATGATACTTTTAATTAAAATGATATCTTCAAGAATTTTGTTTTGTTTTGCCAGTATGACAACTTAGGGAAGTTAGGAGGAGGCGATTCATCTTCTAATGAATGATTTGTCAGGTAAATTTGCCACACAGTCATATCTGGCTATCTACTCAAAGCACCATCGTGGCTTTTAAGGACCATTCACCACAGGTGTATACTCTAAAAATTATAATGAAGTACAGAATGATAGTGTATTACTATAGTTCCGTATTCACTCGTGTGCTTTATGTCCAAGAAAAAGCAGAAGTCAAGGATACATATCCGCTCATTGAGTTGTGACTTTAGCATTCAGCTGCTTGGATTGTCATCAGAAATTTTGGGGAATCAGATCCCACACGTGCACTTAGTAAGAGCCCGCTTTTGCCTCCACATAAGAAGAAAATACATTTTCAATTTAGAAGATCTGGGCTGCTTTCTCAACGTCAGCGAGGAGGTAAGTGTGCAGGGCAAGTCTTGGTGTGCAGTCTGCGAAAGCGTGCCATGACAAGAGTCAGCAATTTCCGCCTGGAGCTAGTTCTGCATCGTTTCCAACTGGTATTTTGATCTTGTTATGATGCGAAAACTCACATCGTCAGAGATCCCCTGGTGCACGTAATAAAATTGTATTCTTCTTGGGTCATTCCTGAAATGCATGTAGGTTTTGAAATATATGGTGCTGAGAGGTCAAGTCCTAAAACTATCTAAATTTTCTGTTGAGGTGAAAGAACGTGGTGGTGGTGGACTGTGATGTATTGCAATAGATAGTGGACCTACACCTCCTACCCTCATCAGCCTCACCTGTCTGCCACCACTAATTGAAGTTGGCCAACTGGCTTAGGTGAATGATCCAATGAACTGTTCATTAAGTTCTTTCAGAATGATGGCATTTCCATATGGAAGGGTATGATTTCACTTAAGGTCATTTTCCAAATAGCATTTGTTTTGAACATAGCATTCTGATACATTCACATTGTCTATTATATAATCTCCTCTGCAAATTCTTAAAACAAGTAACAAATTAGTAAGGCTTGGATATATTAAGAGAAAATACGCAAATCTTTTCATAATGAAACCCAACCAAGAAATAAACAAGAGATTTGATTTAGAAACAGCAATTACCATAATTGTATGAATTTAAATAAAGCCACTCGCTTAAGGAGCTCAATGTGTGAGAGGCACCATCTTTCCTTCTCTTCTTGCATTAGGTAAGTTTTGCATTTTGTTTTGTTTTGTTTTTTTAAAGAAGCATAAATATTTTTTCAAACCATGGATGTCTTCAAAGGCCAAGACTATCAGGTTCAAATGATATCCCTAGCAATGTGCTCAGTCCTTAACCTATAGTCAGTGCTCCTTAAACTTTTATTAAGTGCATGGAGAAAGAAATGCTACCTTAAGCAACCACCCCTTGCCCGTCTGTTTGTGGTGGCTTGTGTGTTACCGTGACAGTGGGAACTATGTCGCTGGTATTTCAAATGTCATCAGGGTCATTCAAGGTGAGCAGGTTTCCCCAGACTAAGAGCAGACGAAGAAGAAGGGATTAACCACCGAAGAATCGGCCACTGAAAACCTATGGGCAGCATTGCAACATCGTCAGACACTGCAGCCTCATCAAGAGAAGCACAGCACTGTGAGGGACGATGCCGGAAGATGAGCTCATGGAGTTGGGAGGCACTCACAGTCCGACCTCCTCAAAGTGGCGTCGCCACAATGACTCCGATGGAATAAAGCCTTTGAGATGTTCCTTTGCTGATGAGACAAGGATCAAAATGAGAAGAAACAGTAACAAACGAATGAATCATTGGAACTTGGAATCTAGGCACATCGGAAGTTGTAAAAAGTGAAATGGAATGCATAAACATTGATATCCTAGGCACTAGGGAACTGAACTGGACTAGTGTTGGCCATTTGGAATCAGGAAATCTTATGGTTTACTCTGCCTGGAATGGCAGATTCAAGAAGAATGGTATTGGCCTCATTGTCAAAAAGGACATTTGAAGATCCACCTTGAAGTACAATGCTGTCCGGGATAGGATAATGGCTGCGTGATCACTAGAGTTATTGCAACTGACACACACTTGTTTGAGTGAGTGAATAAATTAATAAATAGGAGATGCTCCCCCAAAAGATAATCCATGCCTTCTTCAGAAAAAGTAACATTCCCTATTTGATTGTAGCAGTTCTCAAACAAGGATAGAATAAAAAACGGGGAAGAAAACTTCTGGAAATCGTCTCAAAAATATTTACAAAGTTCATACATTCGTGCTGGTTTAAAAACCACTGTTCTAGTAATTATTGGTTTAAAACACACATACACAGATACACCTAATCAGATTATTGTCCAAGTAGTGGCAAAATGGCTTGTTAGTAGAACCAATATTGAAAGTACCATGGACTGCCATATGAACAAATAGATCGGTCTTGGAAGAAATACAGCCAGATGCTCCTTAGAGACAAGACTTCGCTCTTCTCATGTACTTCGGACACGCTGTCAGGACAGACCAGTCCCTGGAGAAGGCCATCATGCTTGGTAAGGTGGAGGGCAGTGAACAGAGGAAGGCCCCTGATGAAGGGGGTTGGCACAGTGGCTACAACAAGGGGCTCAAACATAAGAGCCGGTGTGAGGATGGTGCAGGACCGAGTGGTGGTGGACGTAGAATCGCTATGAGTCCACTCCAAATCCGAGCAACAACCTCAACTTCCACCATCTCTCTCCCCTCCTTTCTCTTACCTTGCATCCTATTTCACACAAAACGTCACTCCATCAGAAAAAACCATCCATCCCACTAGCTCCTACCCCTGCATTTGTCTCCATATGCTCAGCTTCCCTTTTGATGCCTATGCGCTGGTCGTACTCCTGGGTGAGGCAGCGCCTTCTCTTTTACACCAGTTTTCAACCCTGCTCTCCTCCTCACGTGTACTCGTGCACACACCTCCAGCCACTCCGCCATTTCTCTGCTGGCCATCCATCTTGTCCATTCTCCGGATCATTCTCATCAGCACCAAACGTGCTGTGATTCCTCCGATTAAAACAAGCAAAATCCCGCCCCGCCACACGGGTGCAGATCCAGTTTCAGCTGCCACAAACGTGGCTGTGTGCTTTCACAGAGCATGCCTCAAAAGAGCGGCCTGTAGTTGTGCTCCGATCCCTCTTCTCCCATTCCCTTCTGGATGTGCTTCAGTTAGGATCCTCGCTCACTGATCCACGGAACTGTCCCACCAAGGACACCAATGGCCCCAGGCTGATAAATGCGATGATCCATTGCCATCCCTCATCTTCCTCAGCCTATCCTTCTCCCCTGGAGCTCTTCCTCGCATGTCTTCCAGAACACCTCATTCTCACGAGTTCTTGTCTTTCTGCCTTCTTTGCTGGTTTATCCTAACCCAACTGGAATTAACAGTCAATGCCTTTGCCTGGTGATGCTGTGGTTTAAGCACTGGGGTACTCACCTCTAGGTTGTCCGTTCAAACCCACCAGCTACTCTTCTGGTGAAAGATGAGGCTGTGTGTTCCTGTCAAGATTTATAGTCTCAGAAACCCTATTTAAATTTGTTTTCATCCTTCAAATGTGATGAGGGGAAACTATTTGGGGATTGCAGCCCTGATATCCTAAAATCACTGTGTGTCTTCTTGATTGCAGCATGTTCCTGCCATCCGATTGGATCCGCTGGCCTTCCCTTCAGCTCACTTACCTTCTGTGACCCCAGCAATGGTGACTGCCCTTGCAAGCCTGGGGTGGCAGGGCCACACTGTGACAGGTGCATGGTGGGATACTGGGGCTTTGGAGACTTTGGCTGCCGACCTTGTGACTGTGCTGGGAGCTGTGACCCTCTCACGGGAGACTGTATCAGCAGGTGAATGTGCATAGCTCTTACTCTCTTCTCTGCATCTCTCCAATTCTAACAGCTGTTTAGAGAAACCCTGCCTGGTGTAAATAGAGCAAAGATATGCTTGCACACCTTTCTAAGGAATTTTTATCAAACTGCAGAGACAAGTCATTTGTTCTGGCAAGATTCTGGAGATGGGCTGGTCTGTGTTTTGCAAAATAATTCATTGTTCCTACCAGTAGACCCTTATATCGGAGAGAAAGTGCGGTTTAGCTCAGAAAATAAAAGAAGATAGTTAAATCTTTATGGGTAGGTTTCATTCAAACCCTGAGAAGTTCTTCATCCGGGTTCTGTTCTTTTCTGTGTCATTAGCAGCACAGACATAGATTGGTATCATGAAGCTCCTGACTTCCACTCCAAGCACAATAATAGCGAACCAACCTGGGACTGGGAAGATGAGCAAGGATTTTCTGCACTTCGACATTCAGGTGAGACCACAGGTACCACACCTCTTTCTAGGTCTGGGTTTGAGTGCAGGAATCCGGTGTGTAGTGATATGGTTGGCTGTGAACTAAAACATCAAGCCCACCAGCATCTCCCTGGGACAAAGATGTGCATAAAAAAATGCACAGCGTTAGAAACCCTAAGAGTCAGTTCTAGCCCGCCCTCTGGGGGTCGCTGTGTGTCAGAATGACTTGATGGCAATGGGCTAGGGTGGGGCTTTGAGTAACGGTAATTTGTAACAAACCAGGAAAACCGCATTTGGATGCCGTCACTAAGAAGTCTTGAAGTCTGAGGTTTAATAACATGGTGACTCCATAAATTTGCTACTGTGAAACATAGCTCAGGGCTATTTTAACAAACTTTTGTTCTTTTTTTCTGATTTATTAGAATAGCTTAGGTAGTTATTATAGAAAACGTAGTAAATGCAAAATGGTATTATGTAAAGAAACAAAACAACCAAAATCTCCAGCCCCACTGTGAACACCCGAGTGTGTTTTTGCCCTCTTTCAAACTATAATGTTTTACACAGTTGAGAGCCACCCAAGTAGATCAGGTTTGAAAATGTACAGACGCACTGACGCTGACATCCCTGTGTGCCAGGCAAAAACCAGGTGCAAATTCCTTCTGTTAATAGTTTGTAAAACAACTGTAAAACAAAAATAATTTTGGTTTTAGCATCATTTTAGCGTCATTGATTTTCCTCAATCCAATCCACGTCATAAATCTCCAATTAACCACATTAATAAATATGGAAATGAGTTGTGCTCATTTGTGTGAATTTTAGAACAAACTTTGAAAGTCCCCCCTCACCCTACACACCCCAAAAAGAAAAAACTTCTATTGAGATTTAGATGATAAAAATTTCAAAAAGACTTTCGATTATTATTTTGACATTTTTCTTCCCCAAAAGTCTTAAATATCCTTCCATAAATTTACTCCAAGATATCATACCTTATAGATTTTGTTACCATTGAGAAGGGATATTTTTTAATGTTACTTTTTTGAATGGCTATTAATGATCTCTATGAGTACTGCTGGCTTTTGTATCTTGATCTTATATCTAGTAACCTTGCTGTGATTGCTTATTTACTATATATATATATCAGTTAACAAATTTGTAGACCATCGTCTTATTGGCAAAGAAGGACAATTTTGTGTTTTCCTTGGTATTTATTACATCCCTCTCTTTTTCTTTCTTTTTTTCTTGCCTTATTACATTGGGTGAGGCCTCCAGGAGGACGTTGTTCCAAAAGTTCATAGAAATATTTGGAAAACCTCACCATGATCTTCTCCTATTTCTAATTTCATTATTAATAAATGTGGTGCTTTCCCGAATGCTTTCACTGAATCTATTGAGAAACCTGACTTATCTTAACCCTATAGCGTTTCCAAAACTGCAAATCCTATGGGAAATTCCCAAGGACTTCACTGAGAATGAGAATTTTGTGGGGAAAACCCTACCCCATCCACCCTACAGCCTATCTTGCCCCTTTACACTTCTTTCTGTTCCCAGAGCTCAAAGAACATTGAAAAGCAACGCGATCCAGGGGGCAGCATGCCACTGACAGAACACGAAACACTGACAGGTCCTTAATCCTTCCTCCGCACTATTATGATCTCAGTCCTCCCTCGCAAATCCAGCTATTCCGGCGGACGTACATCGGTATAGACTAGAGCTTTCAGAATTCAGGATAGACAAACCCCTCAGAAACAGTAATGGGAGTAATGACTTCAGGGGTTTAGGAGGGGGCGGGGGACTGATAGCAATGATAGGGAAATAACCCCCCTCAAGGGGGACAAATACCAGGATGGTAGGTGAAATGACAGAAGGGGCGGTGTAAGATATGTATAAATAAAAATACATAATATACTAAGGGTGCGTGCGGGTGGCAGGGGAGGGAGGGAAAAAAGAGGAATTGGTATCAAGAGGCTCAAAAAGAAAGATAATGTTTTGAAATTGTTGATGGCAATATTTGTATATATCCACTTGATATATTGGATGCAAGGACTATTATATGTAAGAGCCCCCAGTAAGATGATTTATTTACAAAACAACGTTTTAACAAGAAGAAGAAGAGCAGCAACATGATTCGAGTCCCCGTAGGGTGCCCAAGCTGCTGTCCTGACACGGTGTAGATCTAAGACTGTGAAATGCTGTGAGGATGGTTAGAGAGATGGAGACACCTCCTTCAGATGGAGAATATGTCAAGAAACAATATGCACATTTTGATATTTATGTTTAATAAAAGTTTCTCTGATTTTATGGCAATACTTTTGACTTAGCCTCATCTATGGTATTTTCATTATCACTCATTTCCCAATCTTTTGTCATTTTCAATGGTCTAGGATACATATTTAATTTTCCAAATAAGAATTTAAAAACAAACAAACTTTGGATTGTGAATTGGGTGAAGGGTTCCAGAGCAGATCCGTTTTGCACTCAATGCTTCAGACACATTTTGTTTCATGGTATTACTTGCAATCCCCGCAATGTGACGTCGTTTATCCCACTTCCTCCCTGTGTTTCGATTTGCATTCTTCCTTCTTTCCTAACCCTTCCGAACTCTGTCACCGTTTACATGCTGGCCTTGTGACCTCCGCTGGTGGATGGTTCTAAGATGTGCATACCTCATTCGTGTTACTGGTCCTCTTACAGACCTGTTTGAGCCACGAGAATGCGTTTACTTCCAGATCTAACGGGTGACTAAGGGTCTCAGAGATCCCACCAGTCTCTATCTGACCAGTCAGCCTGGGTTTGTTGTTTTTGTTTTTTAATGATTTTGAGTTTCCAAACAGGGAATTTTTTTAAGCCATCTTTTGTGTTGATGATCTCTATTGTAGTTTCATTGTACTATGTTATACCTATTCTTTTGTCTAGGAGCCTTGGCGGTGCCATGAATTGCTATGAGTGGTTGCTATAGGTTGAAATCAACAGGATGGCACTGTGTTTGTCCTTTTGCTGTATCTACATCTACTATATTGATAAACCAAACCGAATACCTACTGCCATCTAGGCAATTCTGACTGATAGCAACCCTGGCATAGTGGCTACACACTGGGCTGCTAACTGCCAGGTCAGTAATTCAAAACCACAAGCTGCTCCTTGGAAGAAAGAGAGACTTTCTACTACCTTCAAGAGCTACAGTCTCGGAAATCTACAGGGGCAGTTCTACCCTCTCCTAAGGGTCGCTGTGAATCAGAATACACTCAATGGCAGTGAGACTGGCTTTGATCAGAGAACAGAGTAGACTTGCTCCTTGGGGCTTTCATGTGTACATAGATCTTTATATGAGTGGACAGCCCCACCTGTCTCCATGGAGCAGCCAGTCAGTTTGAAGCACCCACCTTTGAAGCATCAAGAATAAGCAAGCCAATTCTTAACCCACTGCACCACCAAGCATCTTTGTTCTGGAATAAACTAGAATTATGCTTCCCTTGGAAATGAATCAATCTCCTTGAAAATTGTGAACCCTTTAAAAATCAACAGCCTCAGTTTAGAAAATTCATGTTTGCTATTTTGTACCTTGTTTTGTTGTGTTGTTGTTGTTGTTCACTAAACGTTCTGATCATTTTCCTAAGGGTTGGGTTTTCGTGCATAAAAGAATAGAACATGGAAAATATAAGGCTGTCATATTTATATTCAATATCAATATTAAAAATAAGACAAGATAATTCCCATTCATTCTTGCCTGAATTCTATTACCCTCATGTCTTTGATGAAAACTTTTAAAAGCTTTTTCTCTATTTTTCTAACATGATTTTCATAATTCCCCAACCTTATCTGCTGAGTCAAACCCATAATAATGAAGGATGTGCACGCATGTTCCTGAGGATCTGGCAGCAAGCCAAGTGAGCACAGGAAACCCTGGCACCAGAATGGCACTGAGTCTCATGTCCGCAGCAGCTGTTAGGTCTGTCCTGTCCCAAAGAGCCTCAGAATTCATCTGGAGGAGCGCCAGATTGAGGGGCTCATTGTCTGGGTTTTGGCTAAACAGCAATGTTCCTTGGGGTACAAAGCAGTACTTGGGCACCTTTTTCAACCCAAAAGTGATAACTAGTTAACTAAACAGTGTGGTATTAGAAAGTACAAAGAAGAGAGCAGGCTTCCTCAAAAATCTATATGCCTGCCTACATCTCTAACGATCAACGTGTCCATAAAAACAAAATCGGTCTACGAGAATAATGTCTTCAACCAATAAGCTACCTTCATTTCAACTATTCTTGTGAGGCACAGAATACCAGCTGCAGAATGAAATGTTACTTCCTGAACAACAAAACTGATGTTAACCAGCGCTACAGCACTGTAAACACTGCTTATTTTATTATGTTCTAGGAATCCAGCATAACTAAATAGATCCTGCTGTCCCACCCTTTCAGATTTCTTTTAAGAAAACACAGCTGGCCTGAAGTCCAATCAACAAAGATTCATTCAAGAACAAATTTTAATTTTGAGTTATAAATATATGAAAAGAGAATATTATAAAGCAGCCAAAGAAAATATTAAAACAATAAACCTACATGCACTCTTACAAAGTAAGCACTGATGAACTAGAAGGAATGACATTTTGTTTAGGAACAGCAGGTGCGGCTTGGAATCCCAATGGTTTTATGGCATCGTCGTGGCAATGTGCTTTGGTGGAATTATCAAAAACTGTGGGCTATCCAAGAAGTCCTGGTAGTGTCACAGTTAAGATCTTGGCTCCAAACCAAAAGCTCACCAGCAGCTCCCTGAGGGGAAGATGTGGCGAGCTAATTCCATAGAGACCGCAGCCTGGGAAATCCTGTGGGACAAATCTGCTTCATCCTGGAGAGTGGCTGAGAGCCAGGATCCACCAACAGCAATGGGTTTGAGTGGGTTATCCATGCAGATTTCTACCACCGCTTGTCTGTCAGTTAGTTGTACTGTGGTGGCTTGCATGCTGCGGTGATGCTGGAAGCCATGTCACTGGTATTTCAGATGCCAGCAGGGCTACCCAAAGTGAACAGGGCTCAGCAGAGCTTCCAGACTGGGAACAGACCTCAGCGAAGGAATCGGTTGCCCCCTTTGGAGGAAGGAACCTCAGAAAGCCATATGCTTGACTTCAAAACATTGTCAGAACCTGACAGTATCGGATCTGAAATAGAATAGGGTTATAAATAGAAGCAGAACATTATCAGAGGTGTGCCAGAAGATGAGCACCTCCGGTCAGAAGGCACTCAAAATATGACCAAGGAAATACTGCCCTCTCACAGTGGAGTCAGCCACAACGAAATGGATGGAGGAAAGCTTGTAGGAAGAAAGCCTTCAGGACCTTCATTTGCTGATGGGGCAGGACTCAAAATGAGAAGAAACAGGGGAAAATGTGAATTAATAATCAGAACTTGGAATGTATGAAGTATGAATCTAGAAATTGGAAGTTATCAAGAATGAAATGGACTGCATAAAAGTAGATGTCCTAGTGTTAATGAGGTTAAACGGACTGATATTGACTATTGCGAATCAGAAGATCATATGGCTTATTATGCCGGGAATAACAGATTCACGAGGAATGGTGTTGCATTCATCCCCAAAAAGGACATTTCAAGAAGTACAATGCTGTCTGTGATAAGATTATATAGCCTTCAAGGAAATCCAGTTAATACAACTATTATTCAGATTTATACTCCAACCATTAAAACTAGTGATGCATAAATTGAGGAATTCTACCAACATCTTCCATCTGAAACTGATCAAATACCCAAAAGATGCATTGATTGTTATTGGCGACTGGAATGCAAAAGTTGAAAACAAACAGGAAGGAAAATATAGTTTTGGTGATAAAACAAGGCTGGAGATCACATGATAGACTTTTGCAAGACCAACGAATTTTTCATAACTGAGGTAGTTAGTTTATTGTGCCAACTTGGCTGATAAACCTGGCCAAAAAACAATATGAACAACATGTGGGGTTAATTGAAGGGCGGAGGGATAAATGGCTCAGTGAGCCTCGCCTTTCTAGTTCTCGGGTCTCTTGCTTCCTGATGGTCGGACCAGGGTGCAGCTGCC
>NW_022103898.1:32476828-32482126 GCF_000313985.2 Echinops telfairi
AGAAACAATGAACGTGGGAGGGGGAGGGTATACCGAGTCAATGGCAGGCAACAATAACAACATCCGCTCTGATTGCTGAGATTCCTCAATGAGTAATATTTTCTGCTATGCTTACTTTATCCTCTGCCTTTGAGTCCATGCTCACCTGAAGGCCAGGATTTCATCTTGCATCTTATTTGCTCTGGAGTGTACTCACCATCCCTTGCACATAAATAAATACTAGCAAAATTCGATGGCTGCACCTCCGAAAAAACCATCCAATCATTTTTATTGCATCTGGTTTCTGCTGTGCAAAAATCATCGTGTTTGCTAAGGTTACCCATTCAGATTTTCCTTTCCGCTAGCCTGGAATACAAATACCGGACTGTTTTATTTGAACACTCGTTGAAAACACTCAAGCATGGCATTGTTTCTACCATTCTAGATTTTTCTTAGGTCACTATATTAGTGCATGACAACTAGTTCAATTCAAAAAGGAGAGCCTCTGCGTCTCTCAACTGGCTTTTCGTGGGCTCCTTACTATTGATGGATGATGTTGTATTAATCACTGAGTCTTTAACAAATTGTGTCACCCAGATTTACTTGCTGATTTCTTCACTTTTTCCCTGAATTATTAACATCATTTTTCATTTACTTTCTGTAGGTAAATGTGAATGTAAGGAACAGGTGTTGGGAAACCCCAAGGCATTCTGTGGGATGAAATATTCATATGGTGAGTCTGAAGTTCTTCAAATTAAATACACAAAGTGTTTTAGGAAACCAGAGACCTGTCCTACGATGTTCTCTATACAATACAGTATTCTGTCCTTGATGGGCGAGATTTTCCTAATGCAGACAGTGTTGGATGTCCTGCTAGTGAATAGGAAAATGCTAATAGAGAGAAAGCAGTATTGTTGCAACTAGGTGAGAAAAAGGCAACGTAGCATAAAGGCGGAGGAATGGGGGTGGCCCCTGTCATGCCATCTTTTTTTTAATGGATGTTCAAAGCCTTTATGAATCAAACCGGGTAGTTTCTAGCTAGTGTTTTATGTGGTAATCCTAAACAGAAGCCGTCCAGTGGTACCACGGTTCAGCTCTTGGCTGTGAACCAATAGGCTGGCAGATGGAGCCCCCCCACCCCGGCAGCTCTGCCGAGCTGCGTCTGCAAAGGTAACAGCTAAGAAAACCCTATGGGGCAGTTCTTTCTGCCACACAGGTGGCTATAAGTCAGAACGGACTAGGAAGCCCCAAGCCAAAATATGCTTAAAGCAGGAATTCACAGTGATTATGGTCACAGGTTTGGGATTCAGACAGCTGTGGATTTGATTTCTGTCTCATTGGTGAATAGCATAACCACTTCCATTCTATCTTCTCATCTGAAAAACAGAGATAGTGCCACCTTCTGCTGGAACTAGATTTTTGAGAAGCTCACAGCACTTTATCTGGACCTATTAGGTGCTCAGTAGCTGGGAGGGAGGGAGAAGAGGACATGCATTAAAGAAGCGCCGAGACTGGCTCCCTGCCTGTATCTCTTCTCTAGCTTCTATGTCTACTCTACATGCCTGAGAAACAGTAACGTGCCTCTGCCCCAAGGAAAGACTCTTACAAGCTTTAAATTCTAAATGACTTTATGTTTACTATTCAATATAGTAAAGATAACGTATTCTACTGACAGATTGTACCCAACAAATGGTACAATTAAAAAGTCTGAGGCTTTGTATTGTGCCATAATTCATGTGGCCTAAAACATACACCACAATGAAGAGACCATTTTAAACCAGGATTTTCTGAAACCAAGCATTCAGGTTCTTGATAACATTGTATTTCATCTCATAAAAAATCAAAATGAGTAAATGCTAAGAACCTCATAAATCTCATCCGAAATTGCAGCACCTTCCCCTCCCTTTACCTCTCATTGGTTATATAATAGATGGAAGTTCCTGAAATGCACGTCGCCTAATAAAGGAAAGGCAATTTGGTGGCTTGGCATTCAAAAGCAAAAAGCATAGAGCGAATGGCCAATGAAAGGGGACCCAGAGCCACCATAAATTTACTGTCTCAATCCCCTCCTGGCACTAGTATGACATGTATTAATCTAATAGGCATGGGTCTGCCCCTGTAAGGAATGTTACAGGAAAGTTCCCCCTAGCACCATGCCCATGCTAAACATAAATAGAGCCCAGTCATCTAAGAATGCAATCTGTCCAAAGCAACAACTCATGATTGCAGTTCACAGGCGGACTCTACTTCCAGAACCTCCTGTTCTCAACAGTATCTTAAACTCGATGCCATTGGATAAATTATTGATACTATCAATTGAATCCTCTTATATCTCAAGGGGATGATTGGTAATGTTTTTTCTTGGTCAAAAAAATGGTAATAAGACTGCTAAATAAACCAGAGTCATTCATAACCCACAGACAAGCAGATGGATTCTGGGGTCCCACTTGATTCTAGCCCCAAGCCAAGAACAGGCCCTGATCGAGACTCACCTTCATGAAGAGATCCCTGCAGAAAGGGTGCTACAGCAAAATGTGGTGAACAAGGCAGATGATGCCTGGTTATCAACTGGAAAAGTGTCTGGGGTCTTAAAGGCTTATATTCAAACAAGCAGCCATCTAAGTGAGGCATCCACTAAGTCCACATGGAAGAAGCACTCCAGTTTGTGTGATCCAAAGATGACTCTAACAAAATCCAAATATGAAGGGGGAAATAGCAGAGCTTAAATCGTGAACACCCAGTTTGTAGAAAGCTAGGAGGACAGTGGGAGCCCGAAACCTATCCTCAGATGATCTAGTCAGATTAAGCCTCTAGCCAATTTCCTCTGGCCACAGTTGAGGGATTTCAACAGCTTTGCTGTCAGACAGAGGTTATTGAAAACTTGATTATGATAGATGCAATTATGGTATAATATGATACCTGGTCAACTGACCTCCTTCTTGACCCAACCTAAATTTGTTCTAGGTTTAAATAGTTCTTACTTGTTCTATAACAGAAGGTTTTTCTCTGGTTTACTTTAATAAGGCTAGTGGTCTTTTCTCTCTTTCTTTCTCTGTTTTTTGTTTTTTATTGTTTCTGTTACGTTTCCCAGTTTAGGCAGCACTGAAGGAGCAGATGCAGAGAGACAGTGATTAATGCAATGATGTGTTGGGAAATCGAAGAGATGGAAGCTGTGGAGAAACAATGAACGTGGGAGGGGGAGGGTACACCAGAACTGATTGTGATGATGGATATACAACTCTTTTCAAAAGCAACTTAACTATAGAAGTGTCTGATATGGGAATTTTACCTTTAAAATACGATGCATTTTTCAAAAGCATAGCAATTAAAAAGTGGTTTATCGGTGAAAATATTCACCCAGTCTCACTAGCATATAGACTTGGTAGCTCTCTGACTGAATTTATAAACAACTACATGGGCATCTTTTAATAAAACAGAATTACTTTCCACTTAAGAGAATGTGAACAATATGAAAGATGTCAAGGAATATCTTGGTTTTATCTAGTGCAATTCTTCAAAGTCTTGCCCTAATGGGCAACAAACCATTCTCTACCTTAATGGAAAAAAACCACCTGATTCATATTTATTCCTCTAGCAAATATTTATTGAGTTACAATTTTGAATACGAAAGATCCCTACGTTCTTTGAGCTTACAGGCTAGAAGAAAAATGATGTGCTGACAAGCCTGCATCTACTCATCCTGATGCAATAGAACAGAGTGGGACTGCCATATAGGGCTTCCAAAGTTGTCATCTTTATGGAAGAAGTCCTGATGGCACGGTATTAAGCTGCTTGGCTGCTAACCCAGAGGTTAGCAGTTCAAACCCACCAGCTAGTGCTTTGTGGGAGAAGTTTGTGGCAGACTGCTCCCATAAAGTTGTACACCCTTGAAACCTAAAGGGGTGTCTCTCCTCTGTCCTCTAGGGTCACGAGGGATCCATGGCAATAGTTTTGGGGTGGTTTATTTGTTTTTGTTTTGTTTTACCTTTATCGAGGAATACTGGTGGCTTAGTGGATAAGTTCCTGGTCCACCAGCCCCTGCTCTGCAAGAGACAGATGTGTCAGCCTAGCTCAGAATACCAGTTCTCTTCTGGCAGATAGGGTCGCTATGGACTCAGAATCTATTTGACTTAATGACAGTGGGTTTGGCTTTGGGGGTTTTGCCCCTTATAGAATCAGATTGTCACATCTTTATCCCACAGAGCAGGCTTGTGGTTTCAACACACCAATGTTTGGGTTGGCAGCTGGACATTTAACCACACACAACCGGGTTTCTTTGAATAAGAAGGGTGAGAATTTATTGAGCGTTGGCCATAGGCCCAGCACTGTACCATGTGGTCTACATGCATTTACCTCACCGGGTTCCTAGTCCAAACTCTACCACTATGTGGTATGTGAGCTTAAGCAACTCACTTCATAAAGCTTACTTCCACACATATACAATGAGACTGGGGAGCTCTTAAGACCTCTTAGAATGTTTTCAGTTGGATGAGTCTATGAAGACAGCTGCCTGGAGACCTTGCCATATGGGACTAGGAAGGATATGGTTCATCTGTTCCACAGGTTTCCTTCCAGAAGAGTCAGTAAAAACAATCCTCGCAATGTTCTTCGGTTTTACTTTCTCCTCCACAATGTACTCCATCACGTACCCCCGCCATCTCACAGATGTTGCTGCTATAATTGCGATCATCCGGCGCCATTGAGTCCGTTCTGCCTCCTAGCGACCTGTGTACAGCAGAACCAAAGCTGCTGGGTCCCGTGCCATCCTCACGACTGTTCTTATGTCGGAGCTCGTTGTTGCGGCCACTGTGTCCCTCCATCTCATCCAGGGTCTTCCTTCTTTCACGGCCCCTCTCCTTTGCCAAGCATGAGGTTCTTTTCCAGGGACTGGTCCCTCCTGCTAACGTGTCCAAAGGACATGAGACCAAGTCTCGCCATCCTTCCTTCTAAGGAGCTTTCTGGTTGTCCTTCTTCCAAAACAGATTGGTTTGTCTTCTGACAGTCCGTGGTACGTTCAACCTTCTTTACCACCTCCATAATTCAAATGTACTGATTCTTCTTCAGCCTTCCTTATTCCATGGCCAGCTTTCACGTGCATTGAAAACACCATGGCTTGGGTCAGGCACATCTTAATCCTCACAGTAACACTTTTCTTTGCAGCATTTTAAAGAGATCTTGTGCAGTAGATTTACTTCTTCTTCTTCTGCTTCGTCTTCTTCTTCATCTCCTTTTATTTTTATTTTTTTATTTTTTTAACATTTTATTAGGGGCTCATACAACTGTTATCCCAATCCATACACACATCAATTGTGTAAAGCG
>NW_022103898.1:32482803-32485735 GCF_000313985.2 Echinops telfairi
CAAGCTTTTAAGACCCCAGACGCTATATCTTTTGATAGCCGGGCACCATCAGCTTTCTTCACCACATTTGCTTATTCACCCGCTTTGTCGTCAGCAGTTGTGTCGGGAAGGTGAGCATCATAGAATGCCAATTTAATAGAAGAAAGTATTCTTGTGTTGAGGGAGTACTTGAGTCATCTCCTTCTTTTAACAAATCAGCCCTGATTTGTGGCAATCCCAAGGGTTGGAGTACAGTTCCACAGGGCTTTGTCGTCAGCGGTTGTGTCGGGAAGGTGAGCATCATAGAATGCCAATTTAATAGAAGAAAGTATTCTTGTGTTGAGGGAGTACTTGAGTCATCTCCTTCTTTTAATATCAACAAATCAGCCCTGATTTGTGGCAATCCCAAGGGTTGGAGTACAGTTCCACAGGGCTTTCTTGGCTACAACCTCGATGAGAACATGTAGTCAGACCTTTCTTCTGTAGTACCTCGGACTGAATTCAAACACATAACCTCTGGGTTAGTGGGCCAGCACAAACTTGTTCTACCCAGGGATTTTAGTTACTGAAACTCTGCTGTCATATCAATGGACGCCGTCCTTAACCTTTGTCAGCTTACATTGGACAGATACCAAGGGAAGAAGATTAAGTTAGCAACAATATTATTTCATCTTTATAGAATATGTGAAATATATTCTTGTACAAATTCATGTAAAACTCATGTGTTTTGTTCTCCATTGTAACAATTCATATAGGCAGGTATAAGATAATAATACAGTCAGAATAAAATCAATAAAACCAGGATAATAATTTTACATCCTGCTGTATTTGATTGCTGAATGTGTTTACAATTATATAGCAGTCAGGTGACAGATACTTTCTTAATTTAGTGGCACGGGAAGCTGAAATGTCTAAGAAGGAAGAATATAGTTAAAACAGGTAAATGAGGTGACTCAAAAATTCATTGCTATCGAGTTGACTCTGACTCATAGCAACGCTCTAGGACAGACTGGAGCTGCCCCTCTGGGTTCCCAAGACTGTAACTCTTTGCTGGAGTAGAGAGCCTCATTCTTCTCACCCAGACCAGCTGGTGGTTTCAAGATACTGACCTTGCGACTAGCAGCCCAACACCCGAGCCACTCACTACACCACCCGAGGAGCCTAGTGGTCTTTTAAAACAGATTTCCACAATCCCATAAGCATTAATTCATCTTTCCACTGCCTTCAGAAATGCATATTTAAATTGTTGCATATATTATCAAAGGATAGTGTGGAATTCTGTGGAATTTGACTGTTAGAATTATGTTATTACAGTGCTGAAAATAAAGATTTTATCAGCGCATGATAAAGGCTCTCATGCTGAGGTCAATGTGAACATCAAGAAAGTCTTAAAATCTACGAAACTGAAGATTGTGCGAGGCAAGCGAACACTGTATCCGGAATCGTGGACTAACAGAGGCTGCACTTGCCCGATCCTCAATCCTGGTGAGTAGGAACTGTCTCCGTTTTAAAACCTCCCTTTGATCTGCTGATTTGCTCCTTGTTTTACATTTTCTGAACCACAATCTAAATAAACTCAGTGAAAGCATCCCTCCCTTGACCACTTGAGTTTTGAAGGGAATCCAAATGGAATTATTTGAACTGGCATGAAAAATATTGTTACCCTTCCAAGTGCCTTATAAAAGTTAAATGTTTTAAAATCCAGCAATATAATACTCTGTCCTGCAAGTGAAGTCTCATATTGGTAGCAGTTGCCAGTAGCAAAGAATGGGCTTTCATGGATTTATCTGTCACTTTACTTTACCTCAAAGCTCATCCTCATACAGTGCCCTGGGTAGAGCTTGCTCCCAAAGGAAGTTCAAATGCAAAATTCCATCTGTGCAAATAATGTTGAATTCATTTCTACTATGTCATGAGAAGCGTCTGTTTCTCCTGGAGAAAAAACGGCTCTCAAGTTCTCATCATCTTGTTTCTCATTAAAGCATCATTCTGGTTTCAAATGAGAAACAGCAGAAATAAACAAAAACAAAGCAAAAAAAGAGAAAGTAGAATCTTAGAGAAACTCAAGATGGAGGGAAATTGGATTTGCATCTTAACATGGTCCTGCAGAAGTAGTGACACCTCCACTCTCTACAAGTACACCCTTCAGACTGCCATCAGCTGCTAGTTTCTTCATTGAATTTGAGGACGAGGGTTAGGTTTGTTTTTTATCCTAGTACTACCAGCATCTTCTATTTAGTACACAGATTAAAGCAGTAACCTCAAACCCATTGCCATCAAGTCAATACTGACTCCTAGCCGCCTTAGAGGACAGGATAGACCTGCCCCTCTGGGTCTGACTGTGCATCTTGATGGGGGTAGGAAGCCTCATCTTTCTCTCTCAGAGCTGCTAGTCATTGCAAACGGCTGACCTGTGGTTAGAAGTCCAACATATAACCCCACTCCATCACCAGGGCTCTTTAAATAATACCTAGTACCCAGATATTAACTCCCCAACCCCCCATCCCTACCAACCCTCCCACACACACACAAAACCTCACTGCCATTCAGTGAATTCCAACTCATTACCCAGATAGTTGTTAAGTGCCACCCAGTAAGCTGACCCACAGCGACCCTGTGCCCAAGAGACGGAAACCATGCATGGGCCTGCGGCATCCTCACCATTGCTCCTGGGCCTCGGCCCATGGATGCAGCCACTGCGTCCATCGATTTCATTGAGAATCTTCCTCTTGTTTGCTGCCCCTGTACTTTACCAAGAATGACGTCCTTCTGTAGAGATTGGTCTCTCCTGACAATGTGTCCAAAATATGTAAGACGAGGTCCTGCTAGCCTAGCCTCTAGGGAGCGCTCTGGCCTTATTTCTTTCAAGACAGATCAATTTGTCCTTTTAGGAGTTACGGTACTTCAGATAGTAGGTTTTTGTAAAACAAAAAACAATTCCTCTCAAATTCTC
>NW_022103898.1:32486511-32517779 GCF_000313985.2 Echinops telfairi
GGATCTCTTGCTCTTTTTTCTACTACTTTAAGTACCTGATTTAAATTCATTTAAGTTTTAATAAATAAAAGGGACAAAGAACATAGAATATTCAACACTTCATTTATTTATTTCATTAGATTTCCTAAGAACAAATTCAAATAAGTAGAGTCTTGGATGTTGAGTATAGCAAACTAAAAATTACTAATTTAAGTTCTATGTCTCCATTGTGTGTGCTTAGAGGCTCTTCCTATATTCATTTTCTATTCCTTTCGTAAAGGTGGTTTTTGTATTATTATTATTTTTAAATACTTTTATTGGGGGCTCTTACATCTCTTATCACAATCCATACATTCATCCAGTGTGTCAAGCACATTTGCACATATGCCGCCATCATTTTCAAATCATGCTCTTCCCACTTGAGCCCCGGATATACATTCCCCATCTTCCCCCTCCCTCCCCTACCCACCTTCCTTCATGAACCCTTGATAAGTTATAGATGATTGTTTTCATATCTTACATCATCCTCTGTCTGCCCAGTTTTTATCAGTAAGACATTAAACAAACACGGTGGCCATCTAAGCCACCCTCCAGGAAGTGACCTGTACTTCCTAATCAGGTTTCTGCCAACAGTCAAAAAATCAACCAAGTTCATCACAATTGAAAACACAAGCACAATTATTCAAAGAATTCTTGAAAACATGTTTACTGGCTTTGAAGAAAAGACTAGAACCTGCCAAAACAAAACCAGACACTCTTTCGTTTGACTTTGTTTTTCCATTTTTACAAGTGCAATAGCTACAGCCAAAGAAAGCTGATAAGGAAATTCTGAAACCTTGCATGCCAGCTTGCTTCCTCTGCTATATTAGAAAAGGAGCCATCCCATGGGGCCATCCCTATACGTCCATTCAGTCATCCCTTCATCCATACATGATTCCTTCATCTGTCAAGTACATGTTTTAGAATGCCAAGAATATCACTAAATACAGTAGTGTTTTCTCTAGGGAGACCAAATAAAGTTTGTGCCCTCAAACATGTAGCAAGCTACATATAAAGTTGTTATTGCTATTGTTGTTAAGTGCCATTGGGTTGGTTCCGACCCATCAGACCCCATGCTCAGCAGAATGAAACACTGCCCAGTGCTGCCTCATCCTCCCAATCGTCCTTATGCCTGAGCCCATTGCTGCAGCCATTGAGTCAATCTCTGTCCTTGAAAGCCTTCCTCTGTTTCGCTGCCCCTCTACTCTACCAAGCATGGCGTCCTTCTCCGGGGACCGGTCTCCCCTGACAACATGTCCAAAGGACGGACCATTCTTGTCTCTAAGGAACACTCTGGGCATATTTCTTCCCAAACAGATCACCTTGTCCTTTTGGCAGTCCCCGGAACTTTCAGTAGTCTTCTCCAGCCCCACAAGAAGTGCCATACCAGAACTGACCCTAGATACCACTGTGTCCTTCTAGTTGCATCGCAGAGTCCTGGGGGATGCCCCATCCGTGTTGCTAAGCATGCCTCTTGCATTAGAGTGTAACAATCTTATTCCTTCACTAAGCAGTTTTGTTTTTTCTTCTTCGATGGGGAAACAATAGGTGTGGTGTCACTTAGAAATGCTCCAATATCCGATTTCCCATTAAGCACTCATTTATTGTTTTTCTATGTCCAATTAGCCATCCTTTCCTGAATCAATACTTGCATTAAAGTTTCAGAATTGATATTTTTCTAATTCTCTTCCCATATTTGCTTTCTCCCCCCAGCGGGGATATTAAATTACCATGAACTACAGCCCTTACTGTAAAGATGGGATAAATACTAAATTGCTTCCCATTCATTTTTCTTTTTCAAAGCAAAGAATGGTTTATGACCTCAGCCTGACAAAAAACACAAATTAAATTTTCTCTGCCTTCCCTTTTTTGGAATTATGACTCAATTTTCTGGAATCAGGCTGTTTCCGTCTACACAATTATTATGTTTCTTCTTCAAAGTATCACAACTTCAACACATTATAACCCCCTTCCATTTAAAGTAACCTCCATCAACCTTTGAGAGATTCTTTTCTTTTTTGGCACAATAAGATGTCCCACGCTCACCCTGGTATCTTCTTACCCTGGGCCTGGGATAAGATATTCTTCAAGGAGCCTGAAACATGTTATTAAAGACCACAGTGTATCTGTGATAGGCATTAATTACTTCTGGAATGACATTTTTTCCCAGGAATTCCCCTGTGTAAACCAGAAAATACATTGTTTTAAAACCATGATATTTTCCATTTAATTTTAATGCCCAGTGTTTTCACACCCTTATTCAATGTACAACTTTCACATGTATTGTGAATAACGGCATTGGACATTAAATAAGGAAGACCGTAGAAGAACTGATACATTTGAATTGCGATGCTGGAGAAAATTATCGAAAGTACCGCAGACTGCTAAAAGGCCAAAATGATGTGTGTTGGAAGAAGGCCAGAGTGCTCCTTAGAGGCAGAGACGGCAAGACTTTGTCTAACAAACGTTGGACATGTTATCAGGAGACAGCAGTTCCTGGAGAAGGGCATCACGTTTGATCAAGTGGAGGGCGACAAGATGGGTTCACGCAGTGGCTGCATCAATGGGCTTGGACGCAGGAGCAGCTGTGAGGACGGCGCAGGACTGTGCAGTGTTGCGTTCAGTGGTGCACAGGATGGCTATGGGTCGGAGCCAGCAGCAAGGACAATGGTGTTTTCACTTAATTTCACTTGTAAGGCATAGACCCCTGTCTTACAGTAGAATGTTTTCTTTTGGTAAACATAAGTACTTATTTGCTGTACACTAAAATATGAAAATTACTTCTAAATAACTCTGTTACTACAGACCACTCTTGAGGGAGAGATGATCATATTTCTTTTCATTGGCATATTGGTACAGAGACTGTCCTTTTACTGTGTGTGTGTGTGTGTGTGTGAGAGAGAGAGAGAGAGAGAGAGAGAGAACCCATATTCCAAAAACACATTGGCTTCATATAGGAAATAGGTGACATTTTTTTATTAATCATTTTATTGGAGGGGGCTCTTACAAATCTTATAACAATCCATCATTCAATTGTATTAAGCACATCTGTACATACGTTGCCATCAACGTTTCCAAGACGTTTTCTTTCTACTTGAGCCCTTGGTGTCAGCTCCTCTTTTTACCCCTCCCTCCCTCCCCCTCACACCCCTGTTAATCCTTGATCAATTATATATTATTGTTGTTAATAGATGTCATTTTGTATAATCCATAGCTCTCCTCCAATGTGTTATCCTCAGTGATTGTCTCACCTACAAGAAATGCTCCATCATGCACTACCAAACAAACGAACCCTCTAAGAAATACTGGTTTCTGGCAGTAGGTTAAGTGCATAGGAAGTTTCTGGAACCAGACAAACCCTAGCTTGAGTCTGAGTGCTGCTCCCTACGGAGAGAAGTCGGACTGGTGTTTGACCCTTGCTATGATTTATGTCCTCAGAAACCCAGGTAGCAGATCCACTCTCTTCTCTAGAGTTGCTGGATTTAGAATCACTGCAATGACAGTGGGCTGGGTTTGGAAAGTTTCCATTTCCTCATCTGTAAAGCAAGAAAAATAATAAGAACACTTACTTTATGGGTTATTAACAAGATTAAAGGAGTAATATAAATGAAGCACTTACTATATACTAAGTGATTATTAAGTGTCCATTGTTACTGGCCCTGTGGGTTTCCAAGACTCTGTTTACAGGAGTAGAATGTCTAGTCTTTTTTCCTGTGGTTTTGAACTACTGACCTTGATCTGATCAGCCTCGCGCCTAACCACTATAGTACACAGATCTGAGTGTTGAAGTGCTCTCCCTTATGTAGCCCCTAATGTTGTTCTCTTTCAGGTTTGGAGTACCTGGTAGCAGGACATGAGGATGTAAGAAAAGGCAAACTAGTTGTGAACATGAAAAGCTTCGTGCAGCGCTGGAAGCCATCGCTGGGAAGAAAAGTCATGGACATTCTAAAAAGAGACTGCAGGCAGCGGTAAAGGTGTACAGCACCTCGTGGCACGTCTCTCCGTATGAAACACAAACTGAAGATGCAGCAGGCTGCCACATCTTTCTCCTTCCCAGCAGGTGGTGGGTTCAAACTGGCAACCTTTGGTTAGCAGCCGAGTGCTTCACCCCCCCACGCCCCAGGGATCCCCTAATGGACAGGAGGCCCCCAAAAATGAAACTGGAATTTTGTTTTTAAGTGCCAAACCATGTAGAAATGTTCCGATGCATAGGCTTTGTCTGACCAGATCTCTCCCGGGGCCAGGCCTAAATACAGGTTTGTTTCATAGAGAAGAATAGGAAACCCTATGCTGATATCTGTTTTCTGTGGGACTGATTCTGAAATTCATAACTCGGAATAGCAGCATGATATTTGGCAGTAACCTATCATGGGCAATATATCGAACCAAGACACCTCCCGACTTCAGATTGGTTACTTACATTTGATGCTATTTCAATGAGTGGATGAGATTTTAAAGAATCCCAGCCCCGCTGTCAGGAAAGGTGTTTCTTTAAAAAGAGCCTTCTCTTGTCTGTTCTGTTCGAACTTTGGTCAGTGGGGTGTTCAGGGCACCTCACTCCACGTGTGTATAGTATTTCCTTGTATAAAGCACTTTACTACCTACCACTTGTGTTGTGAACGTTTGGAGACTCTTGTTGACAGAAAGCAAAGGACGTGGAAGAAGATCCACAGAAACATAAGCACTGCCACGACGTGTGGACAAAGCGACCATCGAAAGGAAGTTGTCAGTGCTCGGAGAACCGATGCGAAGATACAACCTTAAAGGAAATGATGTTTGCATGACGTCTCAACCCCAGGCTGGAAGTTAGATTCCACGGATCACTGGCCAGCATGAAACGTAAGACAAACAAACAAAAACAAGAAGAGACTTTAAAGTGAGAGAACAGAATCGTCAGTGTATAACTATGCTTGGATGAAGTGGAAGTGGACTTTTCAATTTGTTGAAGTTCATTTATTTGCAATGCACTTGGATATGCTTCAAAAATGATTGTAGACACAGAATTTGTTTTATTTTTGTGTTTAGTATTTAAATCTGAACATTGAAACTGTTTTCCTACTGCTCTTTATTAACATACGGACATCATATTTACCTATTTTTAACACAAGGTATGTGATAGTTCACTGAATTACAGTTTCTCATTATCCATCTTCTGTACCCATATATAACCACTCTACATACAGGTTCTTCTGTACTTGAATATACAAAATATGAACCACAGTGCCATAAGATTAAATTCACATACAGAACATATTTTTCCTGAGGTCCTGTGGACTTGCAAATATATACATATATATTTCATTATTAATTTGTTTTTATATTTCATAAATGTAATAAAGAAATATGATCTCTGGATTTTTGTCTCATTGCATAGTCAGCTCTTCCAGTGTTGCTAGAAACTTCCTTCTCTTAATCAGGGAACTCAAATCAAATACCTTAAATTAAGGCAATCCAACTAGGGTCGGCCATTTCTAATCTGTTTCTCTGGGGTTTGGGGATTGAATGGAAGCTGGGTCACATGGATTTATTTTCAGGTGCATTGCAGGTTTTTAAATTACATTTGTTCTTTAACTTAAAAAGTAATCCAAGTCCATCGCAGGAAATACAAAAAAAGAAAAATGTTTAATGAGGAAAACTATCATTTATAGTGATACCATCCTGAAATAATAATTATTGGTACTTTTGTGTCTATGTATATACATACCTTTTATGGAACTGGAATTACATTACATATGCTCATGAATTTTTTTTTCCCACCTGAAGCAGGAGCTCTGGTAAAGAAGCTCTGGTGGCATAATGGTTGCACCTTGGGCTGCTAACCAGAAGGTCAGCAGTTTGAAACCACCAGCAGCCTCTCGGGAGAAAGAGGAGACTCTTTACTCCCATAAAGAGCTACAATCTCAAAAACTCACAGGGGCAGGTCTGCCCTGTTCTATAGGGCCACTATGTGTTGGCATCAACAAGATGGTAGTGAGTTGGGGTTTTATCTTATCCTCCTAGGTAGAATGTTACCTAGTAGAGTAACATTTAGAAGTAATTTATAAAACATGTTGGTTAGTCTATCATACCAAGAAAAACTTTTCTAATACGTCAGATGTAGGCTTTTCTAAAGTTTCAGATTTGCCAGTCTGGTTTCCATTTTGCTTTATTAAAATGCTATTCATTCATTAAAAAGAAGAGCAGGAATCATGTCCATTTGAGGGAAAGGCCATGAAAAAATAAATAAACTGCAGAACAATAGATTTTCTTAGTAAAAAATCACATCTATAGTATATATAAACCAAAACCAAATTCACTGCTATCGAGTCAGTGCTGGCTCATAGCAAGCCCCTGTGAGGTTCTGAGACGTAAGAGTTTACAGGAGTAGAAATCCCACTCTTCCTCCAGCAGGGTCGCTCTTGATTTTGAACTGCCCACCATGCAGCTCACAACCTAACGCATAACCACTTCACCACTTGGACTCCTATAGCATAAACCAGTGGCTCTCAACCTCCTGATGCCGCGACCCTTTAATACAGTTCCTCACGTTGTGGTGACCCCCCAACCATAAAACTATTTTCGTTGCTACTTCATAACTGTCATTTTGCTACTGTTGTAAATCAGGGAACCCCTGGGAAAGGGTCGTTTGACCCTGAAAGGGGTCACAACCCACAGGTTGAGAACCACTGGCCTAAATAGTATCTGAAACTCTCCCCACCCCTCCAAAATTGTCAGTTATGTTGTTTGGGGCCATCAAGTCAGTTCCAATTCAGAATGACCCTATATCCAATAAGTCAAACCACTGCCCTATCCTACACCATCCTCACAATCGTTCCAATGTGTGAGCCCATTGGCAGCCACTGGGTCAATCCATCTGCTTAAGGGTTTGCTTCTTTTTCCACTGAGCCTACCGAGCCTCTACTCTACCCAGCATGATGTGCCCTGTTGTCCAGATCATTCTGACTCACAGCAACCCTATATATGGTTTCCATGATTCACATAGCAACCCTATAGGACAGAGGAGAGCTGCTTCATAGGGTTTCAAAGACTGTAAATCTACAGCAGCAGACAACCTCCCTTTTCTCCCAGGGTAGATGTGAGGGAGCTGCTGGGTTTGACCCTGCAAACCTGTGGTTACCAGCCCAAAGGTCATCCCACAGTGGCATCAAGGCTCCTGGTCCCTCCTGGTAACAAATCTTGCCAGCCTTGTTTCTAAGAAGCATTCTGGCTACATTTCTTTCCAGACAGATACGTTCGCTCTTTAAGCAGCCATGGTAGATTTACAATTCTTCACCAACACCATCCTTCAAAAAACTAAATTCTTCTCTGGTCTTCTTTATTCTTTTTCCAGCTTTTACATTCATATAAAGTGATTGGAAAATAGGATACCGAACTCCCTTCGTGTCTTAATTCTCAAGTCCCTTGCAGCCTTTCAGCTCTATTTTAAATTTCCTGCAGGCATTATATGGTTCCCTAAGTGAAGTGGAGCTGGGGCGGGAGTGGGGGGGTGGAGAAAAGAAGAGAAAGAAGCCTTGTGTTGCAATTTGTAAAGATTAAAAACCAAGCAAAGTGGGAGCCAGTCTCTTCATGACCCCATTCCCATTCCACCGAAGTTCTAAATGCACTTTCTCTTCCTTATCACCTTTTAGAAGAGTCAACTCCCTACCCAGTTGACAGAGTCAAATAAAATTTCCATCTACAGCTTCCTATAAACCTGAACCGGTTGAGCCTCAGGCCCCCATAGCTTGCTTCCACCAACTGTGGGGCTTTATTAGGCAAGGACATTGTGTAAACCCCACATACCTATCTTTGCAATTTGCCTGAGGTCAACAGTCTTTGCCCTCTTATTACATCATTCACGTTGCAGAGGAGTTACTAATAGTTAGCGTTTGATGCAATGGAAATTCTCAATAAAAGGATACTCTTTTTATAGCCCACAAGTGAGGTCAAATCTGTGGGGAGGTGACCATGGATCCAAAAAGCAGTGTCCATCTGGCTATATTAAACAAGGACTTTTATGGGTAATATAGTTCCTTGGGACACTTAGACACTGAGTTCTTGCAAAACAAATCCTTTTTTGAAATGATCAGAGACTTATCGACTCCAAAGGGTGGGAACCAGGACCTTGGAAATTCCTCGCGCTGTTCCCTGGCCACGCCCCTGGAATGTCTGAGCACTGCCCTGCCGCCTGCCCGCCGAGCAGCACGGAATTCCTTTTGTGTCCATTGTTTCGACGATAAGCAGTTCCCTAACTTAACTTTATCAAAGAGCCATACTTACTCGCCACTCGATTCCCACAGTTTGGAAGGAAAACGGTTGATGAACAGCCTCAGTTTGGCGAGAGATAGCGATGATAGAAACGGGCTAGAAGCAAGAGTGTGCGTGGCTTTTCAGCATTCTGTCTTGTTTAAGTTTCAGAGAATGATTTGACTGAGAATGTTGTTTGTTTGTTTTTTAAATTGATGAAGTGATGTCCCTTGTCCCTCATTTTTCCCCTGTCACCAAAAGAATTTAAATGCCCCCTCCCCCATTTTTGAGCATTATTGACTGGGTTTGAACCTGCATTTTTTTAAAATTATAAATCCCTAAATTTATTATTAGCCAGTTGATTTATGCTGACTTTTTTTTTAAAAAGGTAGAGAGGTAGTTATAAGAAAAGAAAGAAATATGCACTGGGCCAAACAGATGTTTACAAAATATGAGATGTGTGTTTTGGGCAGAAAGGATGTTTTTGGTAAATGATAGAGACAGCTGTGCTTTCTGAATATGGAATCACAGGTGGGTGACTACGTTCCAAAGTTTGATCATTAATAATAAATCTTAATTTAGAAATGCAAGAATATCAGCATCTATTGAGAATGACCAAATCGCACTATACTCATCTACTCAGGATTGAATGGGCTCTACTTCCCTTTAAGAAAAACAACCGCCTTTCCGCTCAGTCCCGGGTCCCCTCATCCGCCTGCGGGGTACTGCCTCTCCAGCCCACCGAGATGGCGCTCGACCCTGCAGAAGAGCTTCTCAGATCCCAAAAATAATGAGAGAGAAGGCCAGAGAGAGATGTTCTGAACAAGTTCAAGATTTTACCAAATGTTGCAAGGATTCTGGGACCCTCATGGTAACGAAATGCCGGAAAGATTCTTCACTGAAAAGCTTGTCTAACTGCTTACTATCCGGATCCAGCCTTTTATGAAGCGTGGAAAATGGAGTACCTGAAAGAAAGAGAGGAATTCAGAAGAACTGGAATTCCTGCCAAGAAAAGGCTACAGAAGCTTCCTACAAGCATGTAGGCAAATATTTAAATGACATTCAGGGATTCTAATATTTATAGAAGGTAACGTCAATCAAATTATTGCGGTCTAAAATAAGGAAATGCTTTGGCTTTATCCAAAATTATGGAAATAAAAAAATTTTGATTTTTGAAAAAGAAAAACAACCACTATTCATCCATGTTCACAATATAAGTAAAATAGTCTGACTCAAATCATCTGGCCTCCTTCTCACACAACACACTACCACAGGACTCAAGCTGAATGGGGGAAGCCTGGCAGATGACAATCATGATGGCAAGCCAAGGGGTGCAGCCCGCTGGGCACTTTTCTAAGTGTTGTACATGTGTTGTCGTCATCTCATCTTCCTCGCCATTCCTGAAGTGGGTGCCATTACTGTTTTCATCTACCAGACGAGGTAACTGAGGCACAGTGACTTTAAGTTAGTGGTTCAAGGACACCCAGCTAATATTGGTGCAGCCTGGTCTTGAACCGAGCATTCCAATTCCCAGGGTTGATGCTTCGACCACGAAAAGGAGAGTCTGGTATTCAAAAAAGAGGTCGTGGGAGGTGAGGCCAGCTGCGCCGCTTCCCCACAGACGGTCTCTTTTCGGATCCCAGTGGAGGGAAGAGCATTGAAGGCTGACATCTCTCCTACTTCTCCTGTGCCATACTCAAGATTAGAAGGCATTCCATGATGCCACCCTACAATTAGATCATTTTCTGACTATCTTTCTCATTTTTCAGAAAGAGAGGCTGCCTCCTCCCATGAAGATTTAGGGTCTCAGAAGCCCAAAGATGTCCTAAAAGGCCACTATGAGTCAGACTTGATCCAGTGGCAGTGGGCAGGGGGAGGGGGTTGCTTATTCTCATTGCTATATATGGCCATTAGGGTAATATTATTTACAATGGTTCGACTCAATATGAATTGGCAACTGTCTCTTTTTTACCTTGGCTCTTTGCCTCTTGGTCTAGTTCTGTGCGATCCACTTAGGCATGCCATCTACTTTTGCATTTCAGTAATGACCCTGAACAAGCTACTGTGAAATTCAACAGCATTTCAAATCAGTTCTTTCAGCTCTGACTTTGCTCAGTAGGGCAATGCTACTGGCAAGATGAGTGAGAAGTTAGTTACACCAATGAGAAACAAAGAAACAGGAAACAAGAGAGAGAGAGAGTATGTGTGTGTGTAGGTGTGTGTTTGTGTGTGTGTGTGTGTGTGTGTGTGTGTGTAGGCACTTTGTCAACCCAAGAGAAAGAGCGAGAGACAAGAAAACAAGAGATCGTGGTAGAAGAGGACTATGCAAAGCAACAGCTGGGCAAGAAACCAGGTGGTTTATCCTAAGAAGACTGACAAATATCCCAAAGGAGAATCTACTCAGTCAAGCATGTCTTCCATTGCTTGATACTACGATTTGTATGCGTTATTTCCAGCTCTTTCGTGTAAAAGATTTCCATCAAACTCTCTTGCTGTTGGTTGTTTTTGAGAATCCAGGAAAACTTCAGGAGAAAGCAAGGTAGAATCTTCACGTAGAGGCCACTAGGAAATCGGGAAACTCATTAGGGAACTAGAAAAGCAATTTGATGGAGAATTTTGAAGTTACATTATACAGAGATAGTTCATCTCAATAAGTATTGCCTAAAGGTCTTCATGCTCATCACAGTGCAGTCAGCATCCCCTTTCCGCATCCCTGGAGTCCCCCACCTGTTGGCAGGAATATTTGAGAGGGTAATGGCTGCTCAAAAGCAGCTAAGTGGGCAAAGCAATCCCTCAAAAGCTAAGCAGGAGCACAGCGTGGCATTTGTTGTTGTGATTAGGTGGCATCATGTCCGTTCCAACTCCTAGCGGCCATGTGTCCAACAGAGCGAAACCCTGCCCAGTGCTAAGCCATCCTCAGCTCTGGTAGGTTGGAGCCCACGGTGGCAGCCTCGGTGTCCCTCCATCTCATCCAGGATCTTTCTCTTTCCCACTGCCCTTCTTACTTTGCCAGCAAGATACTATTTATGTAGAATTTACACTGCATTCAGTAGTTTAAGTAAAGTAGAGAGGATTTAAAGTACACGGGAGAATGTGCATAAGGTAGATGCAAATGTGATGCCCATTTTATAAAAGGAACTTGAGGGTCTGTGGATTTTAATATCCGTGGGGTGTCCTGGGACCAAGCCCCCTCAGATCCTGCGGCACTACGGTAATGGGCTGCCCTTTTGCCCTGATTGTGTGCCAGGCACTGTGCTAAACTACATAGATTGTCTCCTCAGACTTGACATGGTAGCCTGGTGCAGTAGGTACTATTAGTGGGCGGATAGTACCTAGAATACTTACTACCTAGGACTAAGTCAGTATAAAGGACATTCAAACCACCATAGAAACAGAGTGATATTGCAATAAATGGAGTCATATGAATTTTTGGTTTCCTACTGTACTGTAGTCTATATGTGCAGTAGCATTATGAATAAGTTCAAAATACTGTGAGAATTACCAAAATGTGACCCAGAGACATATGCTGTTGGGAAAAGGATGCCGATAAATTTGCTTACGGCAGTGTTGACCCAGCCCTTCCATTTATAAAAGACATAATATCTGTTCAAGGAAACACTGTGTCACTTAGTGCCTATCATAATTAACTAGGGCTAGAGGGGTTGGATCACCTGTGCCAGGCGGCTCTCGAGCCAGATGCTGCTCTTTCAGCATCTTTGTACGTGTGGCCCTGAAGTAAAACTGGAAGATGTGAAAGGCTATTATTCAGATCACGGTGATGTCATTTGTGTGTAAGAATATATTTCCGACTCTTGAGTGATTTTTGCATTGTTGTGAGACAGGGTGGACTCTTCCATCTGAAAACTTTGCCAAGACCTTCTTTAAACAACTGACTTTTAAGTTCTGTGCTCTGCTGAAGCCTCTACACCAGGGGTTCTCAACCTGTGGGTTGCGACCCCTTTGGGAGTCAAACGACCCTTTCACAGGGGTCGCCCAATTCATAACAGTAGCAAAATGACAGTTATGAAGTAGCAATGAAAATAATTTTATGATTGGGGGTCACCACAACATGAGGAACTGTATGAAAGGGTCATGGCATTGGGAAAGTTGAGAACCACTGGTCTAAACAAATGATTCTCACATAGAATGCCAAAAGCAAAACTCAGCAAAACTCGGCATCCATATTTGTTAAAGCCCAGAGGCCCAGGTCCCAACATCTGGGTCTGTTTCAAAAGGTCTGAGTGGATATCAGGGATGGACATTTGAATGAGCACCGATGGAGATTTAAATACCAGTAATCTATAGACCGTGTTTCATTCTGTAATGCATAGGGTCCCTCTGGGTTGGAACCGACTAGATGGCACCTAACAACACCAACAATCAAAGACAAGACTTTGAGAGACGCTGCTGTAGACACGCCTGAACAGTAACCTCAGGAAGGTCATTCAATTACTCATCATTCAATGTCTGCCACTGTAGACCTTTCTGACCATAAATCCCGTAGACCTTCATCACAAATATCATTTTATGAACAATGGGATGGTTAGTACTCTTCTGGTTACCCAAGGACTGAGGTGGTAAAACCAGGCAAACGAAAGTCTATTCCTTCAGCCACCATGCATCCTGCTTTCTAGCCTGATCTGCAATAGATCGTGAAATGCTCAAATTTGCCTTCGATATTGTAATCCCTCCATCCACTCTGATTGATCTCTTCCCAAGTGCCCATCACCTTCCTACTGCTCACAGTCCCCACTACCGGGCTCAAAAAAACAACTCCAAACTCTCGATTTTCTCTCCAGTCTTAAACAGGAAACTTAGCTCTCAAGTTGGTACTCTGGACCAAGAGATTAATAGATCAGTAAGATCAAAGAAACCATTCTACTGAGTGACTTTGCACTTCCCACTTTCCTCTTTTCCCCAACACAGTGCTTTATTGACCCAAAGGAGCCGCATCTGTCTGCAGGAAGTTTTTCATGGATGATTCCAATCATGAGGAATCTAGGCATGGTGGCAGGCCAGAGGGGCAGATAGATATTTGGGAACAGATGTACTTTTCAATGCCTTCATAAATCAGACTGCTTAAGCAGCAATGCCAGTAAACACGGCCAGAGTGCTCCTTAGAGGCAAGGACGGCAAGACTTTGTCTGACATACTTTGGCCATGTTGTCAGGAGAGACTGGTGGCAGGAGAAGGACATCGTGCTTGGTAAAGTAGGGGGGCAATGGAAAAGAGGGAGGCCGTCCACGAGATGGACTAACACAGTGGCTGCAAGGAGGAGCTCAAGCACAGGGCCATTGTGAGGATGCTGCACACTGGCGCTGTCCGTTCTGTTGCCCATCAGTTGCTAGGAGGCAGAACCAAGTCGGTGGCGCTTAACTACAACCCTAACAGTGCCCACTCCGTGCCCAGTCAGCCTGAAGAAGTGAGAAGAATGTGGAACGAGATATTGGGAGAGGAAGGTGGGAGGAACTGCCTCCCCCAGAAGAGAAGATTCAAGCCACAAATAAGAAGCCACAAAGACTTTGCTTTTCTTTCTTTTTTTCACAAACCTGTAAGGGAGAAATAAAATCCAGAGCAACCTTTGACACGTATAAGAAGAACAATTCAGGCAACGTACAACTTGCATCACAGCCAGGAGAATTCCTGAACATCAGAAATGCTCATGTTACATGCACGTTGGCCCTCCAACCTCTTCCGCATGGAAACTGCCCTACAGTGACCTTCAGCAACCTGGTGAGCTTTTGATAGCAATTGAGAAGGGACAACTGGATATTTTTATCAGCGTGATCTCTGACTCTGGTACACATTACACCGAGCAGTTTGAAGCAAGCAAGCAAGAAAGAAGAAAAATACAGGGAACACATTTAGCTTTTTATTATTCTTGACTCAATATTTGCAAGTACCTTAATCCGCATTCTCCAAAATATTACTTCTTTTCAGCAGCTGCAACAAGGAAGAAGATTACGTTGAGAAAAGATGCCACATTTTCACTGGCCTTCAGGAGTGCTCTTTAGGTGACTGCCCCAGAAACTGCCCTCCCTAAACTAAGGCAGCTGGAATCGACTGGACAGCAGTGGGTTTGGGTTGGAAGTAAATGGCTATTTGAATAGTACTTAAGCACAGGAGGAGTATTAACAATGACAATAACTGATACAAGGTGTGATAGGGATGCGGGGGCTGGGCCATAGGGAAGGAAAGGGGATTGAGGGAGTAAATATGAAAGGCAGCAGGGGGCAGGAGCAGTAGCACTGATTGTGATAGCACACCCTTGTTTAAAGATAATTTGACGAGGGTGGAAGGGCTCTAAGACAGATGTGCTGGTGATTGTACAACCCCCTGGATAGGATTGAAGGATTATATGATATATAAATTTTGTGCCCATATAACTGTTGGGGGGGTGGGGTGGAGATAGAAAAGTAGTACTTAAATCCTCACACCAGCCACAGTTCACTCCAAAGACCTCTGATCCAATCAATATCTTTATGAAAAGTGGTTTCCTTTGTTAAACAGAAAATAAAACAAATAAGGCATCTGTTAATAAATGAAAAGTACCCTACAACATGAAAAGTACTTTATACTCTGTTCTTCGTGGCAATAAGTACTCTCTCTGGGGTCCATGATATCAATTCCTTAATGAAGTAGCATGATTTGATTCCACAGCCCTGGTGACACTGTGGGACCAGTGTTGGGCTGCTAACCACAAGGTTGGCTGTTGAAACCTCCCTCCCGGCTGCTCTGCAAGAGAAAGATGAGGCTGGCTGCTCCCCTATAAAGATGGACCATCTCGGAAACCCTACTCTGCCCTATGGGGCCACAGTGATTGGAACGGACTCAGTAGCAAAAGATACTGGTAACGCCAGCATGTGGGGAGTGGGCAACCTCATGCATATCACCATCTCCATTGCTTCTCAGAATAACCTTTGCAATCAGGTTTATGATTCAATCTCACCAATGAGAAACATGAGATTAGGAAGAGTCGGGTGTCCTGGCCAGGGCCACACAGCTCATGGAGGGGAGTCTTCAAGGTTTCAAATCCCATGCTCTCTCAACTAAATAATAATGTTTTAAAGCCCCAAGTTCTATTCTCACTATCATTTGTTGGGCTGTAGCTATTTACCATATTTCTATGACTCTCCTTTTGGACTACTAACTGAAAGATCAGTGGTTCAAAACCACCAGCCGCTTCTCTGGATAAAGCTCAGGCCGTCTGCTCCATGAAAATTTATAGCCTCAGAAGCCCCACGTTCAGTCACTATGAGTCAACATCGATTCATGGCACTGGGTTCCTGTGTGATAGAGACTGTACTAGTCCCCAGGGGGACACAGTGTACAAAACAAAACACTGACTCTCACGGAGCATAGCTTCTAGTGGGGGAAGGACCTAAAAGAGTTAAAATAATCCTAGTTCTTTCTCCACATTGTAGGGTTTCATTCTTGATTATTTGTTAATGCCCCAAACAATTTAAGTATTCTTTTTTCCATCACGAAAGAGAAACTCAACACCCTATCTACTATATCTTGTTTGTATAGGACAGTTTCTGTCAAATGTTTTGAAATCAATAAAAGACTACACTATTCGTGTGGGAACACTGTTATAATGGACTAATAACCACAAAGCAGGAGTTGCCCTAAATGACCACAGGAAGTGACCGAATCTGTCCTCCTACTGCTCATGATGGAATTGACAAGGTCCTGCTCCGTGCCTCCCTCATTCTTTGCTCCTGTTGGCTTTCAGGATGTAGCACAGCTTGGTCTGCTCTGGTGTGTGAGAAACACTGGATTTCCCTTCGGCCCAGGCCATGGAGCGTTCATTGGCTGGCTGAGGTCCCCCACAAGCCTCCTGGGGACTCATCTACTCACGTCACGGTAGCTCGAGAAGATCCATTTGCCTCTGTGAGAACTAACAGTGGCTATAATAGAAGAAATTCTAGTCATTCTTTCAGGCCGTTGGGAAGTTCCAGCACATTCCATCTGTGAAAGAATTCGAATCCTCCACTAATTGCAGAGCCCCACCACCAGCCACGTGTGCCTCATGTTGAATAGACCAAGGCCTAGGAATTAACTCTATAAATCCTCACCCTGGCTAATTATCATGGACTGTTCTTTGAGGATAAGTCCACAGCGATTTCAACTGAGGGTTTAGTAACCCCTCAAGCTTTGGACAATGACAGATAGAAGAAGATTGTCGAAATCAAGCAATGCTATTCTGAGCATTAAGCCAACTACCTGTGACCTGTGTGCACAATGTTTTTACTTCTTGAGCTTTGGAACTTGCATCCATAGTCGCTCAAGACCACCCTAAGGAGCCCTGCTCCTCTCAGGGACAGGAAGTCACTACCATCAAGTTGATGACGCCTCACGGCGACCCCCTGGGACAGGCTAGAACTCCCCCTGTAAGTGCCCTAGACTGTAACTCTTCATGGGAAAGAGTCTTTCTCCCCAAGAACAGGAAAACTAAATATTATGATCATGTTACCAAGAAGATGATTTGACAGGAGCCTATTAGCAACTTCTCAGCTTTTGAATGTTACTAGGCAGAGAGGCTATATTCCACATTGTGGTTGACAACAACTGTGATGGGTCAGATGCCCAGCCTCCTCTGAAATCCAAGCAGTGCAGTCACTGCGACTGTGTGTGCCTTTTCTTCCCAGCTTGCTGCTCACAACCCAGGCAGGTGCTACGATCATCTCCATGTGACACAGGAGGAAAAGGAAGTTCAAGTCCATGACTGAGCAAGAATGCAAGCCAGTTCTAAACCCCAGCGTCTGTGTTCTGAGTCATCGAACTGCAATGTTGCTCCCTGGACGCATGCATTCTCAGACTGCAGAGGCAGCCAGCTGCTCTGGTGTCCCCCTGAGTCTGGTGCTTCTTTCTGGTCTTCTGGGTCCTTAGCCAGAAAGACTCGGGATTGAAGCCGGAGACAAACGCCAACTCTCTGCAGCCAGAAACCCTTGTCAGTAGGGACTTCATCGACGATATTCTCGTCTTTCCACCACATCTGAGAAATAATGATTGTTCTGCAAACTTTAAAAGATAAAAATCACGGTCTGATAGGAAATTCTGTCCGTACAGCCCCATTTACCTAACAGTATACCTGGCAGAATAGGCCTGGGTGATAAACCAAAGGCAAACCCACTGCCATGAACCTGAGTCCAACTCCTAATGGCTCCAAACTGCCCTTGGGAGTCTCCGGCGCTGGAAATCTTTATAGAAGCTGACATCTTTCTCCTAAAGAGCAGCGGATGGGTTTAATCCACTGATCTTGCAGTTAGCAGTCTAATGCCTAAGTCACAGCACCCCCCAGAACCCCAATATGGGTAATACTTTGCCTAAAAAGGGACCCAAACATTTTAGATAGCCAAGCAAAAGGTGCTACCTCTGGACCACCCCCTTAGAAGAAGAAAAATAACCATTTGTAAGAATATATTCATTTGTTTTTGTATGAAGAACCAAATCCATCATTTGTACAGGCTCAATGAGGGCAGGGATCAAATATTTGGGTTAACATGGGATTCCTTGTGTGTATCATTTCTCACTCACCCAACTCACTGCATCCAGTCAATTCTGCCTCACAGAGACCCTGCAGGACAAAGTAGAACTGCCTATTTGGGTTTTCAAGATTGTAAACATTTACAGGAGTAGAAAACTCCATCTTACTTCCACAGAGCAGCTGGTCGTATTGAACGGCTGACCTTGCAGTTAGCAGTCCAACGTGGAACCCACTACGCCACCAGAGCTCTCTAACTACATAAATGAGACCTCCTAAAATTAAATGCTGTGCTAATCAAAACACTTCACCAAAATAGTCAAAAGAGAACCACCAATTGTGACAAACCAAGTTTTTAAATAGGCAAAAGACATGAGCAGATACATCACCAAAGAAGACATTCCAGTAGCTAGCAAACATAGAGGAGACGCTCATGATCATTAGTCATTAGAAAGTGGCAAATCATATCTACAATGAGATTCCATCTCTAATGGTACTGATATTGAATATAGATATATTTAACTGAACAGCAAATGTTGATGATACTATGGGGGAGACTGAAACCCTTATACCTGATGGAAGAACTACAAGATCCAACCACTGAGGAAAACAGTATGACTGCCTTCAAAAGCTAGAAATAGAAACACCATACAATCGAGCAATCTCACTGTTAACTATATGCCCAAGAAATATAAAAGATGTGACAGAAAAAGATGTGCACATCCATGTTCAGTGCAGCATTATTCACAATAGGAAAAACAACCTCACTGTCCATCAACCAATAAATGGGTAAACAAACTCTGGAAAATATAGTCCATAGAATACTATACAGCCATGAAGAATACTGAGGAATCCATGAAACATCTCACAGCATGGATGAATCTGGGGCTCAATAACAAAAGAACAAATATTATATGATCCCACCTTTCTAAAATGTCAAGAACAGTTGTACACACAGAGAAATAAAAGTATTTGTTGGTTAGCAGGAATGGGAAAGGAAGGAGGGAACATAACTTATTAGCTAGTACTGCTGTTGTTAGGTGCAATCAAGTGGGTTCCGACTCATAGTGACCGTAAGTACAACATAATGAAACACAGCCTGGTCCTGCACCATCCTCACAACTGTTGTTGTGTTTGAGCCCATTGTTGGAGCCTCAATACATTTCATTGGGGATCGTCCTCTTTTTCATTGACCCATTACTTTACAAAGCATGATGTCCTTCTCCAAGGATTGGTCCCTGCTCGCATGTTCAAGTGTTTGAGATAGAGTCTTGCCATCCTTGCTCCAAAGGAACATTCTGGCTATACTTTTTCCAAGATAGATTTATTTGTTCTGCAAGTATGTAATTCTTACAATATTCTTGGACAACACCATAATCCTAATGTATTATTTCTTCTCTGGTCTTCCTAACTCATCTTTCATCTCTCACATGCATATAAAGAGATGAATATACCATGACTTGGGTCAGGCACACTTTCGTCCTTGTGGCAGCTACATAATCGCCTGTCAACTTGTAAATGGGTGCAGTCTAGTCTGTCGATCAGGTTGCAGCTTGATAACCTCATTTGTAGGCACGAAGGAGACATATAACTCATTGGAAGCCAGATACACTCACTCCTGGCGAGACATTCATGTTAACAAGACACATGGAGCTACACTAGAACCCTGGGACTGGAGGAGCCACGTGGAGACCCCTGTCAGTGCTGAGATGTTTCCACTGCCACTGGATCCACAAGACTTTCCACCCACTGACCTGTGATCTTCCTGCATTCGGACATTCAGCATCATTGCATGTGTTGCATGAATCTGAAGAGAAAATTTATAAGGTATCAGACATTGATATCAGACATTGGTATCAGACATATGAACTAATATCGGACTTATGGACTTGATCTGGACTGGGCTGGGATGTTTTCTTAATATTCAATTTCTCTTATATATAAAGTTGTTTCTATACACATATGAGTGTCTATGAATTTGTTTCTCTCATCAACCCAGACTAACACAATATGGTCCCTTGGGAGTGGCGCACTAGAGAAACAAACCATGAAGATGGAGAGTGATGCTTGTTTGACCTCTGTCTCATGGTAGTTTTTCTTCCTTAGCTAGCCAGAGGTCAGATAAGGCCATGCAGCTCACCAAGTTGTTTTCTGGAAAGAATGTGGGAATTTAAAGTTTTGATTCCTAGAAATGTCTTTGGTTAATCCTATCTGGAATGGGGAAACGTATTGTGCTAAATGTGAATCTTGAGCTCAGGTGGCAAAATCGTCCCTTGAATTTCTCAGAGGCCATGCTGCTTAGTGAAAATGGCTGACAGAATGTCGAAATGGCTGCCAGAAAGCCTGGCCCCGGCTTGATGCAATCAGAAGCCTAATCCCGTGTTTTGTACCAATAGAATAGTTTAGATAAGGATTAAGATAAGTTAGATAAGGATTGAACTTGACTGTTTTTTAAGAATTGAGTTTAGGATCTGATTCTACTTTGTTTATACTGACTTCTTCTGGTCATTATTGTTGATATCATGATTGATAGAAATGATTATTAGGAAGTATGAAAATAGAGAATTTGTAAGCCTTGCCTTCAGTAATTAAAATTTGAATCTTTAAATGGGTTTAAGACACACCTGCAAAGAAGGCTCTGAAAAGATAAGCCCTGCCCAGTGTCTTGAGTGCTCAGGACATTTGAAGGTGAAGACAGCCCAGGGGACTGTTAACAGACGGGGTTGGGGTGGGGTGGGGGGAAGGAACTCTTAATTTTGAACTAGTGATTTTTGTCAGAAGCTGGAAAAAATCTGGAACCATGAAGAAAACTCCTCTCTAGGACTGAATGTTAAAGGAAGCCTGTGGTCAGGCTGAAATACTTGCTAGGTGACCACCTGGATCTACTTGTTGAGTGGAAGTGGGAGAAATGTAGCAATAAAGAGACAGCAGGTTGTGTCTACCCACTGACACCCATGGACCTGATTCACAGAGTCTATAGGAGAAAACAAGAGTGTGTTGGCTGGTCTGAAGTTCGTGACTTAGCACAGGGGGGTTAGGGTTGTTGAGAATTTGTGACAGTGTGCCCATGGTCCAAAGGAGAGGCGACCAATGGGTACCCTGGTGAGGCTAAGTGAAGCATCCCATATTGAGTTGACCAGAACCAGACCAGATGAAGAGAAGATTTTTGAGCCTGTGAACTGGTGCATATTGCTGCTGACTTTATGGATGGCCTGTCCTGATTTGAATTTGCTTAATGGTTGCAGAATTCACAAGGTTTCAACTGGAAAGAAGATTCTTCACATCAAAGAATATGATTATCTCTTCAGAGCACTGGGTTGATGTAAGTGGGTAATATAGAAATTGGATACCCAAAACGGGGAGGATAAAGGCATGAAGTGGCTGGCTTACAAACTTTCATAGGTGGGGGAATATATTCATAGGATTATAGGATTATGGTATAGGCATTCACATAAGTATGGAATAATTTTGTTTTGTTCACTTATAGAATGTTATGTTTAAATAAGGGTGGCACATTTTGAATTGTATGTATTTTAATTTTATCCTGTTAGGTACAGATATGATTTTATTATTATTTTGTTTAAAAACTATATATGGCTAAAGAGTTGTATAAAAGTGTCAAATTGACAAATGGTGGTCTGTGGCAGTTATATAATCTCCTGTCAACTTGTGAAGGGGTGGAGTCTAGTCTGTCAATCAGGTCACAGCTTGATGACCTCATTTGGAGATGCAAAGGAGATAAATAGCTCTTTGGAGGGCATATACCCTCACTCCCAGTGAGACATTCCTGTTGACAAGACACATGGAGCTACACTAGAGCCCTGGAGCTGGAGGAGCCACGTGGAGACCCCTGTCAGTACTGAGATGCTTCCACTGCCATTGGATCCACAATACTTTCACCCACTGGCCTGTGAGCTTCCTGCATTGAGCATCATTGCATGTGTTGCATGAGTCTGAAGAGGAATTTATAGATTAGGATCAGACATAAGAACTAATATCAGACTTATGGACTTGATCTGCACTGGGCTGGCATATTTTCTCAATATTCAATTGCTCTTGTATAGAAAGCTCTTTCTTATTCACATATGAGTGTCTATAAATGTATTTCTCTAGTCAACCCAGACTAACACAGTCCTCAAAGTAACATCTTTACTCTTTAACACTTTAAAGCGGTCTTGTGCAGCAGATTTGTCCAATTTGTCCAATATGTCATTTGATTTCTTGGCTTCTACTTTCATGATTGCCGATCTAAATAAAATTAAATCCTTGACAATTTTTCTGTTTATCCTATGTGGCTTATTGGTCAAGTTGTGAGAATTTTTTCTTTAGTTGAGGTGTAATTCATACTGAAGGCTGTAGTCTTTGATCTTCAGTGTAAGTGCTTCAAGTCCTCTTCACTTTCCGCCAGCAAAATCGTGCTATCTGCATATCGAAGATTGTTAATAAGCCTTCCTCCAGTCCTGACGCCTAGTTCTTCTTCATATAAGCTTAATTCTTGGATTATTTGCTCAGGATACAGATTGAATAAGTATGGTGAAAGGATACAACCTTGAACACATTCTTCCCTGGTTTGAAACTATGCAGTGTCCTCTGTTCTGTGTGAGTCACTGACTCTTGGTCTCAATATAGGTTCCACCATGAGAACAATAAAGTGTTGTAGAATGCCTATTTTGTGAAATCTTATCAATGGTTTTCTATAATCCACACAGTCAAATGCATTGGCATAGTTGATTAAACACAAATAAACACCTTTCTGGTATTCTCAGTTTTCAGCAAAGATACTTCTGACACCAGCAATGATCTAGCCCTTATTCCACACCCTCTTCTGAAACCTGCTTGGCTATCTAGCAAGCCTCTATCAATGTATTGTACATTTTAAAAATTCTCTTCAGAAAAAAAATGATTTGCCCGTGATAAAACTTTCACATCCTACTGGGTCACCAGTCTCTAAAATAGCCACAAATATGGACTCTCTCCCAGCCAGCTGGCCACGAAGTTGTCTTCTGAATTTCTTAGCATACATGAATGAGTGCTTCCAATGCTGTATTGGTTGGTGGCAACATTTCAATTGGTATTCTGTCAAGTTCTGAAGCCTGGTTTTTTCACTAATGCTTTCAGTACAGCTTGGACTTCTTCCTTCAATACCATTGGTTTTTGGTTATATGCATCCTCTTGAAATTATTGAAGGTCAAACAATTGATTTTGGTATAATGAGTCTGTCTTTCTATCTTCTTTTGATGTTTCCTGCATCAGTCACTATTTTGCTCACAGTATCCTTCAATATTGCAACTTTAGACTTGAGTTTTCTTCCGTTCTTTCAGCCAGAGAAATGCCAAGTGTGGTCTTCTTTTGGGGCTCTCTAACTCCAAAACGTTGCCCATTTCATTATAATATTGTACTTTGTCTTGCGCAGTTCCTTTAAATTAGCTCTTTTGCTGAACTCTCCTTTGAGGAGGCAGCTCTTCCCCATCTGTATTCTGAGTGCCTTCCAAGCGGAAAGACTCATCTTTTGGCCCTGTATCAGACAAGGGTCTGTTGCTAGCCATAAGGTTTGCACTGGCTGGTTTTGCAGAAGCTGGCATCCCTTCCTTCTTCCTACTCTGTCTTAGCCTGGAAATCCCACTGAAGCCTGTTAACCATGGGAGACCTTGGTTTTGAAATACTGGTGGCATCACAGTAACATCCAAACCACCACAGGGCAACAAGCTGACAGACAAGGGGTGGGAATGAACTTTTGGAGACGCAAAGGGCAGCATTTCTCCAAAGCCAATGAGGACAATGCAGAAAAGGACAGGGACACTGAGGGAATGGAAGCACTCTCCCGGGGAGTGTTGACACCTCACAGGGACTGAGCCCAATCCCACCGAACAATTTATGTCCAAATTGTTGATTGTGTGCCAACTTTCACTTTAAAGCTCAGTAAAATGTTTTAAAAGAGAAGAGGAAAATAAAATCAGGCTCAATCTTTCATTTTCTATATTTAATCATTTCACAAATGTGTTGAACAGCTACTAGGAAAGACAGTATAGTCCACAGACTCTTGGTCTAAAGTCTGTGTTCAAATGTTAGTCCTGTCATTTACAGCTCTGGGACTCTAGGCAAGCCAACGATGCTTTCTGTATTTTAGTTCCTCAGTCTGTAAAATGGGGAAATAACACGAGGGGACATCAAAATGTTCATGGAAAAATTAAATTAAAATAGGATAGAACTTTTCTATGAAGTCCCCTCATAGTTCCGACCTTGAAGGCTTTGCATTAAAATTAAATAAACCAATGATTGAAATGAGTTAGAATTGTGTCCTGCATGTAACGAACACTTGCTGTTTTCTGTTATGATGATGATGATGCATCCAGTACGAGGACCAGTGGGGCAGGAAAGTGGCAAGAGGTGACATCTGAGGAGACAGGCTGGAACTACCTCATGGGAGCCCAGCATGAGTTTCCATTCAATTATAGGCATGATGAGAAGCCATTGGAGAGAAGTGGCATGCTTTACTCTCTTAAAAGAGACCTCCGGCAGATATATGTAAAGTGGATTTAATAAAGACTAAAAATAAAACCAGAGATCAATTAAAAGATTATTGGAGTGTTTGAAATAAGATGTGGTAGGTTGACAAAGAAAGAGAAACGTGGCTTTAGTTTAGATATTCAGTAGTCGGTAGGAAAACCGGTAAGGCTTGCTCAGAAGTTAGACGTGGACTAGGAAGACTCATCGAGGGTGAGTCTTAGTTTCCTAACTACGAAACAATAGATTCAGCTAGGGGGAAGCAGGTTTAGGGATGAAAATAAAGAGCTCCATCTTGGGCTTATTTGATTTGAGATGCCTGTTAGATGAAGCAGAAGCCCTAATAGAGAAGGGGGTATGCATGGGCTGCTAACCTCCACGTCAGCAGTTTGAAACCACTGGCCGCTCTTTAAGAGAAAGATAAGGCTTTCTGTGCCCACAAAGAGTTACGGTCCCAGAATTCCACACAGGCAGTTCCATTCTGTCTTCTAGGGTCTCTCAGAGTCGACATTGACTCAAAGGCAGTGAATTTTTATTAGATGGAGATGGCAAGTCACAACTGAATGTACAAGTCTGCAGCACAAAAATAAACAGAGTTCAAGACAAGAGCTTTATATGAGGAAGTCATAGGTAAATTGATGGCATATTGGTTGGCTAACAATGTGTAATAAACGCTCAGTAGCATAAAATAATATTAATTTATTTTTTGTTCACATCTACAGATTGTCTGGGATTGTCTCGGTAGCTCTGCTTCTATCTGCAGGTGTCTGGCTCAGCTAATGTCCCTCTACTCTATATGTCTCTCATTCTCCTGGGACCAACAAGCCAACCAAGACATGACAATGGCAAAGGCTCAAAAGAGCGAAAGGAAACCTGTGAGCCCTTAAGAAAGATCTAGGCACCCCTCCCCCCAGAAGAATTTACTTTAGAGGACAGCACTGAAGCTGCAGCTAGGGGAGAGGGACATGTCTGATCAGAGCACACGGGAGCAAATGAATGGGGAGGAAGAGAGAGTGGAGCACATCCTGGCCCACCAGACCTGGAGGGCGATATCCCCACTCCGAACAGCCAATGCACAGAGTGGACCAAATGGCTGATCCTACTATGAGACACGCCGTCCCTTGCTGGCCCAGGGCCCTACGGGGGACAACACTGCAGACTCAGTGTCAGGACTGGCCCTGACTGACCCCACAACACTGAGGCAAAACACTAAAGGCTTGCAGCGGAGCAATGTGGGGAGCAGAGCAGGGAGCTCCCGAGGGAGTGCAAAGGATAGACTCTGGGGCCAGAGCATGGCACCCCATCGAGGGCACGTCTAGAGTTCAAAAATCAGACTTTGATCTATTTAGAGGTTTTTCTTTCTTTTTAAATTTTTTCCTTTTTCTTTTTTTTCTCTTTTAATTAATTTATTCTTTTATGGGTCATTAGTTTTCTTTTTTGTTGTCATCACTGTGTTCTCATTCATCGCCTGTCTTGTTTTTTGGTGTATATTATTATCTCTATCGGTCTATCTAGATAATATAGGCTGGATGAACAGTCTGGAGGAGAAAACAATGGGGCCAGTGGTTCTGGGGGTACATGGGAGAGGGGAGGCAGGGGTAAGGAGGTGGTGTTGACCAACCCAGGGAGAGGGGAGCAACAAGTGATCCAAAATTAGTGCCAAGGAGGGTGTAAGAGGTCTGGTAGGGATTCAGCAAGGGCAATGTAATCGAGAGAAATTACTGAAACCCAAATGAAGGCTGAGCATGATAGAGGGACAAGAGGAAAGTAAAAGGAAATAGAGGAAAGAACTAGGAGACAAAGGGTATTTATAAAGGTCTAAATACAGGCATGTACACATGTAAATATATTTATGTAGGATGGTGGGGAAACAGATATACATGCACATATGTATAGGTTTAGTATTAAGACAGCAGATGGGCATTGGACCTCTACTCAAGTACTTACTCAATGCAATAACACATTGTTCCATTAAATTGGCATTCCATGATATACACCTTCCTGACACAATCGCTGAAGACAAATGAGTGCATAAGCATATGTGGTGAAGAAAGCTGATGATAGTGCCCAGCTATCGAAAGATAAAGGGTCTGGGGTCTTAAAGGCTTGAAGATAAACAAGCGCCCATCTAGTTCAGAAACAACAAAGCCTACATAGAAAAAGCATACCAGCCTGTGTGGCCATGAGGTGTCGAAGTGATCAGGTATCAGGCATCAAAGAACAAAAAATCATATCATTGTAAACGAGGGTGAATGCAAAGTGGAGACTCAAAGCCCATCTGTAGGAAACTGGAAACCCCTTTACTGAAGGGTTGTGAGGAGAAGATGAGCCAGTCAGGGTGCAGGGTAGAAATGATGAAACATATAACTTTCCTCTAGTTCCTAAATGCTTCCTTCTCCCCTGCTATCATGATCCCAATTCTACCTTATAAATCTGGCTAGACCAGAGGATGTACACTGGTACAGACAGGAACTGGAAACACAGGGAATCCAGGACAGATGATCCCTTCAGGACCAGTGGTGAGAGTGGCAATACCTGAAGGGTGCAGGGAAGGTGGGGTAGAAAGGAGGAACCGATTACAAGAATCTACATATAACCTCCTCCCTGGGGGATGGACAACAGAAAAGTCGGTGAAGTGGGAGACGTCAGACGTCAGTGTAAGATATGACAAAATAATAATAATTTATGAATTATGAAGGGTTCATGAAGGAGGAGGGAGTGGGGAGGGAGGGGGAAAATGAGGAGCTGATATTAAGAGCTCAAGTAGAAAGCAAATGTTTTGAGAATGATGATGGCAACAAATGTACAAATGTTCTTGACACAATGGATGGATGGATGGATTGTGATAAGAATTGTACGAGCCCCCAATGAAATGATTTTTTTCAAAAAAAAGAAAGATCTAGGCTTGTGATACAACTTCGCACACTTTTGTCAGTATACCATTACCCCGAGCGAGTTCCTTGTCACTGCGCCCAGTCAGGCAGTGGAGAAGGACACTGTCCTGCAGGGAGATCCCGGAGGCAGGAGGGAGTGTGCTAGGTGACGTGGAGCGGGGACCCGCCATGGAGTTGACTACAGATAGGATCATTTAAAGTGAAAATGTAGGTAGGTAGAAAACGAAGCAAGCCTTAGACAAATATCAGCAATACTTTAGAATTGACCAGTCAAGAAGAGACAAAAAGGCACCGAGGATTTAGAAGAAGCTTCGAGGGCAGTTAGAGATCACCTGAGAGTAATAAGAGGCGATCGTGCTTCAGAAAAGAGACCGACATGTTGCTGCGAGGCTGAGTCCGACGTGAACAGAGACATGACTGCTGTCACTGGCGACATCAATCCAGGTTTGCGATGACAGGATAAGAGGGCAGGTGAGGAGGTAAGCCCCCACCCTCTCATCCTGGGTTCCCAGAAAACAGGAAAGCGAACTATGTTTGAACAGTAAAAATACCAGTCTGTCCAGAATAGTGGGTTTAGGAAGGTGAGCAGTTGATTATATGGTTGGAAAGGCCATTAAAGGCCCGATTTTTGAAGCTGGTGAATAACAAAGCTAAGAACCCCATCCTGTAGGCAATGGAGGCTAATCCAAGGTTCTTAGAACCTACACCAATTTTGTTTTTTAGAAAGAAAAATCTAATTGCAATATTAGCTAGATTTTAAGAGAGAATAAAGTGATGGTAAAGAGGCGGATTATCCTGGTCCGACTTCTTGACCAGATTCGGACCTCCCCAGAGAGCCTTTGGTCCTCTGAGACGAAGTTCCTGATGCTGATTGTTGTTGATGTCCTCTTGGCTGCTTCCTTCCGAGCTGATGCATGACAACTCTCTAGTCGAAATCCACCCTCCATGTCAACACTCATCCATCTAGGAGAAGTGGACAGATCCCCGTTTCGGGGGTTGTGTGAGGAAGAGCGCTTCTACTGGGCTACCCACAGTAGGATGCGCACCACAGCCTATCAGGCCAGCCTTACCATTTTAGGCTGTTGCCTAGACAGGCCTGAGTCCCTCCTTCTCCATTGCTCCTATTTTCCTGGCCCCAGCTCCTTTCCGGTTGCTTCTCCTGGAGGATCACAGCACACTAAAAGCTCCTAGAGTCCAGAACTAAGTGATAACTCCTGACGTTCTGGTGTTGATTCTGTTAGTAGCCCTCCTCCTCTCAGCCCTGACATCTGAACGATCGTTCACCTTGGGCTTACCCATCCTACTTGGCTCCTCTAGTGAGTCTTAGCAGGAGGTTTAGGGACCAGGAGTGTGGGTAAGTAATGACCCAATAAAACAGCTACAGTGTCTCTTGTGTGTTCCATCTGCACCATTTCTAGGAAGCCCTAAAGTCAAATCCACAACAAATGTCTCACATAATGAAATAGTACATTTAGTCTTACATAGCAATTTGGCTTGGAGAATTTTTCATCCATTCTCACCGCTGGGCTTCCAACAAATCTATGGAGAGATGAGCAGACGTGTTTCCACCCCACAAAGAGGACTTGAAGTGAGCTACAGTTTGAAATGAGAAAACATCATTAGATATGTGCTAGGATGTCTCTTGTGGATTTGATGGGGGCACGGTGTTTTTCCACGGCACATACATTTCCCTGTTTTCTGCCAGCCAGCTATGTTTCCACACCCCGATCTTTGTGGGAAATGGAGAAAACCATAAAATGGGAAATGAGGAAATAATGACAGGATTCAAATCCTGCGGTCAGCATGGGAAACACCCTGCTCTCATGCCGGTGTACATGAACAAACGATTGCATTTGGCAGGCCACTCCCACTGAGCGAACATCTGCGCCCCTGGCCTCACGGTCCCTCGCTGAGTACTGTTTGCTAATGTAAAGGGAACTGGCTCGGAAGCCATCACTCCTGGCTTCTAGCTGCTTCTCCTTGTCACGGACACCTTATGTCTGCCTCTGTCTTCATTCTTGGCTCTGTAAATAAGACAGAGTCACTATGTCACCCACCTGATGACACTGATGACAGCGTTACCCAGAACGGCTTTGTTCTAACAGCACAAGAGGCATCCTGGGAAACTGTTTCAATTATAGTCTCTGCTGTCAGGTGATTTCTTTGTTTGACTTATTTTCAAGGATGTGATACCCAAGGGATGCTGCCTGCTGCTCCCTTCAGCCATGGCACCCCTAGTGTCCCACCTCTTACACATGCTGCCACGCCTTGCTTCATGGTGGACACTTGTCAGCCTTGGTCAAAGGGTTTCTCCGGGAGTTTCCACATTGTTGCATAGATTGTATCTAATAGATCTTCCTCTCACCATCCCCCCCTCCAAAACACCTTTTTTTTTTTCATTTAACTTACTTAAGATCTTAAAAGATATCCTTGCTGTCAGTTCTCTCGTTCACCACTCTAAGGCAAGACACAGGTCCATGGAGACTCTCCTTTAGCCTCGTGTCCTGGAATGAATTGTTTGTCCTGTTTTCCATGATCGCTATTCCATTACCAACCCCAAATGGGACCGGGACACGTGAGCACAATTAGCCCGAACATCTTCAGGTCCTCCCAGCATATACCTATGTATACTGAGTTATATTGCTAAAGGAAGAGAGGCCAAGATTAGAGCCTGTGGAGGAGTCAAGTCACTTCAAATATGTATTGAGCACCTCCGGGCACACAATTATTATCCCTAGTCCTGACAAGCCTGCCTGGAAACGTGATTACATCACATGTTTCTCTCTGTCTCCTTCCCTTCCAGTAGCTCTGGTGCAATGCTGAATGACTGTGGACTGCTAAGGGAGCAAGTCTGAGCCACAGATGAACTACAGGCTCACACAGTACAGCTGACCCCTTCAAACCTCCTCCGTTCTCTGCTCATCAACCCCCCCCAGAGTAAACAGTACCTTTATGTTATGGTCATTATTTTGTACTTCCCTCCCAGCTCCATTACCTCATGTCTGTTGCTCAGACAGTAAACACAAAATAAATGCCAAGATGTTGAGCAAAGTCACCAGGAAACCCAACTCCATATGCCAGCCCCACCTTTGTCCTTTTGAACCTATGCTCTGTTTGTTTAAAGATGGCAGGGGGAAGGCACCACACAGTTCAGTGCTCATTTGCTTCCTGCTCTGTTAGGCATTAAGCCCCAGGAACCAGGGCAAGTCTCCTCTCCCTTGCTAGAGCCCACTGATTACCATACTACCCTCCAGCTTAATGCCTGATGACAGGCTGACTCCTCTCCCCTTTCGTTCCTCTTCTCCAGGTCCTGTGAACTAAGCACCATGAAATAAGAAATAAGAAGCATACTTTTGCAAAGCTTTGTCTTCTTTGTGGTTCTTCTCATAGAAAATAAAAGCCATTGACTATTTTAACCTGCATATACCATCCAGGACAAAAAGGTCCCTGTCAAATAATCCTCCCTTAATAAATTCCCTTGCCTATTGTAAACTCAGGCCTGACCTTCAAGCATTAATACACAGACAATACAACATTTGTGGGTTATTGAATTAGCTTATTGCTTTTGTTAACATACATTCCTGTGGTTGCACCACTTTCGACACAAACCTGAAAAAATACTACAAAGGATTTGGAATGTTTTTATCTATGTGTCCAGAGTTTTTGTTCTATTTTTTTAATTTTTGTTTTTTACTCATGAGCATGTTCTCATCTCTGCATGTTCTGAGGTTATCTCATAAAAATAGCTAATTTATGAAGTCCTAGAAAAATATAACAATAATAAGTCCTTGTGCAAAATTTTGGCATACTGGAGATTTGGGGCAACAAAGGAGAGAGCGAGGGATGATCTGAGTGAGAGCGCGCTCAGTAAAGACCACTGTCACTTTTGTATCATCAAGTGACCAGTACGAAGCGATTTTTAATGAATTGAGAAATGATCATCTGGCAGTACAAACGATACTCTGTGTGTGTGAGAGGGGGGAGAACTACTTTAATAAACCACAGGGGTTACTTCATGTCACCACCACCCTGCCTGTCCGTTTTTCACACTGTGGTGGTTTGCTTGCTGCTGCGAGACTGGGAGCTATGCTGCCGGGATTTCTAACACCAACAAGGTCACCTGGGGTGGACAGATTTAG
>NW_022103898.1:32520719-32521786 GCF_000313985.2 Echinops telfairi
TTCTGAACTATTTTAAACCAAAACTCATTTCATCTATAAATATTTCAGCTTACATCTCTAACAGTTAAGAACATGAGCCTAATACAGTGATTATATATAGCAAAACCAACAGTAATTTCTTAGTATCATTTAACACTCAGTCCGCATTTAAATGTCCAATTGTTTCAAAAGGATCTTTTCTTAATTGCTTTATTCAATTTAGGATTTAAACCAGGTCTATGGATTTCAGTTGGCTAATATGGCTCTCACATTTCCTTTTATCTGTAATATCTACTCTTCTTTTGTTTTTGTTTTTTTCATGCCTTTTATTTTTGAAGAACTACAATTTGAAGTGTGTCCTCATTGATGATGGTCAGGAATTTCCCCAGAACATCCAGAGGACAACATCACACCGCCATGCTGTACTTTAGATATACTTCAAGCACTCTCTGAGAAGACCAGGTGGAATGTGTTTTCTGCTTCTGACATAGCCAGGTGAGAATATGTCACCTAACATGGTAAAGAAATGGCCAAAAGCAGATTCAAACTTTTTAACTTGAGTAAAACGGACCACCGGAGGAGAGGTATTTCTCCTAGAATTTTCTGGAACTTATCATTAGATACTATGTATTTCTATGATCACCGTGAGACAATGGCCATCAGAATCTTCTATGGTCTGTTAAACAGCAATTGGAAATTTTTCATTGTTGGCAAAATAGAAGTATTCCCTGTTTGGTGCAAAGGTGGTAAATTAGTTGTTACTATGGAAGACCTATGTTGTCCTTAAAACTGACCTTCTAACCGAATTGGCTTAACTAAAATCAAATCTGGAATCATAGAGCTAGTTGGCACTCATTAATTCTTTTAGGTAATTATTAGCAGACGAGACAAAAGGATGAAAAGGAGAGTGATAAATTCTGAGTGAGGGAAAGTGGCTTCTTGAGACAAGAAAGAAAAACAGATGGTTCTTTTCAATCTCGTACCATGAGATGAGCAATTTTTGCAAAACAATCACTTGTGACAACAGATACTAAAGAATCTTATTCCAAGAAGTTACTTCTGGAAGCAAGTCTAAAATTTGAATTTAG
>NW_022103898.1:32522010-32543894 GCF_000313985.2 Echinops telfairi
GCTTCATCAACACATGAGACCAGGAGCCCGACTTAACACTGACTTTCTCTTTTAATTAAGAAGGATAAATCAGAAGCTGTTGGCAAGGAAATCAATGGTCTATAGAACACAAGCAAAATGGCAGAGAGAGAAGGGAGTGATGAGAGAAGATAACAAACGGGAAAGAAAGTTGTTGTTTTTGTTTTGTTTTGTTTTGTTTTGTTTTTACTATCTCAAATACCTGATTTAAAAAGCTGGGGTGACTTTGGGTTCAAATTCGAATGCAAATAATGATTTTTAGAATTGATGCATACAAAGAACTTAAAGTATTCTTCATGCTGGGCTAATTTTGAGGAAAAGCAGAGTGGTCAGAGGCAGCACAGTAGGTGCTTCATCTCACTGAGGCAGATGGGTTGAGAGAGACAGGATCTTGGCAAAGCCTCTCTCCTTTGCAAGGCCTTGGCTGATCTTAGCGCTTGGTCTGTTGGGCATGCCCAAGCGTCCTCCATAGAGAAGCACCCCAAGAGAAGGAGGGCCTATCATGTTGATGAAGGACTGGAAATGAACAAATCTCATCCAGGTAGGAAGCAGGACTTGTCTGGAGGTGGAGGGAATGGCTGTGGGCTAGAGCACTCAGCTCAAGATTACCGTATATACTCGAGTATAAGCCAACCGGAATATTCAAGGAGACATTTAATTTTACCACAAAAACTGCATTAAAAATGTGCTGAAAAAGCTCCACTTATACTCGAGTATATAGGTATATCTCGTCAACCCTGTATTTTTTTCTAACTCTGGCAATAAAATTATTGACAATGAAGCCCAAGAATTTCACATTGGCTGAGGGTTCCTACTTTTTTCAGAACCCTGAATTCGGGGGTTTCTGGGGTTTTTTGTTTTCAAACCATCAATTTTAAATTTCAAGGAACTTTAGTGGAGGAATTATGGTTAGATTTTACAATGACTCTCATTTGTCATAAGTTACTTAAAAAGAAACATTGGCAACTGATAAGAACTATTCCTTGGAAGAAAGCTGGCACAAAGTCTGTTTCTCCAAACTAGAATCAATAAGATCAATGGGAAAATACAGAGCGACAGATGTCATCTGAACAACAAACCCATGCCCACTGCTGTCAGGTCTACTCGGACTCAGAATGGCAGAGTAGAACTGTCCCAATGGGTTTCCAAGACGGTAATGTTACTGGAAGCAATTACCGCATCTTTCTCCCACCGGAGGTTGGTGGGTTTGAATTGCTAACCTTTCTGTTAGCAGCTGAGCACTTTAATCACTCTGCCATCAAGGTTCCTTCAGTCAATTAAACACAGGAAGAATTTTTAAACAGTCTTATCTGCCCAAAAATGAACCACCCCACTTCCTGAAGCTTTAAGATGCATAAAACTAGACAAGGTCGGGACTGGTTGGATTTCCTTTCAGAGAAGTTGCGCATGAGTTGTTTCCAACCTTTTCAGGCCAATGAAGACCTCTTTTAACCTAATGTTGAGGACCCCCTTAGGTTATAGAATTTGAAGCATTAATTTAGTAAGGTTTCAAAAATCATCTGTATTGACTTACAAGAGCATGTACGTGAATTAAGAAAATCATACTCATTCATTTATTTATTTACTAAACGCCTAATATATACCAGGCACTGAGGTAGGCACTGAAGATACAAAAGAGAATAAAAACAAATATGGTGCCTGACCTCATAGAGCACACATAGGGCAAGACTTGTTATTCATTGTGATTATAGAAATGCTTAGTGCACATGCAGATTGGTGAATTCTGAATGAATTCCCCAGTTTCTCAGAAGCCCTCAAGTTTAAAGCTTTCTCCTCCTCCTTCCCTAGCCATCCAAAGTCTACTGTGTGTGTTACATATTATCTCTGCAGCAATGGGGGGGCGGGGGGGGGGCGTGAGGTATTGTGTGTATTCTAAAAGGAGCCCTGGCTGACTTTGTTCAGCTGCTAACTGAGAGATTGATGGTTTGAACCTTTCCAGCTGTGCCATGGGAGAAAGACTTGGCAATCCATGTAAAGGTAACAGGCTAGACAGTTCTGCTGTCACATGGGGCTACATGAGTTGAAAATTGACTGGATAGTACATGGGAGAAACTCAAATGCATTACAGACCATAGAAAACTAGCCAGGAATAATATTGGGCTATAGGAAATGGAGTAAAGTGTGGAAAGTCTGTCCCATATCCCAAGGAGGAAAATGTAGGATCTTTTTCATGGAAATCCAATGTGCCCCGGACGGGATTATGAAATGATTGAAACGTGTGGATTTGTCATTCTAGGTCTGGATGTTTGCTTCTGTTGTACAAAAAGAAAACAAAGCACAATTTTTAAAGTTCTTAGAGGAAGACACTGGGAGGAGTGAAAGAACGAAAGGCAATAGAGGCAAATACTGTTACACACACAGTCCTGCGGTGACAGTGAGTGCCTCAGAGTGGTGTGGGAGGGAGTGTGGGAGGATAGCTATAAAAATAGAGATATTGACAGAGGATATTTCTGCATGAGCACAAGGGGGCTTCTGAAAGTACATGGGAAAATTCTATTACCTTCTATTCCATTTTTCCATGAACTTTTGGAAGCCTCCTTATATTTACCTGTGCTGAAATAAATCCATAAATGTGAAGGAGCATACGGTCTTCTTAGACATAACCAAACACCTTGAGGGACTGAGTCACAGAACCTAAGAGCTCACAAGTCTCAGAGGATCCCAAGGACAACTAGCATTACATAATCCACAAAGACAATGTTCTACATTCTACTTTGTTGAGTGGTCCCTGGGGTCTTATAAGCTTGTGAACCCCCATCTCAGGTGCAAATATTGATCTCTACCCATCAAAACAAAGAAGAGAGAAAATTGAAGCGGCATAGAAACAAGTAGCTCAATTGACTAATGAGCCACAGGAACATCACATTCTATGACCCGGAGACCAGAAGAACTAGATGGTGCCCAGAACTACAAAGGATCATGTTAGAAGATCCTGGATAGAATGAGAAGAAAATGTGCAACAAAACTCAAAGTCATAAAAATGACCAGACTTACTGGTTGAATAGAGACTTCTGAAACCCCCAAGATGACAATCCTTAGTTTCTCTTTAGGTCTGGAACTGAATTCACCTCTGTTGACCAATTTTCAGTCAAACAGACAGGTTTGTAAAAGGAACAACAGCCCTATACAAGTATACGTTCTTTATAGTAATCAACCATTTGAGATCACAAGGGCTGTATTTACCCAGAGACAAAGTTCGAAAGGCGTAGGAAAAGAGGAGGACTAGGTACAGGAAACACAGGGAGGAAGTGGGAGAAATGCTGTTACAGGGTGGGGATTGCAATGAAACAACATGTATGTGAACTGACCCGCTCTGTAAGTCTTCACCCATTTAATTAAAAAAATTAAACAGAATTCTTAGGAAGGATTATCTAAGGACATCTAAAATAGGACTGTGAATCACTGGTTGAAAATAAAGAGGTTCTGCTTTAATGTCACACTTAATTTGGGTGTTGTAAAAGAACAGTCAGATAGTTAACAATTTACCTGATATTTTGGGTGTCTGCCAAGATGCCTGCTGATTTTATTCTAAACTATGTCCTGCCAGTGGGGGGGACAAATATGAGGATTCCTCTGCTTTGTATCAGTATTCAATACATGCCCCTTTAGGAATGGAATGGTTGGGGGTGGGGGGGTGTAAGGGGAGTCTTCTATAGTGAGCTGTCATACTTGGCAACAGGGGGGTCTGAGTACTCAGAGCTACTTGTATTCTCTCCGTTTGGCCCCCAGCTGAGTCGGTTGCAATCCTTTCCTACCTGGAGCACCGCAGGGGGTGTGACAAGTGGTGACATTACTGCACATTTGCATTTAAAGAATTAATAAAAATTCCTCATTTGCCTGAAAGCCCCATGAAGTTTATAACCTTGACGCATGATAACCCCCTACTGTTAGTTTCTCTACTGGTTTGGCCCAACAAACCAACATAAATCTGTGTTTTAAAGTGTGCAATTAGTAATGTGCTACCGGACCGCATAATGGAACTATGCAGTTCTGTGGCTGCAGAGTTTCACAAAAGGGAAACAAACAATGCAAAACCGTGAAAAACATTCCCTGGGCTTCATTAACCTTTGGGTCACCCATACTTAGGACAGCTACGCCATGTGAACATTTTTCTGCTTCAAGCAAACAGATCTATTGAGGACAAAAAGGTCAAAGCTGCCCTTACTTGGGCTGATGGAAAAAAGCTTTTTCTTTAGTTATTCGTCACTAGAAAATGGCATTAGTGACGTGTCCTGGGGTCATTTCCTAGGTTTGGTTTGCAAAGCTACCACATGGGGCTCTAAAATCCATGCCTGCTGCAGTACCTGAACTGAGTCTGCCTCTATGGTCCTGGGCCCTCCTTGACTGCAAGAGCCCCGAAAAAGGGGCCTGGAAGCGAAAGTGAGGGGCTCTCCCAGCACTCTGCAAGCACAGAACGAGTCTGGAAAATGGACAGCTGCGGAAAATTCAAAAATGCTTCCTGAACGAAGAGACAGTGAGCACCTGGCCCAGAGTCTGCCCCTTTAAAGGACCGAGTGCGGCACACTGAGCAGAAATCCACACACCTGGCCCTCTAGGTAACTTTGACAAAGGAATCTCCCTCAGTCATTCTGGTTTTAGTAGAGCCCGAAGCGCCCTCTAGAGGCGATGCTGAGCTTTCCAGGCACTGCACTGTTTGAGGATATTCTTGGAGGGAGGGGGATAACCAACCGGAGAAGGTTCTCAAGACCTCCCAGCAGCCCCTGTTGACCAGAATGGCTTCTCAGAGCAGACTGTCAGGCTGTATGCTGTTTGTCATCCTTGAAGGAAACTGAAATCAGTCTCTACTGGCTACCTAACAGGGGACGTGGGCAGGGCAGACGCTGGTGGTACAGTGGGCTAACCATAAAGTCAGCAGTTCAGAACCACCGGCCACTCTGTGGGAGAAAGAGGAGACTTTTTACTGCCATGAAGAATTGGTATTCAGGTCTATCTAGATAAGATAGACTGGATAAACAATCTGGAGGAGAAAACAACGGGACCGATGGTTCCAGGGGGACATGGTAGAAGGGGAGGTGGGGGAAAGGAAGTGGTGTTAATAAACCCAGGGACAAGGGAACAAAACGTGATCCAAAATTGGTGGCAAGGAGGGTTTAAGAGGCCTGGTAGGGCTTGATCAAGGGTAATGTAACCGAGAGGAATTACTGAAACCCAAATGAAGGCTCAGCATAATAGTGGGACAATAAGAAAGTAAAAGGAAATAGAGGAAAGAACTAGGAGGCAAAGGGCATTTATAGAGGTCTGAATACAGGCATGTACATATGTAAATATATTTATTTATGAGGATGGGGAAATAGATCTATGTGCATATATTTATAGGTTTAGTATTTATGTAGCAGATGGACATTGGGCCTCCACTCAAGTACTCCCTCAATGCAAGAATACTTGGTTCTATTAAACTGGCATTCCATGATGCTTACCTTCCCGACACAATCGCTTAAGACAAAGCAGGTACATAAGCAAATGTGGTGAAGAAAGCTGATGGAGCGGGCTATCAAAAGATATAGCATCTTGGGTCTTAAAGGATTGAAGGTAAACAAGCAGCCATCTAGCTCAGAAGCAACAAGGCCCACATGGAAGAAGCACACCACCCTGTGTGATCACGAGGTGTCAAAAGGATCAGGTAGCAGGCATCAAATAACAAAGAATCATATCATTGTGAATGAGGGGGAGTGCAGACTGGGGACCCAAAGCCCATCTGTAGGCACCTGGACATCCCCTTCCAGAAGGGTCACAGGAAGGAGACAAGCCAGTAAGGGTGCAGTGCCCAGAAGGGTTGTGGGGAGGAGATGAGCCTGTAAGCGTGCAGTGTAGCAATGATGAAACCTACAACTTTCCTCTAGTTCTTTAATTCTTCTTTCCCACCCCCACCCCCACCCTATCCCCCACTATCATGAGCCCAATTCTACCTTACAAATCTGGTTAGACCAGAGGATGTACACTGGTACAGACAGGAACTGGAAACACAGGGAATCCAGGACAGATGAACATCTCAGGACCAGTGGTGAGAGTGGCGATACTAGGAAGGTGGAGGGGAGGAGAGGTAGAAAGGGGGAACTGATTACAAGGATCTACATATAACCCCCTCCCTGGGAGACAGACAACAGAAAAGTGGGGTACATAATGTGTTAGCCTGGGTAAACTAGGGAAACAAATCCACAGAAACTCATATATGTAAGAGAGAGTTTTATATAAAGGGTAAACGCACATCAAGAAAGCATCCCAACCCAGTACTGCCCAAGCCCACAATTCCAACATTAACCCATATGTCCGACACCAATCCACAAAGTCCTCCTCCATCTCACAAAACACACACTATGATGTCGACTGCAGGAGGAAACCCGAATCAGTGAACATATAAGCATCTCAGCGTTCGCAGGGGTCTCCACATAGCTGCTCCAGCATCCAGGGCTGCATCGGGCTGCTTCTCCTCAGGAATGTCTTGCAGGAAGTGAGCCTTGCCAGCTGAAGCAGGGAACTGGCTAAGGCAGCTGCACCCTGGTCCGATCATGAGAAAGCAAGAGATCTGAGAACTAGAAAGGCAAGGCTCAATGAACCATTTATCTCTCTGCCTTTCAATTAACCCCACATGTGTTTATCAGCCAGGTTGGCATAATAAACTTTAACTATCTCAATCACCCCTTGCCAACTTGGCACCTGGACACAATTCTTTAGCCTCACAATTGCAGTTAAGTAACACTACACCTTAATCCTGTGAATATGTTCCCCCACCTATGAAAGTTTGTAAGCCAACCACTTCATGCCTTTATCTCCCAATTTAGGGTATCCGATTTATATACTGCCCACTTACATCAACCCAGTGCTCTGAGGAAACAGTCATATTTTTCAACAGGAAAAATCATCATTCCAGTTGGAACCTTGTGAAGTCTGCATCCATAACCAAAGTCAAATCCGGACAGGCTATCCATAAATTCAGCAACAACATGCATCAGTTCACAGGCTCAAAAATCTATTCATCTGGTTGGGTTCTGGTCAACTCAATGTGGGCTGCCTCACTCAGCCTCCATAGGGTGCCCATTGGTTGCCTTGCCTTTAGGCCATGGGCTCTCACCAATACTCAACAAGCCTTGCCCCCTCTTGCTAGGTCATGAACTTTAGACCAGTCAACCCCCTCTTGTCTTCTTTTTTCCTGTAAACCAGGTCCACAGGTATCAGTGGCCAAACTCAACCCGTCTCCTTATTGCTGCATTTCTCCCACTTCCACTTAACAAGTAGATCCAGGTGGTCATTTAGCAAGCATCTCAGCCTGTCCACAGGCTCCCTTTAATGTTCAGTCACAAAGAGGAGTTTTCTTCATGGTTCCAGAATTTTTCCAGCGTCTGACAAAGACCATTGGTTCCTGAGTACTTGAAAGCACTGGGTGGGGCATATCTTTTCAAAACTTTCTTTGCAGGCATTGCCTAAACCCATCTAAAGATCAAATTTTAATAGCTGAAAGCAAGTGGGCTTACAAACTTTCTATTTTCGTACTTCCCATATTTTTCCCAGAAAATAACCGAGTCAACAGTGTGGCTTTTTTTTTTTTTAACAGTGTGGCTTTATCTGACCTCTGGCTAGACAAAGAAGAAAAACTTCCATGAGGGAGAGGTCAAACAAACAAATACTCTCCATCTTCTGATTTGTTTCTCCAGTACCCCAGTTCTACTCTGTCCTGTAGGGTCGTTTTGAGTCAGAATTTATTTGATGGCAGCGCTGGTGTTGTTGTTGTTTTTAAGACATAGCTGCATTAAAATATTGGTTTGAGCACCTGAAAAGAATGAAACATAACAATAACTTAAATTAGAATCAATGATCATTTTTGTTTCATATAAAACTCTACGCTGGTAAAAGTCTGGAGTGGAGTGGAGTTCTTCCGTGAGGTCAACCAGAAACTCAGATTTCATCTGTTAATATTACACTAAAGAAACCAAAACAATAAAACCTACTAGCATTGAGTCAATTCCAACTCATAGCAGCTGTGATAGTTAGATAATTTTGTGTCAACTTGAAAATAAATAAAAGTGTAACAGTACTATCCAACCTGTCAATCTGGTCACAGCCTGATGGTGTCTCCTGGTGGGCATGGCCTTCTCATAAGGAGGGCTCTGGGAATGTCCTCACTCTACCTTCACCTTTCTGCTTGCTGGCTACCCTGAGAGCTGCCTGAGCCCTGTCATGTTTCCACCGACTTTGCAACCACCAGCCTGTGATCTTCCTGCATTCTGCATGTGATAGTTACATAATCTGGTGTCAATTTGGGACTTGAGAGGATTGAGAGTGGAGGGGTGGAGTCTACTCTGTCAATCAAGATATAGCCAATGAGGTATGGCCTACTCCTAAGGATTCTGGGAATTCCTGGATTTTCCTCCTTGGAGGCTGAAGAGACTCTCTTGTTGCTCACTCCCTGGGAAGCTCTACTCACTCTATTGACAAGACACATGGCACTATGCTCATAGGCCCCGTACACTGGGAACTGAAGAAGCCAGTGGTGATCCCTGCCAGCACTGAGATGCTTACAACGCCACTGGATCCAAAGACTTTCTGCCCACCGGCCTGTGATTGTCCTGCATTCAGCTTTGTCTTGCATGTGCTTTGTGAGTCAGAAGAGGACTTTATAGATTGGTATCAGACATATGGGTTAATATCAGACTTATGGACTTGATCTGGACCAGGCTAGGATGTTTTCTCAATATTCAATTGCTCTTGTATATAAACCTCTTTCTCATACACATATGAGTCTCCCTGGATTTTTTTCTGTAGTCTACCCGGACAGACACACTGCACCATTTTGTAAGGCTGCATGAGTCTTAAGAGGGACTGATGGTCTAAGTTGGACTGGGCTGGGATGTTTTCTTGATATATACTTTCTTCTGACATAAAGCTCTTTCTTACACATATATGAGTGTCACTGAATTTGTTTCTCTAGTCAATCTGGCCTAACACAGCAACCCTCTAGGACAGAGTAGAACTGCTCCATGGGGTATCCGAGAAACAGACAGCCTCATCATTCTTCTGCAGAGCAGTTGGTGGGCTTAAACTACCAACCACGTGGTTAGCAGCCCAATGTGGTTAACAGCCCAATGTTTTACTAGGGCTTCTTACACAAGGGAAAGAGCTAAACCAGCAGGCTGGTTGTGCATTTGTTGTTGGTGGTGGTGGTGGTTTTCCCAGTAAATTTTAACACAGTCATGACCATTTCTATATTTAGCTGCTTTGGAGCTACAGTGGCAGAATCCAGTGATCATGACCTACATATAGCACCCACACCAAAATATCCTCTCTAAGAAAACGCCAGCCCCTGCTCTCAACTTCACAGAACACGTGTTTGATGACATATCCAAACTGCTGGGTCCAGTGCTGGAGCACACCTTGCTCCGAGAGTTCTGGGAACTAAGAGGCTTCCTCATTACAAAAGTCAGTTTGAGTTGCTTAGTCCATGAGTTGCATCAATATAAAGCCTTTCTTCAACACGCACTGTGCCAGGGACAGTATTAGGCACTGAAAATACAAAAATTAATGAGAGTCAATTAGCCCAATGTAGAGTTTTTAATTCTGAATGAATGTCTTCCTAAAGAAATCATTGTGATTTGAGCTGTAATAAAGATAGGTACAAAGAGAACCTAATGGAAGAAACATTAGTTCTCCCAATCTGGGAACTCAAATATATGTCACTTAATGGATTTCTTAAGAACAAGGAATCAAATCTTTTTCATCTTCTCATTTTCAATATTTAGTGTGATGCCTTGTGCATAGTGTTCAATAAACAACAATTAATTTAGTTCAAATACTTATCAAAAGGATTGCTGTTACTAGGTTCTCTAATATGCTCATGGATCTTCTCTGAAAGAATAAAAAGTACTTTAAGTTCACAGTTCTTGCTAAGTACTTTCTAGTAAGTTCCAACTCACACCAACCCAACATACAATAGAACAAAATGCTGCCCTTTCCTGCACTCTGATCACAATTGTCGTCATTTACAGCCTCGGAAACCCACAGGGGCAGTTCTACACTGTCCTGTAAGGTCACTGCTGCAGTTACACAATCTAATGTCAACTTGAGCGAAGCGTCATAGCCAATGATGCTTCTGTGTCATATGATGCCTCATCAGGTCATAGCCAGTGATGCCTCTGTGTGGGCGTGGCTTTCTTCTGAGGATTCTGGGAACTCCTGTCTTCCTCCCTGGAGGCGGAACACACACACTCTCTGCTTCACATTCTGTTGACAAGCCACATGAAGCTATGATGATGGTGGCCAGAGCCCTGGAGCTGGAGGAGCCAGCTGGAGAGCCATGCCAGTGCTGAGATGCTCCCACAAGACTTTTCACCCACTGGCCTGTGATCTCCTGCTTTTGGCATCATTGCATGTGCTGCGTGAGTCTGTAGGAGAATTTATGGACTAGTTTTGGACCTATGGGCTAATATCAGGTTTATGTGCTAATATCGAACTTATAATCTTGATCTGGTCTGGGCTGGGTCTGTTTCCTTTTCTTTCTTTTTTTTTTAAATACTTTTATTGGGGACTCTTACATCTCTTATCACAATCCAAACATTCATCCAGTGTGTCAAGCACATTTGCATATATGCTGCCATCATCATTTGGGATGTTTTCTTACTATACAATTACTCTTGTATATAAAACTCTCTCTTACACACATATGCGTGGCTCTGGATTTGTTTCTCTAGTCAACCCAGACCAACACAGTCACTATGCATTGGAATCAACTAATGACAGTGCGCTGGGTTTTTAATTATTTTGGTCTTTTCCGATAATATTTTCAAAGTAGGTGAGTCAAAGTCTCTTCTAAGGTGCAGTCTGGCTGTGATTCTTTCAAGACAGATTTATTTGCTCTTATGGCAGCTTTTCATATTGCATACTTTTCATATCCTTCACCAACATCATCATTCCAAAGCATGAATCCTTCTTTGGTTTTCCTTATTTGTTGTCCAATTTTCATGAGGGGATTAAAAATACCATGGCGTGGGGTCAAGGGCACCATAGTCCCTACGTGACAGCTTTGCTCTTCAACGCTTTAAAGATGTCTGTGTTGCAGACTTGCCCACTGCGATCCATTGTTTGGTTTCATAGCTGGTCCTTCCAGGAGCTGATTGCGAAGGGGTGTGCGCAGGTGTTTCTTCTCATTCGCAGACATGAGCCACCAGCACATGAAGCACCGGCTGCTCTCTGGGAGGAAGACCTGGCTTTTCTACTCCAATAAATAGTGACCATCTCTGAAACTCACACGGGCAGTTCTACACTGGACTGAAGGGTTGCTGTGAGTCAGTGGTGAGTTTTGGTTGCGTTGAGAAGATCGCTTTTCTTACTTAAAGTGCCTTCCAACCTGCGAGGCTCATCTTCCGGTACCACATCTGGCAATGTTCCACTCTCATGAATCGAGTCCGTGGTGGCTAATCCCCCGGAAGTGGGCAGCCGATTCCCTCTTTCCAGTCTCCTCTTAGCTTGGAAGCTCCACTGCCACCTGTTCACCAGCATAGCGTCCGCCATCACAGCAACAGGCAAACCACAACCGGACAGCAGACTGACAGCGGAGTGGGAGGAGTGGAATAGAAGTTCCCAGAATGTGTCCCCTCACCTTGCCATAAGTCTGCAGCTCTCCATAGTCGCCTTTTTGTATAGTTTTGTGCTCCCCGAATGCATTTAAAGTATCTTAAAATGTAATATGCAGACATTATTTAAACTGAAAATCATTCATCAAACTGAGGAAAACAAAATACAAAATACTGGTGTGGTAAGGGAGGAAATGGAAGGGGAAGACATTCTTAAACCTAAAAAATCTTAGAGGGCCAGCTGTGGCTGAAATTGAAAGTCATTTGAAAAATGCTGAGAATCAATTTCTTTAATATTGTCCAAGCTTAAAAGGCCCTTTAAAATGACTCAACAAGGGGGGGGTGGGGAGGAAAGGGAAAAAATGAGGAGCTGATACCAACGGTTTAAGTAGAAAGCAAATGTTTTGAGAATGATGATGGCAACAAATGTACAAATGTGCTTGATACCATGGATGGATAGATGGATGGATGGATGGATGGATTGTGATAAGAGTTGTATGAGCCCCAAATAAAATGATATTTTTTAATGACTAGACAACATTTACTAGGAAACATGTTGCTTATAGAATGAATCCAGCCCAAGAAGAACAGATGTGTATAGAACATGTATTTTCAGATATAAATTTAAAGGATATGGGGAAAGGATAACTGGTTTTGCATCCCTACTGTGGAAGTCTTGAGACATAGTTAATGATGTGGATTATTTTCAAAATATTCTGGGGCAATGTTACTCGCCCTCAGGAAGGGAGCACAGAAGATACGGGTGCTGTAGCAAAATGTGATGAAGAATTTGCCTGGCTATCAGATAACATATCATCTGGGGTCTTAAAGACTTGTCTTCAAACAAACGGCCATCTAGATGAGATACCATCTAAATAAGTCCACATGGAAGAAGCACACCATCATCAGTCACTGAAGGACTGGGATCCAGATGATCTGAAGTCGAAGGAGGGATCAGTATCAGAGCCTACATTGTGAGAATCTGTGTGCAGAAGGGGATGGATGACAGTGGGGGCCCAAGATTCATTTGTGGAACTACTTAGGAAATAAACCTCCAGAGAACTCCCCCTATCTAAAATTGAGGGATGGGAGGAAAGTGGTCACTGAACAGAGTGCTCGGCAGAGAGGAGTGTAGAAGATCGACGACATAACTCTGACCTGAACAGTTACAACTTTGCCAGTAGATGCCCCTATGATTCAGCCTGGACCTGATCTGGTTTCCAAAGGTTTCCGTAGTTTGGGTTTATGTTCTTTGGTTTTGTTTTTGTTTGTTCATAGTAGAGTGTATCTCAGAGGTATTACAACCATGGAGGTCACCCTCTGGAAGCTGTGTTGTATGCTTTTAAATTGTTTGGTGTATGAAACCTAGAATCGATGAGTCTAGAACATCATTGAGAGGGAGAACAAGTAGAAAAGGGTACAGTGGTGGAGGTGCAGTAAAAGGGAGACAATGCCAAACAGTCCATGTAGAAAAAAGAATGTTTGGAAACTGATTGTGATAATGACTGTACATTCTACTTGACGTGATTGAAATTTGGAATGATAAAATATATGTATTAAATCCCAACTAATAATTTTTTATAAATAATTTTATTGGGGGCTCTTACAGCTCTTAAAACAATCTATGTAGCAATTGTATCAAGCACATTTGTACATATGTTGCCATCATCTTTTTCAAAACATTTTTTTTCTACTTGAGCCCTTGGTATCAGCTACTCTTTTTTTCCCCTCCCACCCTCACGCTTCCACCCTCATGAGCCCTTGATAAATTACTATTATTTTTATATCTTACACCATCTGCTGTCTCCCTTCACCCGTGTTCCTGTTGTTTGTCCCCCTCATTGGTAGGGCAGGGGCATTATATTCCAATCATTGCCATCGATTCCCCCTTTCTCCCTCTTCTCCTCCCACCTTCTCCCTACCCTCACATATCACTACTCACATTACTGTTCCTGAGGTGATTCATCTGTCTTGGATTCCGTGTGTTGAGGGCTCTTATCTATACCAGTGTACCTACTCCAGTCTAGCTGGATTTGTAAGATAGAACTGGGTCATGATAATGGGGGGGAACATTAAACATCTAGAGGAATGTTGTGTGCTTCATCGGCACTATACTGCACCCTGGATGACTCATCTTTTCCTTGTGACCCTTCTGTGAGGGATGTCCACTTTTTTACAGATGGGCTTTGGGTCTCCACTCTGGACCCCGCCACCTTGTTCACATAGATATGACTGTTTGTTTTGAGTCTTCTAATGCGTGATACTGGATCCTGTTGACACCTCATGATCTCACAGGCTGGTGTGCTTCTTCCATGTGGGCTTTGTTGCTTCCCTGCTAGATGGCCACTTGCTTAATTTCAAGCCTTTACAAACTCCAGATGCTGTATCTTCTAATAGCCAGGCACCATCAGCTGTCTTCTCTACATTTGCTTACACACCCATTTTGACTTCAGCAATCATGTCAGGAAGGTGAGCACCACAGAATGCGAGGTTATTTGAACAAAGTGTTCTTACATTGAGGGAGGACTTGAGTAGAGGCCCAATGTCTGTCTGCTAATGTGATACTTAACATGTAAATATATGTACATAGACCTATATCTTTATCATTATATATTAATATATATCTATATTTATACCTCTATGAATGTCTTTTGCCTCCTAGTTCTTCCCTCTATTTCATTTTACTTTCCTCCTGTCCCACTATCATGTTCGACCTTTATTTGCCTCTCCTTAATTCTCTCGGCTACATTGCACTTGATCCAACCCCACCAGGCTTTCTACACCCTCCTTGGCATCAATTTTAGATCTCTTATCATCCCCTTGTCCCTGGGTTTGCCCAACTAGTAATTTTTTTTTTTTTAAACTGAAAAGGATAGATTCAACAAACCACTTAAAACTTTATTGGGAAAACAAAAGACAATTTCTATTTCTGCCCAACAATTTAATGTTTCTCAATAAACTGGTTACAACACTTAAAAAATATATCTGAGCCAAGACCACCAAAAAATAAAAAATATGTTTTTTATTAATTTTCTTTTTTTTTTTCTAAGCACATTTGTACATTTATTGTACTCATCATTCACAAAACATTTGCTTTCTACTTGAGCCCTTGGTATCAGCTCATCTTTTTCCCTTTTATTAACTTTCTAATGACACATGTTAGTCATAAGAAATTCTCAGAGATGCACATGCTATGTCCTGGGAAATGACCCAATTAGAAGTGTGTCTGGGCCCAGAAACACTGAAGTGGTGGGAAAGTTAAGTTCTCAGGATTCTAAACCAAAGAAAATTATGCCAGTAGGATTTTTAGCTAGCCAAATGAAAACAAGAAAAGAAAGTGAATCAGTCACACCAGCTGTGAGAACACAGCTGTGAAATTGCTGAAGGAAATGATGCGGTAGGAGGCAAGTTCCTAAAATGGATATACAATCAAGCTAGAGTAGGATCGACACACTGGAAGACGAAACCGAAATTTAGAATAATTCTGGCAAGTTAGAGACTTGGGTCCAACAGCAACAAGAAAAAATTCAGTAAGGTAAATCACAAATGAGTGGTATCTGAGAAGAATCTACAAGACTAACACAGAACCATAGGCAGGAAATGAGCAGCAGTGGAACAAGGTGGAAGATACTCCAAATTACAGAGACTTTATAACATGTAAAGATTATCTTGTCCAAATACAGGTAATGCCTTTTACAGATGAGAAAACTAAGCTTTGCCTAAAAAGGATCGTTGAATTATCCCTTGCTATGTAACATACCATTCCAAAAAACTAAAATTTTGTTTTGTTTCGAAATTGGTTTATTTGCTCACAACTTTGAAGCTTAAGCGGGGTTCATCAAGCTTGTCTCTGCTCCTCATGGAGTCGACTGGCATGGTGCAATACTGACTAGATGATCTCCTTCGAAAATGGATTCACTCGTAAGACCAATACATTGGTGCCAGCTGCTCGCCGCGAGACCGCCTGTGGTTGTTGGCCAGGAATTTGGTTCTCCTCCTCAAGGGCCCTCCATGTGGTGATTTATGGAAAGGCCACGTGGAAGACTGCAGCTTGCAGCATGCGCATCTCAGAGTACTTCTAACTATTCCACAGCACTTGACTTCCCTCCGAATCCTGGCAGGTCATCTTCAGGTGTGAGCCTGGGTCAAAGCAAGTCTCGGGGTTATCCCAGATTCGAGAGGAGAACCCCATGCCGGGCACGCTACTGGCGTGGTGCATTGGAAAACCACCCAAGTCACAACCCAGCCTAGAGGAGATGTGGCTGCTGCTAAGTTCACCATAGGTTACAATTGATGAAAATAAAATTTGATTCTGAAATAGCTGTAAAATCAAATACAGGAAAGGAAGAGAAGACGAAGAGAAGGGGAAATAAGTACAAAGAGTAAGATAGCGATTGTATTACAAGGAAGGAGAATGGTCAAATCTCAGTTTTACAACTTAAAAGAAACCTGGAAATCTTCAAGATAATGGAGAGGAGAGTAATAATTGTGGGTGGGGTGTCAGGAAAATAAAATTTACCATGAAAACCTTTTCAAAGAAAGTACAGACCCTAAGGAAAAGAAGACGGCGCGTGACTTAGGAATAGTCCTCAAAGCCTGTATGTGAATATCCCACCAATTCCCATTCTCCAAGAAGAACAGAAAAGTAGGACTCCCATTTGGTTTGCTCATATAAAAGTTGAAAGAATTTCTCAGAATATAAGATGGATTAGAAACAGAGAACATGAAATTTGCTTTCTCAAAAGAGGCAAGATTTAAATAGAGGGGAAGGTTTTCTCTATACCTGGGTTCTCCAGAGAAGCAATGTTACAATTTCCCTTGATTATCTTAATAGTCTTCACCTACATTGCAAATGCACAAAGAATGCTTATGTTTTTATTCCCCAAAGGGCTCACAGTAGATCTTCAAAACATAATTGATAATTAATTGACTGATTGACAGAAATGGCTAAAACAGTCCTTAATGCCAATAATGAATAACAAATATTGGAATAATGAAAAGCGTACACCTTGCAATCCAAATAATTTAGGTCCTCGTCCCTTCTTTGCTACTTGCTAAAACTTGACCTTAAGCAAGCTACCCCTTGAGCCCCAGTTTCATCATCTGCAAAAGAACAATAATAATATTTACTTCATTAGGCTGCTGTGATAATAAATAAGATACTTCACATGAAATGGTACAGTGCTCAGTAAGTGCAAACCTCTTTTATTATTTTATTATCCTTATGATTAGTATCATTTTCTCCTAGCGAACAGATGTTTTTCATCAGAATAGCAGTCAAATGTTACAAAACAAATGTCAAGAGCATTAACACAACAGTCTTACGTGATTATTCCTCCTAGAGCGGAAGCCAGATTTTCATTTGCGGCTATGATTTATGGTAAGATTACATTTGTCAAGGGGATAAGCTACAATTCTGGGCCTGGTTTTTCCTTTAATAAGCAAAGCAAGAGAGCTCCTTAGATATCACTGTATAACACGGAATTTTATCTTATAAAAGCAAAAGGGAAGGATACAATTCCCTTTATAATGTGAAATGGGATTTGCTCTCATAGCTGCAGAAAAGCACCCCAAACCGGGAGCTCTTTTAGGACCAAGCTGACATGATGTACATACAACGAAAATATATTATATTTGTATCTGTTCTTTCCTCTGCTTAATAAATGCAAAGCTGAGACAATAATACCGTGGTGTTTTGGGTTTTGTTTTCAAAATATTTGTTAACTAAGACAGAGTACTATTAAGAATGACCGCTGGGACTTCATGCCACCACTCATCTGTCAGTTGTCACACTGAGGCACCTTGCATGTTTCTGTGATGCTGGAAGTTTTGCCACTAGTAGTCCAAAGACTAGGGTCACCCATGGTCAACAGGGTTCAGCAGAGTTTGCAAACGATGGCAGACAAGGAAGACAGGAGAGGCAGTTAATTTCTGAGGGATGTGTCACTGAAAACCTTGTAAACAGCAATGGAATACTGTCTGATAGAGTGCCAGAAAATGAGTCCCTACCGTTGGAAGTTACTCAAAATACAACTGAGGAAGAGCTGCTTCCTCAAAGTTGACCTTAATGAAGTGAACGGAGGAAAGCTTTCAGAACCTTCATTTGCTGGAGAACAGCTGCAAATATCTTTTAATAATCAGAATTTGAAATATATGAAATATTAGTTTAGGAAAATTGGAAGTCCTCAAAGATGATCTGGAACAATAAAGTCTATGTCCTGCACTAAATTGCACTGCTCTTAGCCACTTGAATCAGATGATCATATGTTTTCCTTTGCCTAGAATAACAAATTCAAGTAAATGGTGTCATATTCATTATCAAAAAGAATATTTGGGGATCTATCTTCAAGTATGATGCTGTTTGATAGGATAATAGCTATACCTCTGCAAAGAAGACCAATTAATTCAACTATTACTCAAATTTATACAGCAACCACTATAACCAATGATGAAAAAAATGAAGAATTCTATCAACTTCTTCCATCTAAAATTGATCAAACATGCTGTCGAGGTACATTGATGATTATTGGAATTTGAAAGTTGGAAAATATGGCCTTGGTGATAGAAATTAAATGGGAGATTAAATGGTAGAATTTTGCATGACCAACATATCTTAATTGCAAATACTGTTTTTCAACAACATAAATTGCAACAATACACATAGACCTGTCAGACAGAGCACACAGATCAACTGTATCTATGGGAAGAGACAATAGAAAAACTCAATCTCATCAGCCAAATCAAGACTAGGGACCGTCTATGAAACAGATTACCAGCTTCTCAAATGCAAATTGAGGGCGAGGCTGAAGAAGATGTAAGTCCACAAGAGCCAAAACACAATCTTGAGATATCACACCTGAATTTAGAGATAATCCCCCAAACGGATTTGACACTAATGACAGAAGACCAGATGAGATACAGAATGACACGGAAAACATCATAGATGAAGAAGGGAAAGAGAGGAAACACCAAGGTGGAGGTCAGAAGCGACTCTGAAACTCGCTCTTGAATGGAGAGTAGCTAAAGGAAATGGAAACATGCTGAAGTAAAAGACTTGAACAGAAGTTTCAAAGGGTGGTTGAACAGAAGACAAAGTCTGATCATGAAATGCACAAAAACCTGGAGTCAGGAGGATATGCTCAGCATTTTTCAAGCTAAAAGAACTGGACAAAAAAATTAAGTCTCCAGTTGCAAATTTGAACTATGCAGGAAGCATCAAAAGAAGATGAAAGGCGTACCCACAGTTACTACCCTAAAAAGAATTGGTCGATATTCAAAATTTTCAGGTACTCTATAATCAAGAGCCAGTATTGAAGGAAGAAATCCAAACTACCTATGAATTGATGAAACACCAGTGAAACGTTTTCACAGTCTCATGCAGCACCGGAAGCTCTCACTAATCAAAGAGGGGATACCCCCCCAAAAGAAAAGGAATCTGTTTTTCAAAGTTATGTATTTAATTTTTTTTTAACCAGACAATGTTATTACCTTCAAAATACTCTCCATTACGCTTAATACATTTGTCAAATCTGTGATTCCCTCCTCGGAAGCATTTTTGAAACTCATCTGTTTAGAGAACTGACAGCACCTCCCTCGTTTTTGTTTTTGTTTTTTCAAAGTTGTCAAATTGTTGTCCTTTCATGTCCCTCTTCATTCTCAGAAACAAAAAGAAGTTTCGTGGAGTGAGGTCAGGTGAGGAAAGTACATGAGACAAGAAAGCATGCTGGTTTTTTGCCAAAACTGACACAGTGAGATAGCTGTGTGAACAGGTGCATTGTCATGGTGGCAAAACCAGTCCCCTGTCTACCACAAATCAGGCATTTTGTTGTTGCACATTGTTACGCAATCATTACAGAACCTCTAAATAGAAAGTTTGATAACAGGCTAACCTGATGGAATGAACTCCAAACGCACTGTCCCCCTCACATCAAAAAAACAAATGAGTATCCTCTTTATCTTTGTTTCACTTGATGAGCTTTTGGGGGGTGGGGGTGGGGAAGAGGTGAAGATGGCTTGATTGATGTTTGCTTTCAGGATTATACAAATAACATGTCTGGTCATCAGTAATGGCCTTGGGGGGAAAGTCTGTGTTGCTTCGGAGCTGTTCTTTCAAAGCATGACATATTTCCCCTCGACACTCTTTTTCCTGGTCAGTCAAAACCAAGGCACAAATTTCACAGTGACTCTTCTCATTCCCAAATCTTCTGCTAAAATTCGCTAAACCACGCTCCAAGATAGTCCAGATAACATCCCCATCTTTTCAATGGTCCATCGTCAGTCTTCGAGCACAGGTGCGTGAATTGTATCGACATCTTCGTTCATCAGGTAAGTTGACAGACATCCAGAATGAGGGTTGTTATCAATCGACATTTCATCTTTTTTGAAAAGAGAAAACCACTCTTGAGTGGTTTTCCCGTACACTTGAGTTTTTCCCGTAGCACTATCCTTGTAAGCTGTGTTCAACATCACAACAGTTTCTGCAGCATTTTTCCTGAGCAGGAAACAAAATTTGACAACCGCATGCTGTTCTTTGAAACCAGCCATCACCAAACATGAGATTTGAGCAAAACTGCTTTTATGAAAAAAATTCACTGTGACCAGAGAGAACCTTTCCAGGCAATGCCACTGGGTGCACTAACTCAGAGAGAGTTGCTCGATGTTCGCCAAGCGGGAAACATGCTTTCTATGAAAGCTCTGTGCAGCAAAGCTTTCTCCTGTTGGGGGTGCGCAGGTGCCCCCTTATATGCAAATAAATTTGTAAAATACCCCTGGTCAGCCAATTAAAAGAGATCTATGCTTGTGTTCATTCCAAAGAAAGGTGAACCAACAGAATTGCCAAATTATTCAACAATATCCTTGATATCTCATGCAAGTAAAATTTTGCTGAAAATAATTCAGAAATGATTGCAGCAGCACATAGGGAACAGACAAAAGTTTAAGTTCGATTCAGAAAAAGATTTGAAATGAAGGGTATCATTGTTAATATTAGATGGATAGTGGCTCAAATCAGAGATTACCAGAAAGGTGTCTGCTTGTGTCTTGTTGCCTATGCAAAGGTATTCTGACTATGTAGATCATGACAAATTATAACTAACACTGTGAAGAATGGGAATTCCAAAACACTCAATCATGCTTATTTGGAACCTGTGCCTAGACCAACAGGCAAATAAAGCAAAGGGTTACTAAATGGTTTAAAATCAGGAAATATGTGTACCAGAGTTGTGTCCTGCCACCAAACTGATTCAAACTGTATGCTAAGTGAACAATGAAAGAACTTGGACTATGAGAAGAAGAATTTGGCGTCAGGATTGGAAGAACGCTCTTGACAACCTGTGATACGCAGCTGACACAGCATTGCTTGTTGAAAGTGGACTTGAGATACTTGCTGATGAACATCAAAGACTGTACCCTTCAGTCTAAATTATTAATGAGATGTAAAGAACTCTAAAATCCTCACAATTTGACCAATGGACTTAATGATAAACAGACAAAGATTAAAGTTGTCAAAGATTCTATTTTACTTGGATCTACAATCAATGCCCTGGTGGAATAGTGGATTGTGTGTTGAGCTACTAATTTCAAGGTTAGCAGTTCAAACCCACCAGCTGCTCCATGGAAGATGACAAAGATTTGATGGCAGTGAGCTTTGTTTTTTGGTTTTGTGGAGTTCTGGCAGGGAGCCTTAGTGGTACTGTAGGCTAAGTATTGGACTGTTAGCCTCAACGTCACTAGATTAAAGACCACAGACTTTAGTAGGGGTTACTTAACATAAAGAAAATGAAAATCCCCACAACTGAGCCAATGAGCAGCATCATGATAAACAGAGAAGAGAGAGAAGTTTCAAGGATTTCATTTTACTTGGATTCACAATCAGTGCCTTAAAGAAGCAAGGGTCAAAAGCAAGTAATGAGGGAGCTAACAATTATTACATTAAAGAAGACAACATTCTGAAATTGATTGTGGTGCTGATTGTGTAACTCTTCTTAATAGAATTGAGTGGTTGAATTGTATGATAGATAAATTACATGCCAATAAGACTATTAAAAACACACACAAGTGATGTGTTGCATTACCTGAGTCTGCTACCTAAAAAAAGCAAAGAGTCATTTTGGTGCCTGAGGTGCACCTGACTGTGCTACTTTCTTTCTTTTTTTTTTTTTCTGTTTTGGCACTTTTTTTTTTTTTAAAACATTTTATTAGGGGCTCATACAACTGTTATCCCAATCCATACACACATCAATTGTGTAAAGCGCATTTGTACAT
>NW_022103898.1:32545357-32546926 GCF_000313985.2 Echinops telfairi
GGAGACAACATGCATAAAAACAAGACAGAGCAAAACCAAGCAACACTGTACAACAAAACAGCAACAACATCAATCCACTGACGAAGAACAAATCAAAATATACCAAGCAAGTGTTTTCCAGTCTAGCCTGTTAGGGCACCATTTTCAATGGCCTCCTATGCATGCGAACACTGGAGCCTGAGTGAGGAAGACCAAAGTATTGATGCACTATAGATCCCGTGTTAGCAAGAATATTGAATATGCATGGAGTACAATTATGGGGGTGGTGCAGAGCCAGACCATGGTCTGTTCTACTGTCGTGCTGTGTCTGAACTGGCTTGACAGCGCCTAACCACACCAGCAGAAGAACAAGCCATCTGTTGGAGAAGTACAGCCAAGATCCTGCTTAGAAATGAGGGTGATGAGACTTCATCTCATGTGCATTGCACATGTTATCAAGAGGGGCAGATCCTGGAAGGGCGTCATGCTTGGTAGAGCAGAAATGCAGCCATAGAAGAATCCCCTCCGTGAGACTGGTTAACGCAGTAGCTCCAGCACTGGGCTCAAGCAGAGCAGAGACAGGAGGATGACTAGGGACAGGACAGTGTTTGTCCTGTCATACAGTATGTTGGCCCTTCTGACAGCATTTCACTCTGGGTCAGAATTGATTTGACAGCAGCCATCCCCAACAAACGTAGACAGCCACATCGTTCTTCCATCGAACAGTTGGGGGGTCAAATCACTGACCTTCAGTTAACAGCCAAGAGCTTAAGCACCAAAAGGGTTCCCTGATCGGAAAAAATTACAGGGTTAGGCGACCCTATGGGGAAGTTGTATCCTGTGACATAGAGTCGCTGTGAATCAGAACCGACTCAAAGGCATACAAGGGCCCACTGAGGGCGAACTCGAGGAGCACCTCTAGCTCCAGATGTTAGTGTACGCCTCGGCTGGACTTATCCCTCTTCTTCCTTCCCTAGCCTTTCATAGGTTTCTCCCCCAGGCAGCATCCTGCAAGCTGAACTCTATATCAGAATTTGCTGTCTGAGGAATCTACTGTAACTTGTAATAATGCAAGGGCATTGCTAGTAGAAGGTCCACAAAATGATCTGTAATGCTACACTTAATTATCATAAAATACTAACTGGCAAACAAGTTATGCCATTCTGGGTCTTATTCTGCACGCTCTGATAGCCTGTGGGTTAGAGAGATGATTACCATGGAAAAGCTGTGCCCCCCCCCTTCATTTTGTTGTTTTTGCTATTGAGAGTATAAACAACACAGCATGCCCCATTTCAACTGTTTTCCCATTGACTACATTCTTCAAGCTGTGACACCATTCTCACCATCCTTTTCTAAGTTATTCCCTCACCATTAACATAAACTCACTTCCCCTAACATTCCTAATTCATCTATCAGGTTGCTGTTGTCAACTCAATTCCATACAGATGGTTCTTGAAAGTAGGATGCTCCACATTTCACACTCGTTATGCTAAATTATTATTTGGTTCTAAGAAAACTGCAGGAAGTTTTAAGAAGGGCTGCGTTCAACTTTTAAAAGTTAGCGAACTTTCCTCTAGTTCTTTAATGCTT
>NW_022103898.1:32548096-32555163 GCF_000313985.2 Echinops telfairi
TTTTTTTTTTTTATCATTTTCTAAATATATTTTAAAATCATTTTATTTGGGGCTCATACAACTCTTACCACAATCCATACATCCATCCATTGTGTCAAGCACATTTGTACATATGTTGCCATCATCGTTTTCAAAGTATTTTCTTTATACGTGAACCCTTGGTATAAGCTCCTCATTTTTTCCCTCCCTGTCCCTCCCTCCCTCCCTCATGAACCCTTGATAATTTATAAATTATTGTTATTTTTTCATGTCTTGCACTGTGCCATGTCTCCCTTTACCCCCTTGTCTATTGTCCATCCCCCTGGAAGGGGGTTATAGGTAGATCATTGTGATCAGTCCCCACTTTCTCCCCGCACCTTCCCCTTACCCTCCTGGTATAGCTACTCTCAATATTGGTTTCCAGGAGTTTATCTGTCCTGTATTCCCTGGATTTCCAGCTCTTATCTGTACCCATGTACATGCTCTAGTCTAGCCAAGTTTGTAAGGTAGAATTGGGATCATGATAGTGAAGGGGTGGTGGTGGAGGAAGCATTAAAGAACCAGAGGAATGCTATATGTTTCATCGGTGCTACACTGCACCCTGACTGGCCCATCTTCTCCCCACAACCCTTCTGTAAGGGGATGTCCAATTGCTTACAGATTGGCTTTGGGCATCCACTCCGCACTCCCCGACTCATTCACATTATGATTTTTTGCTCTGGGTCTTTGATGCCTGATATCAGATACCATCGACACCTCATGATCAGCAAATTTTTAATGCCATTTTTGTGATAAAATTAGGTGCCCCGGCTGATATTCAGATTGGCTTATACTCGAGTATATAAGGTATGCCAGATTGCAGGAGATATCTGATCCTCTTTTAACCAAGATAAACAGAATTGGGGATCTTTCTCTGAAATAAAGGATAAGTGTAAGAAATAGATTCTATTTGGTAAAAAATAACTATAGAAATTGTATAAAATAAAAAAGATATCTCAACCCTGTCCTCCCATTCGGGAGCCCTGGTGGCACAAATGGATTAAGTTGCTAATCAAAAAGTTGGAGATTCAAACCTACTAGAGGAGAAAGACGAGGCAGCCTGCTGACAGCATGGCAGACCTTCGAGAGCACTCCTGCTCGGTTCTAGAGGAGCATCAGGAATCGGAAGCAGCCCAGCAGCAGCGGGTTTGGTTTTAGGTTTGGGGTCCTCGTCTCAATCTCCGTTCCATCTCTAGAAGACATCACTGTTAGTTTGGTGTGATTGTTTTATACTTCCTTTTCCTATGTGTGTTTATAGGTGTACATTGGTTAAAATAGGAATTTTAATAAAAATAGTATTGCAGAGATTTCTCATCACCATGTTTGCGGTCATGTTAAATCTGTACTATGAACGGACAAGTTGCCACACATTGAGTCCAACTATAGCCGGTGTGTGTTAGAACCTGTGCCCTTGGGTTTTCAACGGCTGGCTTGTGGAAAGGAACCTGCCAGACTTTTCTTCTGCTGCACCTCCGGATGGCCTCCACCCTCCAACTTTGCGATGGCACACAATAACAACGCAATTTTCCCACCATCATTTATTGAAAGAGGCTCTTATCAGTTTTTCCTTTTCTCTCAATGCGGATTAGGAAGCCACTGCTGTTGCTTCCATTGCTTTCAGCTCCTGAAGAAAGTAACAAACTAAGCTTCTAGGTTTTCAATCATAACAATCTAAAAAGAGGCTAAATGTGAAAGTAGGCCTTTCTCTGTCTAAACAAGATTGCCCGTGCCTTTCTGAAGCATAGACAACGAGCAGGCTCAGTTAGACCAAGTCTCCTCTGGCGTCCGTTTTGGTCCTTTCTCTTTCCTTCTCCTTAATGACCTTTGCTTCCTTCGTGTTTGATGTCCTTGATAATCGTCCCGCACTCAGCCTGTCTTCAGTCACTCGTGCAATGTATCACATTGATTTTTGAGATGACTTCTAAATTCTGGTGGAATAGACTCAAGGTCAAAATCTGGCTCTTGTGGGCTTATTTTCATTTTCTTCTACTTCAATTGGAGCAACCGATGATCTATTATGCAGTCAATCCCTAGCCTTGTTCTAACTGATGATATTGAGCTTGCCACAGATGTTGGCTGGGTAAATATACACTTCACATGATGTGTTAAGTGTTAAAGAAGGGAGAATAAGGTAGCACCTTCCTTACTTCCGATAGAATCCTTCCAGTAAGATCACTGGCTTTGGGACACCACTTCCGACTGTCGCGTCTATGTGCTATCCCAAAATCTTCATGTGTTCTCCCTATCCAATAGGACAGGTGAGTCTGAGACTACAACTAGAATAAGGGTTCCTGGTGTGTGTGTGGTGGGGGGAACTGGGAGTGGGGGGTACGAGGGAGCTGATATCAAGGAGTTCGAGAAGGAAAAAAATGTTTTGAAACCGATTTTGAAAATGTTCTGAAACTGTACAACTGTAACAATTGTACAATGCAGCCTGACATGACTGAACTGTGAACAGTGTGTCTGGACTAGCTGCTAATAAAATGGTTGGGGGAACAGGTCTTAATAACGAACACAAGAAAGAAGAAAATGTTCTAAAATTGATTGTGGTGATGATTGCACAACTCTTTAATATGATTGAATTATTGAATTGCATGCTATGGGAATTAAATGTTAATACAACTGTAAAAAAAGAAAGAAAACACTTGTCCCTTTGAAAATGTAGTTGGGTCTAATATTTCTATATTTCTCTTATGCTTCAAAAAATCACCTCAATTATATGGTTTATCTACTTACAGATGATCCCAAATAAAATATTAACACATACGTAGTTCTTGAGAAGAAATGGAACCACTTTTAGGAAAGCATTTATCCAAGAGAATTTTACAGTTAAGTCTCTAACATGCAAAAGTAGGAGATTTTGGGGGTTACTTTTATTTTCTTTAGTATTCTTTTTTTAAAGTCAATCAAGGAAATTCCATTTGTCTGCTTATCCTCAGGTCTCAGCATGTGAACAAGACATCTTTGCCCTCTTAGAGAGAATATTTTCTAGTGTAGTCAGTTATAATTTTGAAGTCTTTCCTTGATTCACTCTTTAGGGGTTTCATTTCTTTTGTGAAGAATTACTACTGATTATCCAAAAATCTCAATTATGACTAACAAAATCATATGATCTCATTTCCCAAGGATATTTGTGAGAGCCCTGCCCCACCAGTCAGAATACACAGGAACTGTTTCCAAGCAGTTCCACATGAATGCCTGTTTCTCACTTAAGTTCTCCACCGCTGGGACTCACCTCTTTGAAAGCCACAATGCCATGCTGAATGTGCACTTTCATTAAATGTGACCTGTTTCCAGACTGGTATCTGTGTTCTACAGTCAACTAACCCTTTGGCCAAATTCACTCCCACAGATTTTGGACATTCTTTTAGACTAAAACTGCACCCAGAGCACCTGTTCTGAGCAAGGGACTAATGGGGGTGGAACGTATGTGCACATCAGAAGCTGGTCTAGTCGCGGCACACTTCCCTTCTCATATCAGCCCACAAAACACAGGAGACAACTACCAGTCAAGTAGGATTAATAGCTTACTTTAAATTGTAAAGCAGGTAAGTTTACAAATGCAGGCCAAAAACTAAAAAAACAAGTCTTAAAAAATGCTTTCTTTTTTCAATTTTAGTTTTTGGCTATTTGATAACCTCTCACAGCTTCTAATATGAGACTCAAAGAAAGGCTTTTCCTTAGGATTTGCATACTGTATTCAAGAATCTAGCCACTGTTTTCTACCATAAGTAGAAAGAACAAGGAAATTTTAACTTTTCATTGTTAAGGTTTGTATATATTTTCATTTCTCCAGAATTCTTTTCTTTTCTCTCTCATGAATCTGCTCTAGAACAACAATATCAAGGTAACAAATTCTGGGGAGTGGAATTTAATACTCAGTTAGGAAAACTGTATTTAAAAAATTTTTTTTCCCTTGGCCCGGTGTTTGAGGATAGAACCAATGGACGGGTAGCCACCGGCACCGAAGACATGGCACCGAGGGCACCGGAGAGGAAATTCTATTTTTAAAACCTAAATGTGGATGGGAATATACCTACTCCTCTGTTATTGGCTTTCTCATTTGTGACAATAGTGAAAATATACTCTATTATGCAACTATCTTGTGCACTCACAAAGTACATCTGACAAAACAAATGCTGAGATGTGAGGATGTGTCGTTAAGGCTATGGGGACAGCCTGGCTGGTTTCTAAGTTATGTAATAATGTAATTGGGCGATTATATAAGGATGCAGTCACCCTCCATTTTGTGATCTAATGTAATCATCCTCCCTTTTGCTATATGGTCACATTTTTTGGTAACAAACCATGTTGATAAGTGAAGAGTAAGTGTTTTTCATCAATGGCTTGTGTGAAAAGGATACTAAAAATAAATAAAGCCTCTCAAATAAAGCCTCCCCAATCCTCAGGCAACTTTCTATCTTGTGTATAGAGTGTGCTAAATGGTCATGCAGATGTCAAAAGGAGCTTTATCATGTTCTGGCTTAGAAGATGAATTTGGGGACTAGAGAGAGAGGTGTCCCTGGGAGGCACAGAGAGCCAAATGCTCAACTACTAGCTGAAAGTTTGGGGGTTGGAACCCACCCAGTGGTGCCTCAGAAGATAGGTCTGGTGATCTGCTTCTGAAAATCCTCTAGGGCACAGTTTCACTCTGCACACATGACGGTGCCAGAAGTTGGAACTAACAAGAGAAAGGACACTCCTCTTTCATAAGCAAGGATGTAATCTGTGTCTCTATCCTGGTGCCAACTGCCAGAATCATTTGCTACACTGGCTAAAGGAAATCAATACTGAGTTAGTTTATTGTGCCAACCTGGCTGATAAACATATGTGGGGTTAATTGAAGGGTGGAGGGATAAATGGCTCAGTGAGCCTCGCCTTTCTAATTCTCAGGTCTCTTGTTTTGTAATGGTCTGACAAGGGTGCAGTTGCCTTGGCCAGTTCCCTGCTTCAGCTGTCAGGGCTCACTTCCTGCAAGACATCCCCAAGGAGAAACCACATGGATCTACTCCGATGCAGCCCTGGGTGCCGAAGAAGCCGTGTGGAGACCCCTGCCAGCACTGAGGTGCTTACACGTTCACTGATTCCTCTTTCCTTCTGCAGTCGGCGTCATTGCATCTGTTTTGTGAGATGGAGGACTTTGTGGATTGGTATCAGACATATGGGTTAATGTTGGACTTGTGGATTTGGGCAGCACTGGGTTGGGATGTTTTCTTGATGTGCACTTACCCTTTATATAAAACTCTCTCTTACATATGAGTTTCTGTGGATTTGTTTCTCTAAAGTACCCAGACTAACACAAATGCCTCAGACAGGGGATGACAGTTCTTTTGGTCAAACCAAGACAGACTGTATGTTCTGACCACGATTTCTCTAAAAGTCCTGCTGGTGACCTTGACTAGTTACTTCTTCACAGCATTATGTGCTTGGAAAGATTACCATCATTGCCTCTGATTTTTCCATCCAGTCCAAGAAAATAGAATTGAGAAGACTGAGCTCAGCCTCCACACTGAGGAAAGTGAGAACACAGGACAGGTGAAAAGGGATTGCTACTCTGGCCCTGGTTCGTACATACACATGCTTATTCCAGACAAAAAGGTACTTACATGTGTCTTTTCAAGCAGTGGACAATGCAGAGACATTCTCACAGGAATAAACTTGTCTAGTGTCCTCAGGATGCCTTCCAAAAACAGGATGCTTTTTGGTGTCGATCAGGGGAGTGATTTTGAGGTCAGGGTTAATAATTTTTTTTAATGTTTTTTAACTCGTGGACATTCCAAATCATTGAAGCCTTGCAAAAAAAGATTAGAGGAATGCTGTCTCACAGAAAACAACCGTGGTGGGAGGACCAAGCATTTGAAGAACAGTCGGGAAGATGTCCAAGAGGAATTGGAGGCAAAGATGTCCACTCAGAAGGTCACGGCCACTGGGCTTTGTGATTTCAAAGGGGGTAATCTTGACAGGTTTTCTCAAATAATGCAAAATGATCATGGGGCCTTGTTAGGAAATTTTAAGAAAATTGAAAACTGTGTTTGTGGGGAAATGGCCAAGAAAGTGGCAACGAGGAACTTTTTCCCCATCCCAACGATCCACCTGCTCATTGTTCGAGGGCAGCAAAGCTGCCCCACGAGGACTGTGTTGGAAAGGCTTACCGCATCCACCCTGCAGCCCTGAACTTGCCCTTTCAGATTTCTTTTCATTCCCCAAACTCAAAAAAACACAATTTAAGTTCTTCGAGGATGCCAAAACTGTGGTTTCGATGTAGTATGAATCAAAGAGCACAAAATTCTTTGGGGAAGAGTTAGCGAGAAGGAGACCCTGCCTTCCGAAGTATGTAGCCTAGGTGAAGGTTAGGTCAAAAACACTAGCTTCACCTTTCGGTGTTTTTGTTTCATAAAGGTTGTAGCAAAACTTTGGACTTAGTGAGATTCATAAATAAAGGTGGCAGGGGTGACAGTGAGACTACTATAGCATTCTTCGTTCCCAAATGCCTCCTCCATCAAGGGTAAGTCAACTACAGAACTACAGACAGAACACTGTAAGAAAACAGTTGCTACTCCGACACATACTCACAGTATTGGCTCAAAGACATAATGAATGAATAGGATGTTTCTAAACAAAACAAAAGAACTAAATAAAGTAATGGCAAATGCTAATCTCCAACATAGGGTTATCGATTCCCAATTGAGCCAGTTTCAGGTCCAGGTGATTGTTATTCCAATCTCTGTGAAAAAGAAACGTGTGCAGGTATCTATTCACATATATATTTTCCAATGCTGACCTCTTCCTTAGTAGTCAGACACTGTCTATTTGCGTTCTAAATTGTTTTCATAGATACTGTTTCGGTGTTTTCTATGCAAACCGACACTTTCAGAAGGCTAATGAACACAGATGAAAAGCAGAATCAACAATCGATCAAGAGGCTTTGTTTCTCCGCACACACCACCCACCCCCAAGTAGTAGAGCAGAAGAGATGGATGACTTGCTGAGAAACGTTATCTCAGTGCGCCTCCTTCTGGCAAAATGCGCAAAGGGAGTAGTTCTGTAAA
>NW_022103898.1:32556154-32557625 GCF_000313985.2 Echinops telfairi
GAAGAAGCGATCTCTCAAGAGACTGAGCAGTGGCTTCTTCAAAATAGACTCACCTTATGATCTAGAGGGAGTAAAGCTTTGGGGACCTTCATTTACTGCAGTGGCATGATTCCAAATGAGAAGAAACAGCTGCAGATATAGATGCATATTCATCATGTGGAATGTACAAAGCATAAATCTAGGAAAATCGGAATTTGTCAAAAGTTAAGTGCTTAAATTAAATATCCTAGGCATTAATGAATGGGGGCAATGGACTGATTATGACGACCTTGAATTAGAAAGTCCTGTGGTCTACTTGGCTGAGATAATAAGTTGAAGAGGAATGCCATCACATTCACTGTCAAAGAATTTGTCAAGATCCATCCTGAATCACGGTGCAGTCCGTGCTAGGATAATATCCTCCAAGGAACACCCTCGAATATGACTATTATTCAAAAAGATGCAGCAGCCAATAATAAGAAAAATGATGAAATTAAAGATTGTTGTCAATTTCTGCCATCTGAAATTTTCTAACCATGCAATTAAGATGTGCTGATAGTTACTGGTGACTAGATCTAAAATTGGAAAATGTGGCCTTCATGAGGGAAACGATGCTGGGGACTGCATGATAGGATTTTGAAAGACCAGGGCCTATTCATTGGAAATACCCTTTTTTTAACAACATAAATGGCAACAATACATGTAACCCTCAATGGATATACTGAAAAGTGATCAAAAAGGCAACATCTGTGGAAGAGGCAAGAAAAACTAAAAACTCACTGCCATTGATGCAATTCTGATTTATAGCGACACTATGGGACAGAGTAGGACTGCCCTGGTAGGTTTCTGAGACTGTAAATCTTTGCAAGAGTAACAAGCCTTTCTCCCATGTCGCCTCATCTTTCTCCAGTAGAGTTGCTGGTGGCTTCGAAATGCTGACCTTGTGGTTAGCAGCCCAATGTGTAACCACTCAACAACCAGAGATCCTCATTAAAGAGGCAATGAAGAAGGTAAATATCATCCAGCAGAGGTCACGGCTGCCTGTCAGACCATCAATTGCTCACATGCAAGTTCAAAATGAAGCCTCATCAAAATGAAGCCATGAGATTGATTAAACCCCACGATTTAGTGACATTCATAAGAATAGATTTGACTAACACTAATGACTGAAAACCAGATAAGTTGTGGGAAATACAGCACGGATATCATACTGAAAGAAAGCAAAATGTCATTACAAAGACAGGAAAGAAAAAAATGGATTTCAAAAGAGACAGTGAAATTTGCTCTTGAACACAAAGTAGGTAAAGTGAATAGACAAAAAAGCTGAATTAGAAGAGCAGAGTAAATGATTTCAAAGGGCTACTCAAGAAGATAAAATATTTTTTTTGTTTTATTTATTTTTATTACAGTTTTACCTTTTTTTTTTTTTCAAACATTTTATTAGGGGCTCATACAACTCTTATCACAATCCATACACACATCAATTGTGTAA
>NW_022103898.1:32561473-32569612 GCF_000313985.2 Echinops telfairi
TAAACCAAGGTGAAGGATGTAGTCTTTGATCTTCCTCAATACGTTATCTTCACTTTCAGCACTCAAAGTTGGGTCATCTGTATATCTCAACTTGTTAATGAACCTTACTCCAATCTTGATGCCTTGCTCTTCTTCACATAGTCTAGCTTCTTGGGTTATTTGCTCAGCAGAAAAATAAGATTGAGTAAGAATGATTAAAAAAAAAAAAAAGGTGAAAGAATTCAGCCCCAGTTTAATGGTGCAATCCTGACACACATCTTTCCTGATTTTAAATCATTCGGTTTTGGTCATATTTGAACAACTGCCTCTTGGTTTACTTAGAGGCTCTTCACGAGCACAATTAAATGTTCTGCTAATGCCGTTCTTTGAAATGTTATCCATACTTTGTTGTGATGCATATAGTAGTAGAATGACTTTGCATAGTCAATAAAACACAAGTAAACATCTCTCTGGTCTTGTCTGCTTTCCACCAAGATCCATCCGACATGGCAATTATATCTTTCATATGGAATCCATGTCTTCTAAATTTAGCTTGAATTTCTGTCAGCTCCTTGTCGATGTGCTGCTGTACAGTAATTGTTTTTCATGTATCTCCAACAAAATGTCACTTACATGTATAGGAATGATATTGTTCAATAATTTCCCATTCTGATGAGTCACTTTTCTTTGGGATGCATAAAATATGCATCTCTCTCAGCCACTTGCCCAGGGGTTATCTTTCAAATTTCTTGGCAGAGACTAGGAGTGTTCCCAGTGCAATATTACTTTATTGAGAAATTTTAATTGCTATCCCATCAATTTATGGAGCCCTTTGTTGTTGTTGTTGTTTCCACTAAAGTCTTTAGTGCAACTTGATGCTTCCTATGCCATCGACTCCTTCAATATTTCAACCCAGGGCTTGAATTTTTTTCAACTTGAGAAATACTGAGCATGTTCATAAAAAACAAACAAACAAACAAAACCTTTGGTTTTCTAACTCTAGGTTTTCGTACATTTCATTGTAACGCTTTACTTTATGTTCTCAAAAAGTCCATTAAATTTTTCTCTTAAGCTTTTTTCATTTCACTTTTGCTACTTTGTGATCAAGAACAAATTTCCGAGTTGTTCTCACATTCACTTTGGTCTTTTCTTTCATTCCTTTCAATGATCTGCGTCACTTTACTTAAAGTGTCATCTTCTTGCTGTCATCCTACCACTCACCTGGTCTATGGTCACTAGTATTGAATGCATCAAACCTGTTCTTGAGATGTTCTCGAAATCAGGTGAGATATAGTCAAGGTCATATTTGGCTCTTGTTGATTTGTTTACATTTTCTTCAGCTTCAACCTAAACTTGCATATGAACAATTGATACTTGGTCTCATAATCAGTCCCTGGTCTTGTTTTGGCTAATGATACTGAGCTTCTCCATCATCTATCTCTTCCACAGATGTAGTCAATCTGATTCCTGTATATCCCACCTGGCACAGTCCATGTGTATAGTCTCCATTTATGTTATTTTTAAAAGGTATTTTCGATGAATAAGTCATTGATCGTGCAAAATTCTGTCATTCCATCTCTAGCTCTCTAGCCTATCATTAAGGCTATATTTTCCCACTACTCCTCCTTCCTCTACATCTAAATTTTGCATTCCAATCACCAGTAAGTATCAATGTATCTTGATTGCACATTTGATCAATTTCTAAAGAAGTTGGTAGAATTCTTCAATTTCTTCATCACTAGTGTAGTGGTTAGTGTGAAAATTGGTGTGTAAATTGGCTAGTGTATTAGTTGGACTTCTCTGTAGGAGTATAGATATTATCTGAGATAGTTTATTGTGCCAGCCTGGCTGATAAACACAAGTGGGATTAACTGAAGGGCAGAGAGATAAATGACTTGGTGAGCCTTGCCTTTCTTGTCTCTCACTCTGTGATCATCGGACCAGTGTGCGGCTGCCTTGCTTGTTCTGTGCCTCAATTTAAAGGCTACACTACCTGTGGGATGCCTAGCCTGTGGACTGTGTCGCTGTAAGTTGAGGTCCCTTTAAGACATCTCTGGAGCTGGGCACTGGCGGTTGGTGACCTGCCTTGTGATTGGCTGCTGTGCTGACATAGCCTAGCTCTCTCTACAAATAGAGGAGGATCTGGCAGCAGACTAGACTTGAAGGACTGCTAGTCTCTCAACTTTCTCTCACGGATGTGAGTTGCACTGATCCATTTGTAGTGCTTTATAATTTAACTGTTTATTTCTTGTATTATATATTTATCTGTATATGATTTAACAGTTCATTTCTTGTTATATATCTAATTATCTTTATAAATAAATATATTAAATTATCATCAATTTGGTTTTATCTCTCTAGAGAGCCCTGTCTAACACATTATCCCATCATGTACTTCAAGATAGATCTTGAAATGTTCTTTTGGACAATTGCAAGGTCATTCCTCTTGAATTTGTCATTGTCAACACAATAAACCCTATGACTTGAAATGACCACTCTCCCTCCAGTTCAGCTCACTAATGTCTAAGATATCAATCATTATGAATTTACATTTGATTTTTTGATAATTTCTAATTTCCTACATTCATACTTTGTACATTTCATGTTCTTATTATTGATGGATGTTTGCAGCTGTTTTTTCTCATTGAACCATGTCCCATCAGCAAATGAAAGTCCTGAAAGCTTTACTTTATTCACATCATTAAGGCCGCCTCTACTTTAAAGAGGCAGCTCTTCCTCAGTGTCTTCCAACCTGAGGTCTTCTGACCTGAGGTGTTTATTTTCTGGCATTGTCTCTAGCAGTGTTTCACTGCTATGCATAAGGTTTTGCTAATGCATAAGGGGTAGCTAATCCATCAGGAGTAGACAGACTATGCCTTCTTCCCTTAGTCTGGAAGCTCAACTGAAACCTATTCACCATAAGTGACCCTGCAGATATTTGAAATACTAGTGACGTGGCATAGTTCTCAGCATCATAGAAACATGCAAGCCACCACAGTACAACAAACTGACAGACAAGCGGGGACAGATTAACAAAACCAAAACAACTGTGGGCCATTGAGTCAATTCCAACTCATAATGATGCTTTCTACTCACATCAAGGTTTACAGTCAGAAAGTGGGGATGGATGATATGTTTTAAAATCAGGAAATGATGCAAGTAGTCCTCCTAGTTTATTCTTCTCTTTCAGCATTGCTCTAGCTATTTCAGGCCACATAAAATTGAAGATTGGCTTTCCATTTTTAACAGGAAATGTTGCCACTTTTATTGGAATTTTCTTGAATCTATAGATAGATTACTTTGAGTGGTGCTAACACCCTAAAAGATTAAGATTTTTGACTCAAGAACATGGAACATCTTTCCATGCATTTAAATTTTGTTTAATCTTTTTGATTAGTGTTTTATCTTTTTCATTGTCCTTCACATCCCTGGTTAGATTTATTCTGTGTATTTTATCCTCTTTAAAAAAAATATTATTCATCATTTTATCGAGAGCTCTTACAGATGTCATAACATTCCATTATTCAAGTAGGTCAAGCATAATTGTATAATTGCTACTACAATTAATTTCAAAATATTTTCTTTCTTCTTGAACTCTTTTATATCAGCTCCCTTTTATCCCCTCTCCCCTCACCTATCCAAGGAACCCTTGTTGTTATTGCTATATATTATTCTTATTATATATATATATTAACCGTATCTTACCCTGTCCAATATATCCATTCACCTACAGTTCTGTTATTTGTTCCCTCATGTGGGGTTATACAGTCATCATTGCTATCAGCTCCCCCTTCCCCCTACTTTCCTCCACCATATCTTCCCATATCCTCAGGGAATCATTACTCCCGTTGCTGTTTCTGAAGGGTCATCCATCCTAGCATTCCTGCATCAAAAGATCTTAATTATGCACATGCAAAAAATATATATATATAATAACAGTATTAATGAGGTGAGACATAAGCCTTAATAGTAAGGGGAGGAAATATTGAAGAACCTGTATTTTATCCTCATTGATAATATTGTAATTCCTCAGAAATGTCCACCTCTTTCTAATCTGTCTTAGTCTGGCCAGTCTAATGAAACCTGTTCACCGTGGGTGACCCTGATAGTACTTCAGATACTGGCGACAAAGCTTCCAGAATCACAGCAACAGGCAAGCCATCACAGTGTGAGAAACTAGCAGACAAGTAGTGGTGTCACTACTCAGTATCTCAAAACGACCTCTTGGGGGTTTTTTGTTTATTTGTTTTTCACGTTTCTTCTAAAAGCAGATTTGATCTATTTATAACCTAATCCTTTGTCCTTCTCTAGAGAAATGTTACTTTTAAAGAACTTTATTCAGGGACTCTTAAAGTCACTTATAAACAAGGATGAATTTTCCTTCTCCTAAATACACCTCCCTCAACGGCACCAGCCCAAGCACTGAAGCTGATCATGAGTCTAATGCAATTTCAGGCACTAGGTAGCCCCTGTGAGTTTCCAAGACTGTGACTCTTTATGGGAGCAAAGAGTGACTGGTGGTTTCGAACTGCTGACCGTGAAGTTAACAGCCCAACGAAAACCACTATTCATCAGGACTTCTATGAGTCGACGTGGGACGTACGGCAGTGAATTTGAGGTAGCTGCTTGCCCACTGCCGCTGGGTTGATGACGAGGGAGACTGCACGGTGCAGCGCGGAACTGCTCCGTGGGCAGTTCTAGTGAGGCTGTAACTAGTTACAAGACCCGACAGCTTCAGGGCTCCTTAGATTCTTAAAAAAAAACCAAACTCGCTGCTATCGAATCGATTCAGACTCATAGCAATCTAATTGCAGCGGAGCCCTGGTAGCATACTGGTTATGCGTCCTAACCTCAAGATCAGCAGTTTGAAACTCCCACCCACTCCCCGGGAGAAAGACAGGGCTTTCGAGCTCCCGTAGAAAGTTACAGACTCAGAAAACCAGCGTTGCCAGTCCTATGAGTTGGAATCTACTTGATGGCAGTGCGTTTGTTTCTCTCCCACGCAGCAACGACAGCTCCTTACTCCAGAATTCTCTGGAAAGTACCAGGAAAGGCCACTAGAGGTCACGTTACAGCCAGATGCAATCAATGGGAATTTCGGAGCCGCGATTCCTCTAAAGGGGTTTGGAAATAACAAGAGACACTCCTGGTGTTCAAGTTCTAAGAAAACATGAAAATTGAAGAGTGCTTACATCTGTCCCAGGCCGCGGTACGCAGTGCTCCCAGAATTTAAAATATACAAGGAGGCTGAAAGTGTTTAAGGAAATTATGAATAATTAGGGCGAGAGAGGAGCTGTCCTTTTATTGTTTCTGCGTCATATTTGCTACTTATCCTTTCACACTAAGTCACAACTTATAGGAACTTCATAAGGACCCTAAGCCAGGCCTCCTAACGAAGATGGCGCAGTTACGGGTACCTGTGACCCTCGAAGCTATGAGAACAGGTGGCATAGGAGCCCTGGTTATGTGTTGGACTGCGATCCTCGTGATTGGCGGTTCAAAACCACCTAGATGGGGCTTTCTACTCTCCTTAGCAGTTACAATCTTGGACCCGCACAAGGGGACTCACTACGAGTCAGCATTAACTCCATGGCAGGGAGGTGAACCTCTTTAAAAAAAAATTGGGGTATTTTTCTGAGGACAGGATTCTTAGACTGTTTTCATATCAAAGAGATCTGAAAATTAACAGAAAAACCGAAGTTTCAGAACCACTGAATCTTCCACCCTTTGGTGACAACCAGAGCAAATTTGAGGAGAAATGTGGACTTGGAAGCCGCTGGAATTCTAGGTACTCTCCTCAACCAGCCAGGGGCGGAAGAGGGAGTTGGTGGCTACGCCCCATTTTTTAAGAAAGAGCCTGAATTGAAGAGCTGAAAGGCGAGCAAACCCCCCAGCAGTCGCCGTGTGCTCCAAGGAAGAGAATAAATGATAATTGTCCGTCGTTAGGTCGGAGAATCCTGGGTGACAACAAAAGGAAGATCAACGAGAAGGGCTCACCAGGACCTGAAACCCCAGGCACCAGGGACAAATGGGGATCATTGACTTAGAAAAAGGGGTGGAAACCCCCGGTGGGATGCAGATTTATTTGAAGCAGGGGGACTGGCTCCTAGAAATAGAACATCCCTCCCCTCCCCCACCCCCACCGGTTCTCCCCGCCCCCACAGCCCTGTATGCGCTCACAATGCCCATCCTCTCAGGCAGTTGTCTGCCTCCTGGGGCCTGAAACTGGCCCAAAAGGACAGCTGTGGATGAGTGGAGCCTACGGGATCGCTGTGAAGTCTGACCCATTCAGAAAGGTCTGAAGTGTGGGGCCGGTGAGGCTGAAAGGAAAGAGAATGTGGGGAGTTGTGGTTTATTTCTGTTCCTTCAGGGATAAAGGTGTGAGCTTTAGTTTGTCCTCAGACCATCTTTGGCAAGTTTGAGTTTGGGATGCATTAGAAAATAAAGGACTTGTGTTTTTAACTAAAGCTCCAGGCCTTCGCCATCTATCCATTAAATTTGGCTTATTTATAAAATCTAACAAAAACCTTGGCCATTGATGACAACTGGGTGGCAGGTGTCCTTGTGAGGGATTCCCCCTAGTTCTCAGGAACATGACAGGGCCTCTCATTTGAGCACTAGGCCCCAGCAGGACTGGCCAGACTGAAGGAACGAATTGGGTATTAGGCAATGTCTTTAAAACAAGTAAGATTAAAATACGCTAAGCCAGACACAAAGGGGAAAAGGATTCTGCACGATTCCTCCTCTATGAAATTCTAGAGCTGGCCAATTGATAGACAAAGTAGACTGAGGTTCGGAGGGGCTGGGGAGAGTGGAAATGGGGAGTTATTATTCAATGGGCAGCGAGTTTTTGTTTGGGCTGATGGAAATAGTTTGGAAACCGTGGCAATGATAGCACCGCACTGTAAATGAAATGAATGCCACTGAATTGTGTATACTGAAAAAGGATAACATGGTTACTGTATGATAAACATATATGTATAATTGTATTTAGTTTACAATACATCTTTTTAAGCAAAGGAATCTAGGAATCCTGGAGGGAAATTCTGGAATAGTGGAAACAACGACTTCAGAGTCCAGGAATTTGTGCCTTGTGAACTCCCAATTTCTCATCTCAAGTTAGTCACTTTCTAACTGAGTGATTTTAAAGAGTTGCTTCACTCCTTTCCTCGCCCATAAAATGAAAATAAGATCTACCTTGTAAAGATTAAGGACATTGGACAAAAAAAAAAACCTTCACTGTCATAGAGCCAATTCCAATCCCATGGTAAACGTGCCTCTGTGGGTTTCTGAGGCTGTAACTCTTTAGGGGAGTAGAAACTTCTTCTTCCTCATACACAGGGTATTGGAGGTGTCCAATCAATGGTGTGTGTGTGTGTGTGTGTGTGTGTAAACTATCCCTATCTTCTATGCCTCTGTGATGAGAGGATAAGACAACTACAATATGCTGTACTGTACATTACTTTGCACATACAATGTAAAGAGTTGTTCTTTTGAAAAACTTAAAAGTACTATCTCAAGCTAAAGAAAAAAAAACCTCACTGCCATCAAGTCAATTCCAACTCATAACCATTTATAGGACACCAATGGTGCTGAAGGAAGAGGTTCAAACAGCACTGTATGCGTTGGCTAAAAACAAGGCCCCAGGAATTGATGGGATACCCATTGAAATGTTTCAACAAGCTGACGGAGCACTGGAAGCACTTGTTCTAAGACAGGAAATTTGAAAGACAGCACATGGCCAACTGAGATCCATATTTGTGTCCATTCCAAAGAAAGGTGACCCAGCAGAGTGTTCAAACTAAAGAACAATATCATTGATACTGCATGTAAGCAAAATTTTGCTGAAGATCATCCGACAACTGTTGCAGCAATACATTGACAAGGAACTGCCAGAGGTTCAGGCCAGATTCAGGAGAGGTCAAGGAACAAGGGCTATCAATCATTGCTGATGCCAGATGGCTCTTGGCTCAAAACAGAGTATACCAGAAAGATGTTTACTTATGTTTTACTGACTACGCCAAGGTATTTTTGAGTGTGTGGACCATAATAGCTATAGATAACCTTGAGAAGAATGGCAATTCCAGAACACTTCATTGTGCTCGTGAGGAACCTGTACATGGATCAAGAAGCAGTTGTGCCAACAGAACAAAGGAATAC
>NW_022103898.1:32569724-32576319 GCF_000313985.2 Echinops telfairi
CAAGTTAGAGAAACGGTAGAAGTTGTCAAGGATTTTGTCTTGCTTGGATCCACAATCAGTGCTATGGAAGCAGCAGTTGAGATCAAAAGACATGTTGCATTAGGTAAATTTGCAACACAAGAACTCTTTAGAGCAGTGCAAAGCAAGGCTGTTACTATGAGGACTAAGTGCACCTGACCCACACCATGGTATTTTCCATTGCCTCATATGCATGCTGCAGTTGGGTATTGAATAAGGAAAATCCATGGATGAATCCATGCATTTGAATTGTAGTACTGGAGAAGAATATTGAAAGTACCATGGACTGCTAAAAAGACAAACCATTCTGTCTTGGAAGAGCAAGGCCAGAGAGCTCCTTAGAGGCAAGGATGACAAGACATCGTCTTACATACTTCAGACATATTGTCAGAAGAAACCAGTCTCTGGAGAAGGACATCATACTTGGTAAAGTAGATGGGCAGCAAAACAGAGGAAGGTCCTTGACAAGATAGATTGACACAGTGGCTGCAACAATGGGCTCAGGTGTGGGAACAATTGTGAGGATGGTTTAGGACCATGTGATGTTTTGTTCTCTTGTGCATAAGGTTGCTATGGGTTGGAATGGCGCCTAACAACAATGTGGTAGTTACATAATCTGGTGTCAATTGGGGATTTGAGAGGATTAAGAGTGAAGGGGTGGAGTCTAGTCTGCCAATCAGATCATAGCCAATGAGGCCTCTGTGTGGGCCTGGTCGTCTCCTGAGAATTCTGGGAAATCCTGTAGTCCTTCTTGGATGCAGGAAACACTATCTCTCTCTCTGCTCACTTCCTGCGAGACATCCCTGAGGAGAAGCTACATGGACCTACCCTGATTCAGCCCTGGGTGCTGGAGCAGCCGTGTGGAGACCCCTCCCAGTGCTGAGATGCTTACAATGCCACTGGAGTCACAAGACTTCCCACCCACTGGCCTGTGATCTTCCTGCATTCAGCGTCATTGCATGTGTTTCATGAGTCCGAAGAGGACTTTATAGATTGGTATTGGACATTTGGGCTAATATTGGACTCATGGACTTGATCTGGACTGGGCTGGGCTGTTTTCTCAATATCCAATTGCTCTTGTATATAAACCTCTTTCTTATACACATATGAGTGTTTCTATGCATTTGTTTCTCTAGTCTACCCAGACTAACACAAACAACAGCAAGAGGATAGAGTAGAATTTCCCCTGTGGCTTTAGAAAACTAAATCAAAATAATAATTTATAAATTATCAAGGGTTCGTGAGGGAGTGGGGGCTGGGAGGGAGGGGAAAAATGAGCTGATACCAAGGGCTCAATTGAGAATGATGATGGCAACAAATGTACAAGTGTGCTTGACCAATAGATGTATGTATGGATTGTGATAATAGTTGTACGAGCCCCCAATAAAATGATTTGGAAAAAAAGAATACGAATATAAATCTTTAAGGAAGTAGAAAGTCTCACCTTTTGCTGGGGAGTTCACAGTCCAATGCATAACTCACTACACCACCAGTGCTCTATATAAAGGACCGAACAAACCAAAGCCAAATTCACTGCCATTGGGTCAATTCTGACTCACAGTGACTCTATAGATCAGGGTAGAATTGCCCTTGTGAGTTTCTGAGACTAACTCTCTACAGGATTAGAAAGTCTCATCTTTCTCTTATAGAACAGGTGTGGTTTTGAACCGCTGGTCTTGTGATTGGTAGCTCAAGGCAGAACCTCTCTGCCACCATATAAAGGAGAGTAACTAATGAATCCCTAACAATGCTGTATAATAAGTGCTCACTTTGTCCATCACATAAAATAAAAGCTACTTGTTTCTAATCTAAGTAGCTCATATAGTCACTTGAAGAACCAAAATGAAGCCTTCAGAAGACCATCTTCCACTGAGCGTCAGAAAAAGTCACCAGCAGGAGTCCTAAAATAAAAGGGTTTCTTTAGGAACTGGTGCATTCCTCAGCACTAGGAGTGAGCCAGGAGGAAAAGATAGGAAGGGGCCCAAGAGTTCACGAATGTCCAAATCAGCCATTGGGTTGAAACTTTTCAAGACCTCTTCCAAACTTAACAATTCTTTGCGAGAGAATTACAGGAAGAAATTAAACTTTCCTAGTACACTCTTGAACTACATTACTACTATTGCTCAATTTCCCAATAAGTATCTTTCTGGTTACTGTTCTAAATGAAGACTAAAACACCTGTATTTCCTGCCTATCTGCAATTATTTTAAAAACTCTTAGCTACAATCAGACAGACTATGTAAAGTTGATTATGCGGATATAGTTACTTTAAATGTAACATCTTATCATTTGATCTCCCCTTTAAACAATTTTTAAATGGTTTCCATTTTTAATATTTTCTGCTTTCTTTTCGATTGAGGTTTTTTCCTGTTTCATTTAGTCATTGTTGGGTTTTGTTTTGTTTCCTGTTATTGTTTTGTATGATTCGCTGTGTATGAAACTCAGGATAGATAACTCTATAGAGACAGTAGTTGGATTAACAATTACCTAGGAGCACGACCGGCGGAAGATGAGGTCCTTCTCCAGGAAAGATAACCCCAGGGACAGTCTACCCTGCCCTACAGCGTGGCTATGAGTCAGAATTGACTCCATGCTAGTGAAGTTTTGAGGCTTTTGAGGGGTTCAGGGAAGAGGGGCGGGGGGAACATAGTGAACAACAATATGTATGATAAATAAAACACTGCTCTGAAATTGCTTGTAGTTATGATTGCACAACCCTTCTGAAGGTGATTAAACATTAAATGGCATGACACTAATGAATTATATGCCAATATAACTATTAAAAACAAAAAACCTCCAAGCTACAGTAGCCAGAAATCTAGTTCCAAGAGACAGTATCTTGAAAATTAAAAGCTGTTCCCATCGATGGCATTCCAACTCATCACGATGGAATAGGACTGGCTCAGAGGAGTCCCAAGGCTGTGTATAATCTTTACAGAAGCAGGTAGCTGCATCTTTCTCCTGAGAAGCAGCTGGGGCGTTCAATAAATTCTTCTTTCCATTGCTGTTTTTAGCAATGAAATAACGTCGTCATAAATAATAAGATACTATCATTACTGAGAGAGCCCCTGGCTGGTATAGTTAACACACTCAGCTACTAACAGAAAGGTTATAGCTTTGGCGTCCATGAAAGGTGCTTTGGAAGAAAGGCCTGGCGACCCGCTTCTGCAAAATCAGTCACTGAAAATCCTGTGGAATGGAGTCCTGCTCTGACATACATGGGGTCACTATGAGTCAGAATTGATGCCATGACAACTGTTTGGTTCTTGTTGCTTTTTAAAAACCATTCCTTGTAGAAACCTTGTACCATTAGCATGTACTTAATTAACTGGCTATAGATTATTTTTACTGGCTGTAAATATTACTTCTTGCATCTATTAACTCAAAACAACTCTGTGAAATCACCTATATTTTTTTAAGTCATTTGATTGGTGGCTTTTGCAGCTCTTACAATATTCCATACACCAATTGTATCAAGCATATTTGTACATATGTTGTCATCATCATTTCCAAACATTTTCTCCTTGAGCCCTTGGTATAAGCTCCTCTATTTTCCCCTTCCTCCTCCACCCTCCTGCCCTCGTGAATCCTTGCTCAATTATATATGGTTATTATTATTTCTTATCTTAGACTGTCTGTTGTCTCCCTTCACCCACATTTCCGTTATTCGTTCCCTGCAGGGATGGCGGGGCCTATATATCCAACCTGTGATGGGTTTCCCCTTTGTTCCCCTTCCCCAAGTCACCTATTTTTAAGTGAAGAACAGAAGAGAGTGAACAGGGAGACAGGGTTTGAACCTAGCTTTGTTTAATTCCAAACCACTGAAATGTTATTTTAATTCATACCATGAAAACCTACTCCAAGTCACATCTCGTTATAGAGTTTTGACACACCAACATTTCATAATACTCTAGCATAGTCCTTTAGGATCCATGCTAAAACATTCGAGCTGAGAGACAGCTACTTTAAAAATGAGAAAGCAGTTAGCATAAGGAGGGCTGGAGGGAGAGAAAGGTTTCCGGGTGAAAAACATAAATTGAGGAAGAAGGAGATGTCCCCATTCACAATGGTCAAATCAATCTCGGCAGCTAATAAGATGCAGCTATCGCAGCCAGCATACTCTTACAACAAAGGTTGGCAATAAAATACTTCAGGTAAACAAAAACGCCTTGGAGAACATCCAAGACAGTCTGGTCTGGCATTAAGCACGGCTGCCTCCTGACTGACAGTTATAGAGCAGTTCCCATGTTAAATCTTTCGACATAATAGCTACTCCTGTCATTTGGTGAAATGTTAATCAGGCCGCTAACATTAAAATCTGTGCATTTTATGTTTGGGAGCAAAAGACCAAGTAAGAGTTCCGTGTTCCACAATGTGCTGTAATCCACTTTTAATCCATTTCTCTGCCTCACCAACAGCTCTCCTTTTCATGGGTGATGGCAATTGTTAGGTGCTGTTGGCAATAAGAGTAGCAAACTGTTCACCTGGGATGAACCGCTTCTGGGCTGCAGCTCTCAAGCCTCACAAAACAAGCAAACTAGTTTTTTGAAAAGAGACACCCATATGTGTCAGCTTGTCTACAACATTCATCTCTAGTTCTGCTACCTCCTCCCTAACCCCCACCCCCACCCCTTCTCTTTCATTGTGTGCTGCTCCAATTCCAACTCAGACAATGCCATGTGTATCAGGGTAGAACTGTGTTCCACAGTTTTAGGGTTTCAAAGGCGATTTTTCCAAAGTAGATCAACAAGACTTTCTCCTGAGGTATCTCTGGGTTGTCCAAAACAGTAAATGCACTAGAAATTCAATACCAAACTCACTGCCATTGAGTTGATTCCGACTCACAGCGACCCTGCCGGACAGAGTAGAACTGCCCCCTTTGGGTTCCTAAGACTTTTAAATCTTCATAGGAGCCTCAAAGTTCTCTCGAAGAGCAACTAGTACGTTTGAACCCCCCGGGACCCCTCACAGACTGTACAGGGATTGTAAAAAGATGCATCCTTGACACACACCTTTCTTGATTTTAAACCATGCCTCTTCATCTACGGACAGGTTCTTAGGGAGCACATTAATTTCCATTCTTCATAATGGTATATCCATAATATGATACATACAGTTGAATGTGTTTGCACAGTCAATAAAGCACAGGTAAACAGCTTTCTGGTACTTTCTCTGCTTCCAATCAAGTTGCATCTGACAGCAATAATAGCCTCATTCCACTTCCTCTTCTAAATGCAGGTTAAATTTCAGGCCGTTCCCAACAACATAAATGATGGCTCTGCACATGTGAGATGTACTTATTCAGTCTGTGCCGCGCAGATAAGACAAGAAGCTGGACAGCATGAAGAACTGGCATCAGGACTGGACCAGGCTTATTAACAACCGGCAGTGTTTGCTGAAAGTGGGGAGGACTGAAATACTTGCTGATGAAGATCAAAGACTGCAGTTTCCAGCAGGTGTTATAGCAATGCAAAAATCTTCACAACAGGACCAATAAAGAGCATCATGATAAATGGAGAAAAGACAGACGTTGTTAAAGATTTCAGTTTACTCAGATCCCCAACCAACGATCATGGAAACAGCAGTCAAGGAATCAAATGAGGGTTTGCATTGTGCAAATCTGCTGCACACAACCTCTCTATGGTGTTGAAGAACAAGGATGTCACTTTAAGACTAAGGTGTGCCCGATCCAAGCCTTGGAATTTTAGTTACCTTATATGCATATGAAACCTGGACAATGAATAAAGAAGACAACAAAATAATTGATACGTTTGAATGATGGTATTAACAAGGAATATTGAATATGATGTGCACTACCAAAGTAATGAACAAATCTGTTTTAGAAGTACAATCAGATTGCTACTTGGAAGCAAGGATAGCGAGATTCTCTCTCATACTTTCCGCATAATAGCAGGAGGGACCTGGCCCTGAAGAAGGACATGGTGATTGGTACAGTGGAGGGTCAGTGAAAAAGAAGGGAGACCCTCAACAAAATAGATGGACACAGTGACCATGCAGTGGGCCCAAACCTAATCACCATGAGGCTGGTACAGGACTAGCAACGTTCTGTTAGTAAAGGGTTACTATTAGTCAGAATCAACTCAAGAGCACCTAACAACAACAAATGAGCAAGTTCAGGATTTTCCTTATATCCCTTTCCAGTCCTAGGTAAACATCGAAGAATATTCATTGTGTACATTTCTTAGAATAGCGATTTATTTATTTTACTGAGCATAATGTGCTCTAGATCCATTCAAAAGATGAAATGTTTCATGGATTTATCTTTGTTCTTTATTGTTGCATAATATTCCATTGTGTGTACCTAGCATAGTGTCTATTCATATGTTAATGGACACTTCTGTATTTTTGCCATTGTTATAATGCTCCAGTGACTATTAGTGTGCATATATCTATTCATATCACAGCTCTCACCTCTCTAGACTATATACCTAGGGAATATATACCTATACTATACATATATGTATATATATATATAACACATTATGGTACCTTGGGAGTGGGTACCATACTAACACATTATGGTACCCCAGACTAACACATTATGGTACCTTGGGAA
>NW_022103898.1:32579615-32584493 GCF_000313985.2 Echinops telfairi
AGTGTCTGCTAGTGTCCCTTGCCCATTTTCTTTGAGGGTGGCCCCTCTATCTCTGCTCATTCCTCCCTCTCCTTTCATGTCTTGTAAGGTACAAGGTGATGCAGGCATACCCCAAGAAAACCCCACTTACATTCCCTCGGGGCTCTGTGACCTGACTGAAGGCACTGCATCCCACTGTCATCCCGTAATGATTGTTTGGCTGATCACATGGGGTGGTGGTGATTAGATCATTATATAACTAAAACTATATCATTCTATAACTGCCAAACCACTGAGAATTATGGCCCAGCCGTGTTGACACATCTATCGGGTGGACACAATTCAATCCAGGGCAGATTAAAGTGTGCCTGACCCAATCCATGGTATTTTTAATTGTTATTTGTACATGAAAACTGCATAATGAATAAGGAAGACTGAAGAATTGAAGCACTTTCATTACGGTCCTGCTGAAAAATATTAAATATATAATGGACTGCCAGACGAACAAAAAAATTCTGTCTTGGAAAAAATACAGCCAGAATGTTCCTTAGAAGGAAGAAATTGAGACTCTGACTTAAGACATGTCCCCCCAAAATATGTGTCAACTCTGTAGATCTTGATTCCAAGTATTGTGTGATTGTCCTCCATTTTGTGATATGATATAATTATCCTGCATTTTGTAATATAATTATCCTACATTTTGTAATGTGTTGTAATAGGTGTTATAATGGCAGTGGGGTGTGAGAAACAGAACTGGGAAGACAATGTATGCGGACAAATTCTCTACGCTCATATTTCTGGGTGGAGGGAGACCTTCACACTTGTGAGTTAGATTCATGAAAGTCTGGGCTGGAAACACTAAAGATCAACAAGACGTAAAAAGCAGCTCTAAGGTTTACTAAATTTGTAGTGTCTTATCTTCCTTTATTTCAGGATACAAGAAAAACCAGTTTGTGTTATATCTGTTTCAGAAGGAGCTGGCTATGGAAGCATAATTGAGTGGTTTTATGCTACACATGGATCAAGAGCCAGTTGTGTGAATGGAACAAGGGAATGGTTTAAAATCAGGAAACGTATGCATCAGAGTTGTATCCTCTCACCATACTTATTCATTCCATATGTGGAACAAATCATCAGAGAAGCTGAATTATATGAAGAAGAATGTGGCATCCGGATTGAAGGAGGCGTATTAATAACCTGCTATATGCAGATGACACAACCTTGCTTGGTGAAAGTGAGGAGGGCTTGAAACACTTGCTGATGAAAATCAAGGACTCCAGCCTTCAATATGGATTACAGCTCAATGTACAAAAGACCAAAATCCTCACAACTGGACCACTGGGTAACATCATAGTAAACAGAGAAAAGATTGACGTTGTCAAGGATTCTGTCTTATTTGTATTGATAATCAATGCTCACGGAGCAGCAATCCAAAGATCAAAGAACACACTGCATTGAGTGAATCTGCACAGGATCTCTGTAGACTTGAAAAGCAAGGATGTTACTTTGAGGACTCAGGTGCACCTGACCCACGCCATGGTATTTTCAATGGCCTCATATCCATTTGAAAGCTGGACACTGAATACAGAAGACAGAAGAAGAATCCATGCATTTCAATTATGGTGCTGGTAAAGAATATTGAAAGCGCCATGGACTACTAAAAGGACAAACCAGTTTGCACTGGAAGAAGTATGGCTAGAGTGCTCCACAGAGGCAAGAATGACAAGACTTCATCTTACATACTTTGGACATGTTGTCATGAAAGACCAGTCCCTGGAGAAGGACCTCTGACTAGGTCAAGTTGAGGGGCAGCAAATTGAATCAAATAAGAAATGAAAACGACAGCTTCTGGAAGAAAGTACCTGTCTTGCACCTCTCAAATTTGACTTCGGCCTCCCATCAGACCTTACATTTCAGAGCAAGGTCTCTGAAGGCATCCATGTTGAGGACAGTTTTGTCCAACCCCGGTGGACCTCGTGGGCAATGAGGTGATGATAGGTATAAACTTTCACAAAACACTTGATCTTTGACTTCTAGGCAATTTTCTTCTTGGCCATGGCAGCTGTCATTTTGTGGAACAGCGGTTGATTCCAGCCAGCGGAGCGAGCACAGCCATAGGGGCTGTGTGGGGCCAGTTTTGGGTCCAGAGTAGCATTTGGCTAGGCCCAACACCACCTTCCTGGGGGTTGTGAACTTGTCCATTTCTGTAGTGAGCAAAGAGCAGGAATCCCTTAGGGATTTGGAAAGCCTACAGCCCTGCTGGGTTGAGTCCTGCTCACAAGCCCTGGGTGCATGCTCAGATCTTCAGGCTGCCCTCACTGGTGCTGGGGCCCAGGTGGCCTGCAGTCCCTGCTCCTTGGACCGGGTCCCCCCACAAAGCCTCGACACCCGACCCCTTGGCCACAGACAGAGGCAGATTGGAAGCCCCTTGCCAGACCCTCTAAGAGGAAATATTTAATCAAATTAAATATTTGTAGTCTACTTACTGTTTTGTTGCCCCTGATTGCTAGAAAGCATATTATAACCCCAAACTCAAATCCCTTAATATTATTCTCCTTTTTAATGCCATAAAACCATTCTGGAAGATTGTTTGGTAGACAATAAGTACAAAAAGCCTTCAAAAGGTTGTCACCCTCCAATAATACTTCTTGTAGGAATACAAAGAAGTATTTGAGATTTGGGCCAGTTAGAAAGCTATTCATCTCATAAGACTAGTGATACTGAAAACAACATAACTGCCAGCACTGTGGGAGTGTTTAGGAGCCCTGGGGCGTAGTGGTTCCGTGTTGGGCTGCGAACCAAAAGCAGTAGTTTGAAACCACCGGCTGCTCCTCAGAAGTAAGATTCAGCTCTCTATTCTCAGTCTCAGAAACCCACAGGGGCAGTTCTACTCTTAGTCGCTATAGGTCAATATTGACTCGATGGCAGTCAGAGAGAAACATGGGAGTGTTTAAGTACATCTGGTAGATTTATAGACAAACATTATGTAGTCATCAAAAAATTGAGGGATGGATATATAAACAAGGCCACACGTGCCTGGTAACATTCATTTACCCAAGAAGCTCCTTCTTTTAAGCGTGTTGACTGATGCTACATAACCTCTTCCCCTCTTGGCAAGCTATTGGACTGGGGTGAACACCAAACCCAAGAGGAATCAATCTGAAAAGCTTGTTACAGCTCTGCCCACACTCTACTCATGGTAAAAAGGCGCAGGTGAATTGAACAAGTGGTGTAAAGGCACACTGAGAGACCAAGCCGTGGACCCAAGGAACCCAAGGAACCCAAGGAACCGAGGTCATTGACTGATCCAGAGAAATTCAGAATGTGGTAGCTGAGGTAAAGGAGCAGGAGCAGGGACCTTAACAAGATGTTAGAAGGAACTGCCTTGATGCCTCATAACTGTTCAAAAGTAAAAGCAATATGTGAAAATGCCTATACTGTTTTTAAAATGCGTATGCATGAGTCTCACTACGCCTCTCTTTTAGAATGAGGAGGATGGTGAGACTTGTCTCACTTATTTGGACATGTTGTCAGGAGACCTGTCCCTGGGAAAGAACAGCATGTTTGGTAAAGGACAGGGGCAATGAAAAAGAGGAAGGCCCGTGACAAGCTGGATTGACACAGTGACTGCAACACTGGGCACAAATATAACAATTATGAAGATGGCGCCGGCCGGCCGGGTGTCATGCTTGGTTCTGTTGTGCATAGGGTCGCTGAGTCGGAACTTACTCGATGGCATCGAACAGTAACAAATCTAAATGGAACTGCTGATTGAAAGATCTCCACAGTTTGTTTGCCTTGTCCTGCAAGGCAAGGCACGGCAAGATTGGTCACTATCGACATGTTATTAACTTTGTCCATTTGTCTTAACGGCTTCTTTAAATTCACCTTAGGAAGAGAATCCACCGCTATTCCTGCTCAGAGACCCTACAGGACTATGTAGATTGCCTTACGGATTTCCGAAGCTTTATGCATCGTGGTAGTTACCCGGTGGGCTGCTAACTGCTAGGTCAGTCAGCAGTTGGAAGCCACCAGCCACTGGGAGAAAGGCAGGGCTTTCTACTCCCGTAAAGACCCTGTCCTATAGGGTCACACGAGAAGGTATCGACTCAATGGAAGTGTGTTTGACTTATATCCTTACGGGTGCAGAAAGAATCTTTATTCTCCCGTGGAATGGCTGGTGGCTTTGAACCACCAACCGTTAGCAGTCTACATGCAACCCACAACGGAGGAAACTTATCCCACTGCCATTGAGTCCATTTCGACTCGTAGCGACCCCACGCCACCAGGGCTCCTTTAAATTCTCCGTGTGTCCCCAGGAGGCGGCGAGGAGACAGAGGTTCCGAAAAGAGCTCAGGCACGGTGGCGACTGGACAGATTCGGTGTTGTGCGCCTGCAGGCTTGCCTCTCCTCCAGATTTCTCTCGGTCGTTCCGCTGCGCTCTCCCTTCCTGCGCGCATTTCATGAACTCCAAGTGGGCACTTGAGGTCAGGTGATTTTGGACAGCGGTGCCTCCTTGTGTCTTTGGAATCCTGTTTCGCAGGCAGGTGCCCATCCTTGAGCATGGCTGGTCGTCTGTCTGAAGAGGCAGGAGTCGGAGCAGTCTATCACTGGAACTGACCCCAGGTGCCGCCTCGGGAAGGAACGGCTTTCCGGGAGGCCTGTTGCCACGAAATTCGGACCGACGGCGGCGATCATGGCATTGGCGCGCCTTCCTGCCAAACGACTCGACGCCGTGGGAGTCACAGACCGAGACTGAAGGTGGAGCGGTTCGCGTCGCACGAGCACGTGGTCAACAGCGGATGGATCCTCCCCCGGCCCGAGGGGTACCCTGATTTCAGCGGAGCGTGTTGGGGGAGGTAGCCTTTGTCACCTGAGAGCCACCTGTGGAGAAGGCCC